>NC_088201.1:63328866-63642855 GCF_037126465.1 Ornithodoros turicata | reverse complement strand
TCGCAATTTTCTTTTGTGCATTTCGTACATGACAAAATCCGGGGACAAAATTTCCATCCTCACGCATTCTGCTCGACTCCCGAGACGACACGCAGTCTCCTCATGGAAGGATACTCGAATATCACTCATGTTAAATTTATTTAAAAGCATTCTCCCGAAGACTGCATTATTTGTGAGTTTATAGAAATTTTTTTCGAATGTTGTGCCCGAGGCAACGCGTCTGGCAACATTGTCCTCAGTGTAGGGACACAGGAATGGTGCCTGGCAAAATTTTATAATTTGGTGAATTTTCGAAGAATAAAATCCACAGAGCTAAAATCCTTGACCCATTCGAAATTACCGACGGGGAGGTGTTTTATCACACTGAATCTGTAAAGATTGTTGCAGTCTATGTATGATATGTACACCTCTTCTTTATCAGGATCATAGGCACCGCACACGGGGTTGTTGGCACGTAAATGACGTCTGCTCGCCCGACAGAGCCCGCCTCTAACTCCTGATTCAATGGTTTTGTACATGTCTTCTTCGGTGATCAATTCTAATTTTGTGTTCGTATAATTTAGGGTGCATTGCCACGAATAGGATGCCAAAAAAACGCAATGTAGCAATTCCAATCCGCGCGCGCTGTAGCACAGAGGTCGGAAGTGCTGCATCACGTCCGCATGTAATAGGGCATCCGTTTTCAAGTACAATGCATTATAATCCCGTAAATTGGAGCATCCAAAACGTTCAAATATGAGCAACGCATACTAGTAGCCCTCCTCGCTTATATCCTTCCCCGTGAGATTGTTTCAAAAGGAGGATTTTTCCGGCAAGGCCAATTCATCATGCACCATAAAAGAACTGACATGGCTGTATGGGAATACAGCTTTACGAAGTAAAATTTCGTAGCCGTTTCGAAACACCTGCTTCAAGCATTGGAACGCCTCTGCACCCCCATGGATTTGACGGTTTCCATTATCCAGGTGCCAATTTCATATGAACAAATTTTTTCCATGGAGCGGGCCACAATGAAGGGAGGTTGCTTCCACCCAAGAATGTGAAATTCCGCAGCAGTCCGGCCAAATCGTAGGACAAACTGTGTACTACGATCAGCAATTTTTTTCTCGTCGTGCACACGACGTTACAGGGGTTACACAATGTCACAATATAATTTGTCTCGCCCGCACTACAATGCTTTGAATGGTGATGCCGAACATGGTGTAGATCTTCGGCGAACACCTGTTTACTGTACGCACAGGAGGCAGCAGCTCTGTGCTCACTGCATTGCTCATCATTCAGCACCATTGCGGCGGGGCAAGCGTTCAGGGCAATCATCTCATCCTGCATTTCCATCAAAGCTGGGTCATTCCATGCCAAACGTTCCAGACATTGTGCTCGACCATCCCCGATTTCTTTCAAATATAATGTGGTTGATCGTTCCCATGCAGCCAATGCTCTCCCGGCTTATTTTTGCCACAAAAAATGTTTCGAGTCATGGCGGCCTCTTGAAGATGGCGATTTGACATGTAACCTACCTGACGAAAGAAAATTCTAACAAAATAGCTTTTGCGAAAATTCCAACCAAATCTCTTCTGAGTGAAGGCAAAGCATATTACTTTCGTGCGAAGACCCGTTGAAGTTTGATCGACACTTTTTATCGAGAGTTTATGACCTGAGAAAACTGTAAAATTTTGTGGACTTTTGGATTTTTTAACGGAACTTTGCCATTTTTTCATAGCTATTTAAACTGTTTAGCGCTGTTGTGCAGGAGGCGTAGAACGTGTTAAAAATATTTTGAGGGGCGCAGGCTTGGAAGAATACGCAGAAAAAAATCATGAATTTCGGAAATATTGCTTTTTACCAGATATTCAGCCGTCAATTGCACACTGTGGTGGTCCTGATAAAAATATGAGACAAATTGCATTTAACAGTACGCCCCTTGAACACTTATTTTACAAAGTTTCATCGAAACACTTTTTGTTTTAGCAGCGAAAACAAATTTTGAACTTGACCACGCCCGCTCTCATCCGGCATTGCCCCGCAAGCCTTCTTCACCCCAAGACGCATCGCCGCCGCTGCCGCCAAACGGACACTGGAGCTGCCCAAATCGATTTCCGTTCTTCAGCCAAAAAAAGAGAGAGAGAAAGAAAAAAACAATTCTTCCAAGCTTCAGGTTCTCACGAGAACGGCCTACTATGGCGACGCAGTTCAATAGGAGCACTGCATGGGCCTGGGGCTGGGGGGATATCTATTAGAACAAAGAAAAAAGAGGAAAGGTCAGCCAAACGGTATGTCGGCTTGCTATTCTGCAAAACAGAAAGAAAGAAACACGGGATTTACTTCGGAGAGCAGGCGTCATTTACAGGCCAACAACCCCATGTGCAGTGCCTATGGTCCCGATAAAGAAAAGGTGTACCCATATCATACATAGATTGCAACAATCTTTACGGATTCAGTATGACAAAGCACCTCCTTGTCGGTGATTTTGACTGGGTCAAGGATTTTAGCTCCGTGGATCTTATGCGTCACCCCATAGGTTCCAACGTGGGGCACGTGCAGGTATGTGACTTGGAGTATCCAAAATCTACCCACACTCCAACGCGGTACTTCCCCCTGGCTCCCGAGAAGACGGTAGTCCTGAAGGAATGGCTCTTGCCATTCCAGCGAGGGCTTCTCGAAGAATTAATGTATCAGCCAGCGAACAGCCAAAGATCTGTTGCTCACTTGCGAGGACAAAGTCAAGTACGTTGTTCATTACGCACTGCTTGCACTCATTGTAGATTGTGTATGAGGGTGACAAAAATTCACCGAATTCTAAAATTTCGCGAGGCTTCATTCCTGCATCCCCACATCGAGGACAATGTTGCCAGACGCGTTGCCTCGGGCACGACATTTAAAAAAATTTATATAAACTCTCAAATAACGCAGTCTTCGGGAGAACGCTTCTAAATAAATTTAACAAGCGTGATATTCGAGTAGCCTTCGATGAGGAGATGGCGAGACATCTCGGGAGTCTAGTAGAATGCAGGAGGATGAAACTTTTGTCCCCGGATTGTGTCATGTACGAAATGCGTAAAAGAAAAGTGTGATGCGATTTTTGTTAAATTAACCATGTATTCATTCTACTATGAAACCCTATTGAGTAAGCTTGCTTGTCTGGTGATTACCTGTTACTTTGACACGGATTCTCTTATCCTCGGCCTGTTCTGTAAGAACTACGAAGATCAATTACGATCGATCGCTGACGACCATTCAGATTTGTCTTCCTTCGACCTGGATCATCCAGTGAAAAGAATCGTGGGAGACTTGGGGCTTTCAAAAGCGAGACTGGTAGTGTAGCTATCGAGGAAGTAATATGTTTGAAAGCTAAAATGCACTCCATCGAATTAGCTGGAGAAATCCAAATTGCAAGAGCTAAAGCAGTCAAAAAGAATATTGTACACAAGCACCTCTTTCACGAGACATACTGCGAGACCTTGTTCAACCACACGAGCGTATCGAACGAGCTAGTGTCAATAGTTGGAAAGAAGCAGCGCACGTACACCACCAGAAACGTCAAAAGAAGTTTGATGGCATACAGCGACAAGCGATACCTCTGCATATGGACTGGCTCCTCATGCAAGAAGATTTGAGCATCTCTTGTCATGCATCTTGCAGTCTGTTATGCCTCACCCAATGGAAGTTACTCTAGCTTTTGCTCTCCATTCGGTACTGTTCCTGATATACATGAAATTTCACAGGTGCATCACTGAGTCGCACTCAGGCAGCTCCTGGTCACGTTATGCCAGAACACGGTATGTGATTAATGTGTAAGATCACGAATATTACAGCACTGAAGTTTTTCTTGTGCATTTCACATAATCTATTGTTTTCAGAATTTCAACTCCAGGTCTTACGAAGCCTAAATGTTATACATCTGGCCATGCAACAACAAAGTGATTTGCTATCACAACTGACGCCGCCTTCAAGGGACCCTGTCGGTGATGTTCAGCAGCTTGCCGCACAACCATTCAGTCGTATCGAAGACTTCGAGCAGTTTGAGAGCACATTAACCCCCGCCCTGGAGAACCAATTTGTAAATTTTGGTCACCGTTTCAATTATGCCTGCACTCGACACCTCACCTTGGCAAATACAACGCTTTTGAATAATCCAGGTCCAAAAGCTGACACTCCTAGGTGAAGCTACACTTAAGGCCGCCGTTAAGCGGATCCTGGAATACGTCATGACCAACCAGGTCGCGGAAAAATACAGCTGGGAAGGACGTAAGGAGAAGAATGTGTTCCGCGACCTTCGTCTACCTAACATTATAATGTGTAAGTGTGTCACGTTACATGCAAGGGTATGCTGATAGCTAAAAATGTGCTAACGTTTTCGGGTGCTGTTCATGCGCAAAAACAGCTGTCAAAGTGCACGAACTACGACCTAGCAAATGCTACAAAGGACTGGCTTCGTCACTCAGCCGACAGACTCAAGCGGGTTGCGGATTGAACCTTCGCCACGCCACACACACAACGCGATACAGTGCTTTATTCGTAACCTTTTACTGCATTTTCTGCTTCCTGGTTTCATTCACGCCAGTTAACACTGTGCTACGGTTATGCTTATCTTATCGCATGCTCAGTCCCTCCGCTCTCATCTGAAACGGTACTTAGCAATCGTGTAGCAAGTCATGGTACAACTGTGTGCATTGGTACAGCTTGGGACAAAAGTTTACGGAACACAGCACCTGCGTATTTCTTCAGCGGAGCGGCCCCCTGTTAATTATCAGGAAAAGATCAAGTAAGAAAGAGGTGGCCGGTAATTTCATCCATTTCTCAGTATGTGTGTTGACTTGGGTTTGCTGCAAGATAGCCGCTCCATTGGAGAAATGAGACACCCCGGTGTTCCGTAAACGTTTGTCCCAAGCTGTACGTGCTGAGTGAAGTTAAATTTAAGTTAGCAAGTGTTAAGTTAGAGAGTTTTACTGAAAGAACGTTGTTCCTGAAATTGATCCCCAGTAACACCAATACATAATATTGTGTACATTGAGCAGATGACTTTGGTGCAATGGCAAAGCGATATAATTACCGAGGCACATACACAGTGCCTTGAATTCTGCAGGTTTGCCACGTGGACACTAATGCAGACTTTTCTTTTTCAGTGTACTCATTCCTTCATATGAAGCATCGGCCAACAAGCAGGTTGCACATCATATTTCCATATGCATTATATATATATACGAGGGGCGTTCAAGTCAAACCGGGACTTTTCATTTTTCGCAAAAGTAAAATGAACTTACAGGCGAGAAATTAGTTTTATTTTTCAACATTATCTCCAGCTACACTAATGCACTAGTACCAGCATTTCACAGAGGGCTTGGGTGCCAGCAGCGTAGAAATCCTTACCGGCGCGTAGCACCCATGATCGGACCGCATTCTTCACCTCGTCGTCGCAGCTGGGCCCCCAAGGAACACCTTCAGTGGCCCGAAGAGATGGAAATCGCTGCAGGCGAGGTCTGGACTGTAAGGGGGATGTGGCAGCAACTGCCATGCAGCCAAGTTCCTGTAAGGTGCGCTTTCGTGAGATGCGCGGTATGCCTGGGTGCATTGTCCTGTAGGAGGAGGACTCCTTTGGTGATGAGGCCCGGCCGCTTTCGCTTCAGCGCCTTATGCACATCCCTGAGAACCTGGCAGTAATATGCACTATTGATGGTTGTACCACTGGGCAGAAAGTCAACATGAACAATGCCAGCCTTGTCCCAGACAACCGTGGCCATGACCTTACCCGCAGACAGGGTGCTTCGGAACTTCTTGGGAGCTGGCGAGCCCGGATGCTTCCACTGTTTTGATGCGCGTTTAGACTCTGGAGTGAAATGGTGCACCCACGTTTCATCGCACGTGATGATCCAATCAAGGAACGGCTATCCTTCAGTGTCGAAACGGTACCTTAGCTCTTGGAAGATTTCCAGTCTTCTCTGCCGGTCAAACACGAAGAGCTGCCTCGGGACCCAACAGGCACTAACTTTCCAAAACTGGAGGTGTTCATGAATGATAGTGTTCAACGTTCCCACAGAAAGGTCCGTCTTTCGAGCCAGTTCAAGACATGCTATCCATCAGTCCTTGAGGATCAGGCGCTCCACAAGTTGGATGTTCTCAGGAACTCTGACACTGGGCTCTGAACTGCCCCGGCCGGGATCATCCTCCACTGATGTACGGCCGTCTCGGAACCGTTCGCACCACTCAAACGCTTTGCTGCGGCTAAGTGTATCGTGGCCATACTGAGCCTGTAGCCTTCTGTGAATTTCAGATGACTTTACGCCTCCATTCACGAGAAACTTCATGCCAATTCGCTGTTCGATGTGCGCGCTCACCTCGTTGTTGGCCGTCTTGTCCAGCACGTGCCTTCTGTTTTGCACAAACTTTGGAGCACCACGTGGTGAACGCAGAAGCCTGTCGTGTGTGAAAATGACGAAAAAGAAGTAGCGTGAGCCATTTGTACACTCAGGAGACAGAAAGTCCCGGTTTGACTTGAACACCCCTCGTATATTCTGATATTATGAGGTGTGTACACGAAATAAACAATGTCTGAGGCTTAAAATCTGTTGTGCCATTTATTCAAGTAAGAAAATTATGTAATTTTAAAGAAAAATGTGTGATTTAGCAGTCCTATTTATGTCTCAAATCCTATAATTGACGTTCCATGGGTGTTCCTGGGACATCTGTTTTGGGGTAAAAGCATAGTCCCATGGATACCCCATGGTGATCCCCAGGCTTTCTGGGTAGGTCCCATGGATATCCGAAGATCCATTTTGCGGGATGTCTATGGTCTACTGGGCAATGACATCGACTCCTACCTAGGGCTGGCAATGGGGGGGGGGGGGCGAGTAAGGCGACCGCCCTAGGCCCCGTGCTTGCATAGGCCCCGCGCAGGCCTAGCGGGGCCTGTGAAGCAGGCCCCGTGATGTGCCTTTGCCTCAGGCCCCGCACACCACTAGCACCGGCCCTACTCCTACCCTTACTGAAGCTGTGAATATGGTAAGTTTAAACGGGTGATGCAAATAGTGAAGCTCATAATGTTCTTTTTTGCTTCAGATGATGTGCAGGAAGTGAACTAATACTTCTGCCACATTCTGTTCCCTCGTGCGGTTTGGCACTGGACCGTGGACGGAGGGGGATGAATGCCTGGGTGATCCACATGGTACTTATGCGAGCAACGCCATGGTTGCGAGCGGAAATGTCCAGTGTGCCTGGAAGTTCCCCTCCAGAGGGAACCACAATCTTTCCGAGACTGCCATGATGTGCTTAATAAACGTTGAAAACTATTTCCCATGTTTTCTTCTGTGTCTGAACTGTTGTGGAGAGCCATCCAGGCCTAACGAGAAAGCAGCCTTGGGGACCTGTGAGCAGGCCCAGCAATGAATGGAACTGACCGTCCAGTCGTTGTCTATGAAACAGCTGGAATTATGAACCAATAAGCAGTTGAAAGCCTATGAGTGAGTAACCACTGTGTAGAAATGACCAATGAGTCTGGAGCATGTATGAGAAGTAACCAATAGGATCCTGAGCCAATCACTAGGTTTAGAAATGAATGGAAGTGACCACCCCTGAAGCAATAGACAGGTGAGCAATTTGGGAGCCTATGAGCAGACTTAGAAATGAACAGAATTTTGGTGTCTATGAGCATGTGAGTTGATAGGGTGGCAATGAAGGGTAGCCAATCAAGTAGACATTGGAGGGATCACCGTGAAGGGGCAGAGCCTGGATCGATCAAAGAGTGCGAAGTGGTGTATCTCTAACCAACTAGAGGACTTAGAGGTGGCTTGACCTGGATTAGAATTGGCGTTGGATTAGAAATTCCTGGAACTGGATTAGAAAAAAATGGTTCTTGTGGGGCACGAATCTGTACTACTGCCCTCCTCACCTCTTACCTTAATAAAAGGTGTCAGTATGTGGAACTCAATAGATATCAGTAAGTTGGTAATTCGAAACGGTGTTCCACAGGGTAGCGTCCTCGGGCCACTCCTTTTTAACATCTACATTAATGATATCATTAACTGTTCAGCATGACCTGTGTTTATCACATAGTCTGACAAGTTTTTATCACATAGCGGATGACACAAGCATTATGCGTTATGAACAATCTGAGAGAGATATATATACTACCACTGTCTGTTAATTGATGCTCATCTTCAATGCTTTAATCATGTCGCACATTTTATTCTGTCATTTAGTGTGGGCTACAACTTCTAAGCATAACATTACATCCCTTTTCTTGTTACAGAAAAAGACAGTGCGCGTCATTGAAAATGTGCGGTATGATCATCCCACCAAAGGATTGTTCAACAAATACAGAATATTTAAAGTTTTATCACTATACTTACTCGGTAAACACTATCATTCATCGGAACCTTTCAGACACACAGTTCTTATCACTTTGCAACCTCTCAATCATATTCGCCTCATCACAATACTCGTGTTACACCAAGATGGGTAGTCCCTCAACGTCGAACTAACTACGGTGCTCAAATGCTAAGTTTCACTTTATCTTGTTTAGTCAATGAACTTCATGGTTGCCATATGGACCCCGATGTCATGACAATTGGTGCATTCAGGACGTTCATCTTTTCGGAAGCCTCCTGGTTGCAGGCGATTTAATTATGTAACACATATACTTTCAATTGATACCTGTAGTACCCTTTTAATACCTGTATTGCCAATTTATTTGAAATGCAGAAGTGACTGTGATATTCAGTGTTTCACTTCTATACCTTGAACCATCATTAATGTACTTGCATGCAACTTTATTTGTACATTGTTTGTATTGTATTCGTTGTATGTGCCTGCACCGCAGCTGTTGGCCAAATGTAACGCAGGGAGGCTGGGCATTGTCAAGCACACTTCTGTTGGTTTCTGCCCAGTCCCCCCAGCATCATCTTTTGGTGCAAAAATGAACTGGACTGAACTGAGAATGCGTCGCTTAGAGAAACCGGTTCGCTCTGATATGGATGTCTGGTCATAGCTTTTTGGTTGCTATTGTTTGTGTTCCTCGGTTCTTCAGCGTTGAGTCTGGGCTAGTCACAGTTGGAAATTATTAAACGTGTAATGTTCCTCGTTTTGATAGATTGTTTCGCTCTTATTTTCCTGCATGTATCTGTTCTTTGCGTGTTGGAGGATGCACAGGTTTGGCTCTCGATTAGTGCAAGCTGTTGTTCGTGTTGTGTTCTTTCTCATTATTTCCTTACATCTGTACTATTCACTTAATAAGAAATTGATTAATTAAAAGTTGTGTCATATGTTGGAACAAAACATATGCAACTTAGATTCCGTGTTGTGCTCAAAATTCCTTACAGAACTTAACAAAAAAGTCCACGCTACATGATAATGAAGAAATTGTTAGTGTTGCAATAATGGTGATCACGACTCAGACTTGTTATAATAAAACTTGCAATTTTGATTGTAATCGCATTGGTTAAGATTGTCTTCTTTGACTAAATGTAGTGTCCTTTGTTATACATTTTATTTCCTCTTGTGGTTGTGTCATCAGGGTCTCTGTTGTGCACAATTAATTACTTACATCTACCAGAACATGTAATTGAAATTAAAACCAGGGTGTCGAACTGCAAAAAATACAGGTTCGGTTCGGTTCGGGTTCGCATTTCTTGGATTTCGTTCCAGTTCAGTTCTGGTTCGGCCGCGCCAAAAGCTTGTGCCGGTTTGCAAACCAGTTCGCAGTCCCGAACCGGTTTGCGAACTGCTTCAACGCTTCCATTTTATATCTCCCATAAAACTGCTTTTATCGAGAAATACGCAACTAATAGCTTACTGCTACTGTCTGCATTGACGTTTTTAGTGGCCGGGTAGTCCCTTTAGCGAAAGAAAGGAGAAGTGGCTGAACACTTCCCTCTGATGAAGCGGTGTAGCCCTGCTACTATGTTCCCAAAATCACTGTTTTCACACGTACACTGCCATCAAATACACTTAAAGGAAACCAAATAATATAGAGAGCATTTTACATAGGCGATGGTACGAATGCGGCACCCTCCATTCCCAGAGTGAATCGATCTGAAACCGTGCTGAGGCATGTAGAAAATATGCCTGCGAGGCTTGCTCTGTCTGTGCTCACAGCAGTGTAATAGTTAATCCACAACACAAAGGCAATGTGTCACAACACGATTGCACTACGAGTAAGCAGAACTACATTTATTTGTCAAACCACCTCCTATCATACAGGCCCCGTTTTGGGTATGCTCCTTCTCCACTTCTCATGTTTCTGACTTGTTTAATTTTTACTGCTCACGTGTACATGGAGATGTTAGAAGCTTGCGTTAGACTACTTTTATGCCCGAACTGTTTCGTTGCGATCCGGTTACCGCTATTATTTTTTCTGGCTCTGCTCCAGTGCAGGTTCAATAGTGTCATGGAAATTTCGGTTCGGTTGTGGTAAAAATAACGATTCGAGTGCGGTTTTGAGTTCGAATTCGGGTTCGGTTCGACACCCTGATTAAAACCCTACTACTGTTAGTGTCACAATGATGGTGGTCACGTATAGGAATCAGACTTTCTATAATAAAACTTGTAATTTTAATTGTAATCATAGTCATTAAGAATATATTCTTTAAATGGATGTGGTGTTTTATACAGATTTTAATTCTTGTGTTTGTATAGTCCCTCTATGTGACATATCAAATTTTCGAGGGATGTATTTGGTAGGATTCTTATATAAATGCTTCCGAAATTCGTCATTTTTCGGATGTATGGTGCTACCTAAAGAGGTATCGCTTACGTTCCTGAGAGACTAGAGCAGCAAATTATATACCATTCAATAACCCCATGAATGAAAAATTAAATGGCATCAAGCTCAATCTTATCCATTTTGTACTTCGTCGGGAAAGTTGCAGTGAATATGGTGTTTTTTGGCGCTCTGAGTCAACTTTGATATTTTTTTCCAGACAAACAAAAACCGACACAGCATTGTCAACGCAGGAGACTTTTGTGCTATAGGTGGTCTAAAGCCAGAGCAAGAAATCACTAGAATGCGACAAGAAATAGCCTTGCAGAGGACTCTCAAACCCGCGCGCGACGACATAGTCTTCTGAGAGGCTATTTCCCCCCCTCTCGTATTTCCCGAACCGCGCAGCGCAGAGAATTCCGAAAGCGTTTATTTCTTTTAACTGACCGATGGCTTCAACATGTATCTCTCTTTTTTTTTCGCTCATTCGAGACATCAAATGTACCGGCTTATTCGACCTGAGATGGAAGTAGCCAGCATCGAAACGCCGTCCGTGCTCGTGCAATGAGCGGCGTAACGATTCTGCGATGTTCAGGCGATGCCAGCAACGCGCGCTGTCTGGGGTTTTTCCTCAGACGCTTACAGACATATGTCGGCACAGTTCCTTTAGAAGTCGGCCCAGGACGCACATTTCCCCAGGGCGTCAATCGTGACGTTGCCCACCTCTGTGAGGCAGACAACGGCAAGCCCTTTCACCACCACGACCACCACCGCTACAGAGTGAATGCAGTCAACGAACGAGGTTGTGGTCACAAATATTCGGCGTCTCATACGAAAACAAGCCGTAAAATAATAGCACAGGGCTGACAAAGATGGCACTGTACATTTTCCTCTCAAGCATATAGCATTCCTCTCCCTGAATATCCACGTTCTAAACCTTGAATAGAGCACACGTGAAACGATCTCACTTACTCACATAGTGGAACGAAGAACAATAAGAAGTACAACTCATAACATAAGTAACCTTTCATACTCCGCCTCGCGCACACACTAGCACAAGGTCTCGAATGTCTAGTGCTGTTCTCCATGAGAAAATATTAGCGTTCATTCAGCAACCCCCTTTAAATGTCATCCTTTTCTTCCCCATCCTTCATTTCGCTGGCATCTGTAGCAAACTTCAAGATCTTCTTTGACGCTTTACGCCAGCGTAAGCGCAACAGAAATTCAAACATCCCCACAGCTATTGACCACCACGCGAAGTGCACAACGCGCTACACCGAGAGCGCGTACAGTCAGGAACAAATCACGAAATCACATCCTGCACTCTCGCGAGCTGCGAAAGGAACAAGCAGGAAAAAGAGAAACAAAGTAAGTGACGAGGCACCGATTGTGGGAGGACGCGTTATCGCGTCAGCGTGTGAATGTTTCCCTGATACTGCCCTCCCAAACTTATCACTGCTGTCGCGCCGCAAAGTTCTGAAAGCGAATTTTGATTTAACCACACCATTTTCCGTGTTCGAAAAATATTTTTTCAAGCCAGGTCAGATGCTAGACCGTACCTCATCTCGACACGGTCGTAGCTCCTACGCGACATCGCTGATACGGAACTGATGGGGCACGGGCCGGATATTCTTGACAACAGTGTCCCAAACAGTACATCGTTCGAAAGCAGTCACGGCACGCGAGCTACAGAAATATGAAAGCGCCCACCCAATATAGGTAGAAATAAGAGAAAAAAAAAGACAAGCTGATGGTGAAACAATAAGCGGACGTTTTACTGAACTAAGAGCAACATTTCAAAGGAACGGGTTGATCATGACAATCAAAAGTATTGGTCATCTGTTTGGAAGGGCTGTCAGTGATCTTGATTGTGCTGCTCTACACTGCAGAAGAGGGCAGCATACCTGAAAAGACAACTCGACGAAACATAATGTTGAAGGATAAATGCTTGTATGGCAACGTGACTTCCGTTAACCCGCTAAGTGGTTCTTGTAATAGCGGGTCTGGAAGTTGCCAAACATTGCTGTTATGATCACACAACGTGAATGCATCCAGGAACCTCTCGATATACAGAAGCACGTGTATGACAAAGCAAAATTAAAACGAGAGATATACCAGTCACGATGCTTCGAACCATCGGGCAGCTAGGCAGGCAGTAGTGGGTCTCGAGGAATGTCTGCTTCAATCCACGCCATGAAGATCCCAAAGACACTGTGTAACAGAGTCTCGATGCCATCGGGAAACCTGAAAGACATCCTATACGAACCCCCCCTCCCCCCACTTAACCAGTCGGTACGCGAAAGCCACCGTAGGCAGGGAGTGCACACGGAGCACTGCGGCGCGATACATACCTAACAAACCAAAGCTAAAAGCGGAACGTCCCCCCGTTCTCCCACACCTGTGTAATGGATAGTAGTGACTCTCCGGTCACTGTGGGTCACTGAATAAGCTTCGCTAAGCGAACCTTATTCGGTGACAATACGCAGCCTTAATAGGCGTGTTTTGTGTGCATACAAAACCTGGTACCCCTCCCAGCTATGCCACGTCCAGGCTATGACAAGCTGGAAAACCTCGGAGGACGCCTGGATAACTCAGTGAGCCGATGGTGGCACAAGACTCCGTCCTCCCAGTGGGTAGCATCCAACCCTGACGACATCGTACTTGCTGCGTGTCTGAGTACCTGGGTGATAAAATGATACAAGAACAGAAAATTTCAGAAAAGTCGAATCACGTAGTGAAAACAATTAAAAACACATAATCCGAGTACATAATGGCCGTGCACGGCATACGGGCGGAGATTACACGTAACTACGCTTTGCCAGAGATATCTGCGAACGCAACAGTGGCCGCCATATTAACCGCGGTTGGCAAGCATGGCTTGGGCTGGGTAACCGACAACATGGCGGTGCATGCACGACCGTGATAGACCATTTTCATTGACCTCATTCCGTCCACCATACTTTTGTGTTCGCACGTGCTCGCACCACAGTTAATGCTGGTAGCGTGCACGCGCCATGCACAAAAGTATGGCTGCCACAAGCAGGGGGCAAGGCTATGCCGTCTGCGACAGTGACGTCAGATGAAAAGAGCGTATAGTGATAGAATCCTCCTTACAGCATATGAATTGACCTGCCACAACGACAGAAGCATTGATAAGCATAACTTATCGGCAATGCCATCCTACACAGACACAGTACACATACTTACAATGGAATGACAGAATAGTTAAATGCTCCCGTCCGGCTTTCGCACCACCGCTCGCCGCGCAATGTCCAGGGACAATGGCGGGCTACCAACAAACAACCACCCAGACCAAACCAACCGAACCAAACCGCCCCAAACCAAACCAACCAAACCACCTGAACCACGTGATCTTCAGGAGCCGCTCACAGCGCTCCCGTGAACGCAGCGCAGGAAAATACGTGGGTGAAGTGCGCATGCCCGTTTGACCTCGTTTTCGTTCTCTCCTCGGGTTTGTGTCGTTCAGCTTGTCGTCGTCCGCCCCGTCTGCTGTCTGTCGCTCTATCAGCTTCGCCTCCATGACAAAAACCCGAGACTGCCCGAGACTAGAGGAAATGATTAAAAATACGCACACAGACACAAGTATGTGTCGGTCCTGAGGCTTGTCTCTGTGTGAGTCTTTTTACTTATTTGCCCTAGTTTCAGGTTTTTCGCATGGATATCAGCCACGAGCGTGCTATCTTTTTTTATCGTTACAGCTTCGCCCGTTTTTTTTCGGCGTTTGCTCCTATAAGCAACGTCATGCGGACATGCACAAAACACTGCGCAAAAGTATTTAAAATAAGATACTAAATACCCTGCGTAATAAGTATTTAAAATAGAGTACAATACTCAAAACAAAGTAATTGGAGTACTAAATACTCTAAGAAATGTTTAAGATACTCTTTAAAGTACTTGAAACGCGTATTCTGAACGTGGCCGTACAAATGAAAGGAATAAACTTCATCCGTCACACTTAAGCATATTGTTTACTTGTCAAGTAATGTTTGGTAAACTTTGGTGATATGTTCTGACCCAAAACTTCGTAATCCCTCCTGTATGTCAGCTCGGGTCCTTCAACTTCTGGCGCGTAATTATTGCTTGACCAAGGAAATAAATGCCGGGATTCTCTTGTACATAACCCCCTGAGGATTCACCTCGCAATATAAACAGGAACCGTTTTCAGACGAAGGGCTTGGGCTATTGACGAGCAAGGCCAAGCGTGGGAACAGCCTATTGTACAGGAGAATAAATGACAGATCCGCAAATTCCCCAAAAAGAAAAAAAAAAGGGGGGGGAAGTTCCAGCGAGCTGAAAATGTGGACACTGCGGGGAAGTGTGCTGGATACAGTTTAAAGAGGTAGGAAAGTATTTTGAGTACCGAGTAGCAGAAAAAAGTTAAAGGGGTGTTCAAGTCAAACCGGGACTTTTGATTTTTCGCAAAAGTAAAAAGAACTTACAGGCGAGAAATTAGTTTTATTTGTCAACGTAATTCAGCTGCACTTGTCCCAGCGTTTCACGAGGGCTTGGATGCCAGCAGCGTAGAAATCCTTACCGGCGCGTAGCAGCCATGATCGGACCGCATTCTTGACCTCGTCGTCGCAGCTGAAGTGGCGGCCCCCAAGGAACGCCTTGAGTGACCCGAAGAGATGGAAATCGCTGGGGGCAAGGTCTGGACTGTCAGGGGGATGTGGCAGCAACTTCCAGCCAAGTTCCTGTAAGGTGCGTGTCGTGAGATGCGCGGTATGCGGGCGCGCCCTATCAAAAATGTGTCTAAAGACCTCTCAAAATTTCCTGAGAAGTCTGAGAGGACCTTTCAAAAAATCTTGAACGGTCCGGTAGTACCCTTTAGCACTTCTGAAGGGTCTGAGAGGACCTTTCAAGAAATTCTGAAAGGTCTGGTAGGACCTTTCAGGCAGCACAGAGGGGTCTGAGAGGACCTCTTAGAGAAAATCTGGAAGACGTTATAGAATCATTCATCTAGCCCTGAGGGGTTTGGGGGGACATCTCAGACAGCTTTGGCGGCAGTGCGTCGTGCAACACCTCCCAGAGCAAGTTGCTACATGTTTTCCGCGCCGCGGGACATGCTACCTCGTCCGCTTTGGAAAATAGTTCACAAGATTTCACATGTTTGTGCATTATTCCTCCAAGGAATACGTGCCGTGATAACCTTGTATTGCCGTTCCCCCTTGAAGATATTGTTCTTGCAATCCGTGCATTATTGCACTGAACGTAAGTGGAAGCGTTTCGGCCAGTCGCCAGCGGTTCAATCAGTCTGTTTTGAAACGTTGAAGTGTGAGGACGTCTACCGCGGATCTCAAGTAATTTGCGTTTCGTCTTCGGGTTTCTAACTGTTTTTGAGGTATGTAGACGATGTGTCAAATATGCTTTTGTGAGTGACAGACATTCCTGTTCACTTTACACTTTTACCACTGTTCGCAGACACGCATTATGAGCGCCGATAGGAAGATTACCAACCACGTTATGTTACCAACGGCGCTTTGTGCCAAACGGTATGTTACATATTTCGAGCCTATACACACTGACTTACACTGGCATTTTGAAATTGTATTTCTTACAGATTAATCTCGTACGAAGCGACAGGTGGTGAGAACTCAAGGTGGTGAGAACCCAATCTCGCCAGTTAGTTGGCGTCTTGCGCAAGCAAGGGAAACTAGATGGTGCATCGCGAGTCCCCAAGTATACGTAAAACAAACGAACTTGATCACCGAGTAGCAGAGTTCCTCAAGAATATTTTTCATCGCCGCTGTACGGACATTGCGAGTATGTATCCCATGAGTTCACGCTTTGTGGAATACGTTGATGATGACTGTATGCTTTCGTAGACATGTAAGCGCTAAATCTAGTTTCGGTTGCTGGCTGTTTACCGTTTCGTGTAGTTTCTTGCGAGCGATCCTTCAACAAATATTAGATATTCACAATTCTGCAAGACATTTGAAATAACTGTTAGATAATCTGATAGCAGTGTGCATGCCTTGAGTGTATCTGTACAATCGAAGGAACTCAATATATGTGGAGTTTTGTGACATGTACTTGTCTCTATCTATCTCTGGTGTATCATAGCACTGTATGATTGTACCGCTCCGACGACAGGTAAAGAATAGACGGCGAAATTGAACATTGATGTTCCGATGTCAGATCTGGGCATTAGCTTCTGAGAGGTCCTGTCAGTCTGAGAGGTCCTCTCAGCCTGAGAGGTCCACCAGCCTGAGAGGACCTCTCAGTCCCATAACACATTAGACCTGAGGGGTCTTTTCACTAGGGGTGCATTGTACTGTAGGAGGATGACTCCTTTGGTGATGAGGCCCGGCCGCTTTTGCTTCAGCGCCTTATGCACATCCCTGAGAACCTGGCAGTAATATGCACCATTGATGGTGGTACCACTGGGCAGAAAAGCAACAAATCAACATGGACAACACCAGCCTTCTCCCAGAAAACCGTGGCCATGGCCTTACCCGCAGACTGGGTGCTTCGGAACTTCTTGGGAGCTGGCGAGCCCGGATGCTTCCACTGTTTTGATGTGCGTTTAGACTCAGGAGTGAAATGGTGCACCTACGTTTCCTCGCACGTGGTGATCCGATCAAGGAACGGCTGTCCTTCAGTGTCGAAACGGTACCTTAGCTTTTGGGAGATTTCCAGTCTTCTTTGCCGGTCAAACACGGAGAGCTGCCTCGGGACCCTACGGGCACTAACTTTCCGAAACTGGAGGTGTTCATGAATGATAGTGTTCAAAGTTCCCACAGAAAGGTCCGTCTTTCCAGCCAGTTCGAGACATGTTATCCGTCGGTCCTTGAGGATCAGGTGCTCCACAAGTTGGATGTTCTCAGGAACTCTGACACTGGGCTCTGAGCCGCCCCGGACGGGATCACCCTGCACTGATGTACGGCCGTCTCGGAACCGTTTGCACCACTCAAACGCTTTGCGTGGCCATACCGAGCCTGAAGTCTTCTGTGAATTTCAGATGACTTTACGCCTTCATTCACGAGAAACTTCATGACAATTCGCTGTTCGATGTGCGCGCTCACCTCGTTGTCGGCCATCTTGTCCAGCACGTGTCTTCTGTTTTGCACAAACTTTGGACCACCACGTGGTGAACGCGGAGGCATGTCGCGTGTGAAAATGACGAAAAACAAGTAGCGCTAGCCATTTGTACACTCAGGAGACAGAAAGTCCCGGTTTGACTTGAACACCCCTCGTACTTTAAATACTTTAAAAATACTCGTAGCAAAAAGTATTGAAGTATTGCAAAGTACAGGAAAAAATATTTTAAATATGTATTTTGAGTATAGTAATCATAGTCCGCACATCCAATATGTACACGTGAAGTTTTTGAAAACAGCTAAGCCAGGTGTGTCGTTGTCCCCGATGGCTGCGGGAGCGCTGAAGACAGAAAGAAGAAGAAAAACGCTGGACCAAAACTACTGTTCTGTTTATGAATAGGCAATATATGCTGATTTCCTGTTGAACACCAAAGGACACGTGTCACAAACATCGCGGGTCATAATTGTTGTGTTGCTTGATATATGATGAGAAGCACGCACCGTCTACTTCACGGTATACTCTTTATTCCGCCATCTTGAGAATTGCCCTGGTTGCCAGCTCAACAATCGGGGCAGACTGTATGTACGTACCTGGCTGATAGGTCATATCAGGTATAGCGGATAATACAGTGACATAATAGTACAGGTAATATATGACATTCCCCCTCCACCTTATATGTAGAAACATTTTCTGGAAAAACTAGGTGAAAGCACAAATGAATAACGCGAGATAACAAAAGGTTCAAAAGTCACAGCTCCCCTGCTTGCAGCTCTACGGGTATAATTGAGCCTGTCTGGTGGCACACCTCTTGAGCTTCTGATGGAGTACCGGTTGGGAGAACCACAGTCCTGTGTACAAACACCGTCGGGGTGTTGATCATCATCTTGTGGAGGCTTACTGGTTTGGTTTTGTGGGTTGTCGCGTCTCGTGTCATCAAGCAGTTCGTCGTCTTCGTCGCTATTTTCTACGTCAGGTGCGTGCTTGTACTCCGCTCCAAGTTTTTTGAAGAGGCTTGCGTTGCGTGTGATGACATGATTACTTCTTTTTGTAATTTTCTTCTGTTTGACCAAAACAGTATCTCCTTTCCGAAGAGTGTGTCACTTCGTATGACGTTTTTCGTCTGCTCGTGCTTTCGATATTTTTTTTGCTCTTGTATCGTTCGAGAGGGTAGTGTCGCGTGTGTCCGTGGTCTCATGGAGTACCGAACTCGGCAAGGTGGTCAACATTTTCCTTCCAAAGAGAAGCTCATATGGCGAAAGCTTTGTAGCGGTGTGTGCAGTAGCGCGGTAGCAGAGCAGAAAGTCATGTATTTTCTGCATCCAGTTCTGCTCTTCCACATGGCACACTTTAATCGCCTTCATGAGTGTTTGGATGAAGCGTTCTGCCTCCCCATTCGCTTCAGGTCACAACGGAGTCACTCTGCGATGTCGGAAACCGAGTTCCTGTTTAAGTTTAAAAGTTTAAAGTTTAAGTTTAAGTTTAAACTCAGAGGAGTTGAAAGGAGGTCCGTTGTCAGTTTTTATTTGCTTCGGGATGCCGAATTGTGACAGAGTCTTTCTTAGCACTGCTATGGTTGGTGACGCTGTGGCTGATGGAACGACTTCCACCACCGGGAAGCGCGAATATTCATCCACAAGTACCAGAAGATACTTTACATTCGGAAATGGGCCTGAAAAGTCCATGGCGAAGTTTTCCCATGGGCCATCAGGCAGTGGAGTTGGCTTTAGAGGATCGCGTTTTCGTTTATGTGTGGTAGCTTGGCATGGAATGCAATTGCGCACTGCCCTTTCTACAAGGGTATCCATTTTGGGAAACCAAATGGACTCGCGGAGCAGTTGTTTAGTCTTCACCATGCCCATGTGTCCTTTGTGGGCAAGCTGAACTGCACGTTCCTGAAGACCTGAAGGGAGCAGTAACCTTGTGCCTCGCAGTATTAGACCTTGTGGCGTCACAGACAGTTCAGTCTCTAGAGGCTTATAGGGTTTGACGTGCGGCTTATTCCACAGATCATGCATCATAGAAGGCCATGCTTGAATTCCCTGTGTGAGCTCTTGACACGTGACACCGGCCAATGTTGCCTTAATGATTTCCTCGGTGTTTATTACATGAGGTACTGCGATTCTTGACAGGAATAGGACATATTCGTCAGGGACCTTGCTGATTCGAAATCTGGGGTTGGTTTGCCCTACAGGATGTCGGGACATGTAATCTGAAGGATTTTCTGGTCCTTTCTGGTGTTGTACGGTGAAGCTGTACTGCTGAATTCGTAGACACAGTCGTTCAGTCCTCGCAGATGGTCGCGAACTTGGATTTTTCAGTATATACACAAGCGGCGTGTGGTCAGTGTGTAACACCAAATGTGTTCCGTAGAGGTAGATATTGAAGTGCTCTATGGCCCAGACCGCAGCAAGAGTCTCTTTTTGGATTTGTGAGTAGCATTCTTCTGCCTTTGTAAGGCTACGGCTGGCATATGCCACCACACGAGTTTTGTCACCACCATCCTGCGCGAGGATGGTTCCTAATCCCGTTGGACCTGCATCAACCGTGAGATAGGTGGTTTTGTTCTGGTCGAAGTAGGCCAGGTTGCTGCTATGCGTGAGCACGTCTTTTAGCTGGTCCAGTGCTTTTTGATGCTCTGTTGTCCAGTTCCATAGTGTTTCCTTCTTTGTCAGGGAACGTAAAGGCGCTGTTAGCTGTGCTAGATTAGGAATGAACCTGCCACAGTAAGTCATCATTCCAAGAAGGCTTCTGACCTCAGACACGTCTCTAGGACGTGACATATTAGGAAGCCTTGTACCTTAGCAGGATCTGGTTTGATGCCTTTCTCTGAGAAGACATGTCCGAAGAATGTTAGCTCACACTGGAACATTTTTTTTTTTTTTACTCAGTGTGATTCCACAGTCGGCGAGACGTTTCAGGGTAGCGTCAAGGGAGTCGTTGTGTTCTCTTTCGGTCTTGCCGTATACCAGGGTGTCGTCGCTGATGTTTGTCACGCCGGGAATGCCCGCAAGTACATGATGAACCGTATTCTGAAAAAGTTCGGCGGCTGCGTTTATTCCGATGTTCAACCGCTTGTACCTGTAAAGTCCAATGTGAGTTGCGAATGTTGTGATATGACGACAGTCTTCCTTAAGTAGTAGCTGATGGTAGCCGTCGTTTAGGTCCAGTTTCGAGAACATCACTGCACCTTTTAGGCAGGTAACGAGGACTTCTAGCTTAGGTGATGTGTGGCGTTCTCGTATAATAGCTTGGTTAGCGCGGCGCATGTCGACGCACTGACGCACTTGGTCAGGAGCGTGTGGCTTTGGAATCACGACGATGCGGGACACCCACGTTGTTGGATCCGTGGCTTTTTCAATAACATCTAGTGTATCAGCCTGTCGATCTCCTTTTCTACTGCTTCACGAATGTGAAATGGAAGAGGACGCGCTTTCTGTGCGACTGGTGGTACCGTAGGGTCGACGTGAAGCTGAACTTCAAATCCCTTTAACTCTCCAAGGCCAGTGAACAGTTTGGGATACTTGCTTACAGTGTTTTCCTTGCTTGTCACCACGTTGTAAGCAATGGATATGAGCCCAAGTGCTTCAGCGAACCGAAAACAAAGCAATGACTCACTAGGTGTTGTTGTGACAAGGACGGTATCTTTCCTAGCTAGTGTTGTTGTGAATAGTGCCCGGAACTTTCCTAGTAAAGGAAGCTCATTCTTCGATCCATATGCAAAGACCTTTGGCGCGGGTTTGACAAGTTGGGGTCGTTGCGGTAAGCTATTGTGCCTGTCAAGGCTAATTATGTTCACCGTAGCACCTGTGTCTATGATGAATTCTAACTCCTTGTTGAAGTAGTGAGCATTACCCTCGGGGCTTTAGAACTTTTCAGGAACAGTGAAAAGGCTTCATAACTGGACTCGCTGTCTGCACTCTGGTTTGTAACTTCATGAACGACATTTGGTCTTCGCTCGTGTTGTTTTTACTGCGGCACACGACTGCAAAATGGCCACGTTTCCGGCACGCATTGCATGTTGCATTTCGTGCTGGACAAGATTGTTTTCCGCCTTTGTGAGGCAAAGCACCACCACATTTGAAACACTGCTTGTCCTGACGCGTGCTCGTTGACGTTCCCGTGTCAGTAGATGCGTTGCTACGTTGAGACTTTTTGCGTGTAAGACGATGAAGATCTCTGGACATGGATGCCTCAATGTCTTTCACTTGTCGAGTTGTAATTTCGTAAGTGCGGTCTTGTATCAGAAGCTGGTCAAGTGTTGCATCCGTCTGTAGTGCGAAGCGTCTCAGTTTGGTAGACGTTGTACCGAGAACGATTTGAGATTTTATTTCTGCTTCAGTGTTTGCAAACGAGCAATTCCAAGCCATTGTGCGCAAACGCGTATAGAAGGAATCGATGCTCTCATCTTGTTGCGACCTCGTTTCTGTAAAGAGGCCTTTAAGGCCGGAAAGGAGCGCTACTTCAAAGGACTTCTACCCTGCCCTCCCTAGTCCCTACTGTACCTGCTCCATAAGTAAACAAACGAGAGCAGTGTGACACCACAGGGACATCGATGCCCCAAAAGTGCGTCTTTCGCATTACTTTGAGTCTCTGATGCTTGTACCATTACGATAATTAAAAGTTAAACGTGATGAGCTGCAGAATAACTGTCGAAATGAGGGGAACTGCATGCGAGAACCACAGAACACAATAAAAAAAAACAGCAGACCGAGGGAATATTACCGAAGAGTCTCGTTAACCGTGAGGCATAGCGGCAAGCTCTATATGCTGTAAGAACACGAAAAACGTGCTCTCTGCCGACGTCCCTCGAACTCACCATTCGCCCCACGACTTGGCGTTGGGCGTCAACAAGTGTGAACTAGGTATTAGAAGGCTCCTACCCGACGCTGACCTGACTACCTTTCGCGCCTTCTCGCCGTGTCTACATCCACTACGCGCCGGCAAGGTTCGGCACTCGCAACGTGCCATATGTCTATCCGCCCATGCCGACCAATTTGTTGCAGCTCGATTTGGTGAATGAACGACTTATCTCTCCGCGAATGCCATTTATGCAGAATCCCATGCCGGCGCCTCGATCATGCCCTCATGCACTGTGGAGGTCAATACAACATTAAAGGATCAGCTTTAATAGCCTTGAAGGAGAGATGAGATTCAGGTTAGCTGGTTGCACATGAAGGAAAGGAACTCCGAGACAAGGAAAAGCCGTAGGGAGGGACGTTGTTTACCCGTGTACGTCTCCTTCCTGGTCTCGGAGTTCCCTTCCAGCAATTAATAACATTTCTGCAAACACATTTACAAACAAATTTGCAGACCACATGACAAGTGTTGCGACATTTAGCGCCAGTGCCAAACGTTTCGTCAGCGTCAGCAAAAGTCGTAACCATCTGCAGCTGGAAATCGCCACACCTTCCGTGATTGTCTGCAATTTTTTGATTCCATGTTAGTGCCGCAAAGCAACTGTGGCTATGAGCGGTATAGAGACGTGGACAGATGGAGAGAGGACAATAGAAAAGGGTGGGAGACAGGGAAGTTAGTATGCGTCATGGGCCGACTTCAAGGGGAACTGTGCCAACACTCGTTTGGAAAGTCTGCCGGAAAACCCAGGGAAAACCTCAGAGAGCGCAGCCGGTGGTAGGATTCGAACCCACCGCCTCCCAGTCTTCAGCACGACCTTGGCTACCATGAACGAGCGGGACGCCTTAACCTGCTCAGCCGTGCCGCTGGTGTGTTACTTGGCATTGGGCAGGGTTTCAGAAAAAAATAAAATGGAGATTTTGGCTTCACTAGTGCGAGGCCCACAACTCCACATCACTTGCACCAGTTACTTTAGTAGGAAACTCCTGTAATGATGATGCCAATGAAGAGGAGGAGGATGATGGTGATGGTGATGCTGATGATGATGATTAGTGGTGGTGGTGATTGCGACAGAAAACAATTGCACACACAGTGAGATGTCACAGAACGCGCAAACACGCAACACGCAAACAGTCGAACAGCAAAACCCACAAAACACACATAGGCTCAAAACTTGATGTCTGCATCAATGTCCCGGAAAAAATTTCACTATGGTGGAGAACGCCCAGTGTCTGACACTGTGATTCCAGGGCCCAAGTACTTTTGAAACGCTGAGCGGACGGCCGTCCACTGCTGCCAGCTCCGACTGTAGAAGGCGACGAGCTTCAGTGTATCGTACGCAGGACATCAAAATGTGCTCGACACCGCATCTTCCACAACACCGCACATGGAACAGTTTGGGGAGGCTGCTTGTCCGATCATGTGTAGAAAGCTACGGCTGTATTGGACCTTCAGACGAAACCGGTGGATTAGGATCTCCATGGACCGAGGAATCGAGGCTGGGACCACGAACGAAAGGACTGGGTCCATGCTGATCAGTGGCGACCTTCCAGAATCACTGCGCTACAGGTCTGCTTTCTCTTCGTTAAAGCTGACAACGCTAAGCAGGTGTCAAAGGAGGTAAAATACACCTTGCGAACCGTACCGGACTGATGTGCCCGGGAAGCCGCTGCATCCGCCGCGTCATTCCCAGGTATGCAGGAATGGTCAGGGATCCACTGAAGGATGATGTCGTGTAAGTCTTAATGGCGTCGTGTGCGATTGAAGCAAGATCTGCTGATCCGCCCGGCGCTTGTAATGCTCGCAATCCGGTCTGTGAATCACTGTAAACAACCCATGATTTGGGGTCTTCATGTGCTTGTACAAATTGTATCGCCATGATCATCCCATGGAGCTCTGCGGCCGTGGACGACGTGCGATGAGACAATCGTGCGCATCTCTCAATGCAGAGCTCAGGGACGACATATGCACACGTGGATCCTGACTCATTTGTAGACGCATCCGTGAAATGCACACTCTGTCCCTTTGACTGTGCATTACCTGAAGAGTATGCTGACGCACAACACTTGAGGGCACGAACTTTCTTCCCGCGAGACCCGGTACTTTCGCGAACACCCGAGGCTGTAGCAAAGTCCAAGGAGGGCTGGAGTGCACTGGCAAAGGCTTATGCCGGGGGACGTAAGTGCGGCACGGTGTAATAGCTTGATGGAACCATGAAAAACTTCGTGTAGAAATCAGGGTGTCGAACCGCAAAAAATACGGGTTCGGTTCGGGTTCGGGTTGTTTTGATTTTGTTCCGGTTCAGTCCCGGTTCGGCCACGCCAAAAATCGAACCGGTTCGCAAACCGGTTCAACGCTTCCGTTTTATATGTTCCATAAAACTGCTTTTATCAGGAAATGTGTGGCTAATGGCTTACTGCTGTTGTCTGCATTGACGTCTTTAGCGGTGAGGTAGCCCTTTAGCGAGAGAAATGAGAAATGGATGAACACTTATTGCAAATAGAGTCCACGCTTATGAAGCGGTGTAGTCCTGCTACTTTCTGTTCCCAAAATCTCTTTTTTCACACGCACAGTGCCAGCAAGGTACACTTAAAGCAAGCCTAATAAGATGGACAGCGTAACATAGACGACAGTACTTGCCGGCACACTGCCTTCTCAGCGTGAATCGATCTGAAACCGTACTGAAGCATGTCGAAAATAAGCCTGCCAGCCTTACTCTGTCCGAGCTCACAGCAGTGTACTAGTTAATCCACAACAGAAAGGCAATGTGTCACGACACAACTGCACTACCAATAAGCAGAACCACATTTACTTTTCAAACCACGACCAATCAAACAGGCACCGTTCTGCGTACGCTCCTTCTCCCCTTCTCATGTTTCTGACTTGTTTATTTTTTACTGCTCACGTGTAAAGGGAAATCTTGGGCTTTTATTTGATCACATATTCGTCCTGTAGAGCTACATAACAGGCCTACTCCGTTCCTGTTTCATTCGTCCGCGTGGCACCTCGTCTCCGAAGAGTAGACGCCGCACCGCGTGCGTGGGGCGCTAGCCGCGGCGCTCACAAGGACAACTGCGCTTTAACATGTTAAAAAGACGCTGAAAGTATACTTATTATACGTCGTCGTCTGACTGCTAGGTGAAAATTTCTGAAATCCATGATATAGGCGCGTGATGATGATACCAATGTGTCTACGTTCGGGGATAGAGAGGAGCTCTTATGCTGACTTCTTTTATGTCCGAACCGTTTTGTTGCGAACCGGTTACCGCTATTACTTTTTACGGTTCTGCTCCGGTTCGGGTTCAACAGTGTCATGAAAATTTCTGTTCGGGTTCGGTTCCGGCAAAAATAACGGTTCGGGTACGGTTTTCGGTTCGGGTTCGGTTCGACACCCTGGTCGAAATAGCTCTTGACAACGGGTGCTGACGAAATCTCATTGTTAGTCGAACGTAATGGCGAAGCGACTCTACCATCCGTAGCACAGGAAGTGGGGGCTGTCTCGCCTCGGCTACAACAACTGCATTGGACGCTGCTCTGGGAACACCAAGGCAGATCTTGATGCTCTTTGCCAACGCGCGTTCTAGAATAATTTCCGACGACGGCGCATGAGCATGAAGAACTAGGAGGTGGAACGTGAGGGGCGATCGTACCAATGCAGTATGTAGGGTAAGCATTGATGTACACGATGAGCCCCATCGACAAACTGCCAAAAATCGTAGGATATTGGTACGAGCATACAACTTGGTCTTGAGACTTAGGACTTCGGGTCTCCATGAGAGCGAACAATCCCCGATGACTCCAAGGAACCAATGATGCGTAACTCGTGACATAGCATGTCCATTTACATCCAGCTGTAACCTCGGCAACCGTTTCCGCGTGAACGGGAGGAAAACTGTATTTAGCAGAGAGACGTTCATATCCCGCTCTGTGAGAAACCTCATCACCAGGTCAAGGGAGCCCTGCAGCCGGGACTACAGTGCGGGTGTGTTACTGAATAGAAGGAGCAGATTAGAAGTGTGCAAGCGAGCTGGTGGGCATTCGATGAAGGCAACATTCCCTTGAGTTTGAGGAACGAAGAAAAATACAGAAAGATAGGTACTATACACAACCGAGACTCAAACCAGCAATGGGCTAAGTTTTTTTTCCCGCGAAACGTCGAGGGCAAGGTTGAACATTTAGGTGGGAGATAGGAGGTCTACCAAGCAAGGGTGAATTACAATGGTTGGAATTACAACTACTTGTGAAACCATCACTGCTAGTTTGAGTCTCGGATGTACAGTGTCTGCCTTTCTGTATTTTTCTTCGTTCCTCAAACTCAAGGAAATGTTACCTTCACCTTTACTGAATAGCTTTCACGATTGTGCTGTTGACTGTTATTGATAGTTTCTTTTTAAATAGGTATATCGATACTATCAATTGATTGAATTGAGTAGCAAACCAATGGGCCATTTAGCTGACAAACTTCTCCAACTTCATAAAAAACAAAACAGCTTGTCACCGTCGCCACGACTGGGCGTCTCAATACTTAAAAAGAAGAAGACTGGGCGTCCAAGGAAGAAGAAAAACAGGACAACATTAACAGGTGGGTTTCTTACTCCGTGTGGAGCTTGTATAGTGACGAATACAATCAATACTATCCATTTGTACTCGACGTTTCTTCGGGTTTCTTCTCATCATTAACCAGAATCCGACAGGAACAGCCAATTTTCGTGCACGTCACAGAATTCGCGCTAGAACCCAAGATCGCAGTGTGACACCATGCCTCATGCAGGCCAGCCTTGTTGCTCTAGGAAAATCGTGAACTCTAGATGGAAAGATAGATCGTAGAGGAACCGCTTTTCAGTACCTTTAAATAAGGTGCTTTTGACATCAGCGAATCGTCACTATTACATCCGCGCATGGAGAGCATGAAGACCGTGAGCAGGTGGTGTGTCGTGTACGCAGAACCTGGTCGAATTGGCTGTGACCACCGAATGATCATTTTACTTGATTTATTCTCTCGATCCATTTTTGATTATTTTACCAGAAGAAAACAACTCGACATACACACACACCCATCGATCTCCTGGCCAATGGAAGTGCACTCCAGTTCAACTCGTCCTTTGAGGAACTACACGCGAAATTTAAATGAACAAAAGTGAACAAAAACGATTTTTATCACTTCCAGAAAGGCGTTACACTAAGTAGCACCCTTCTGTTTCCGTAGTTGAAGTATGGACTTCGACGTAGCTTACCAGCAAGCAACCACAAGATATATCGGCAGCGCTCATGGATTGTTCACGTTCTTGGAAGGGGTAAGAACATCATCAATGCGAAGAATCGTCAAAGCTTCATCGTGATATTTGACATCATAAAAAAAAAAAAAAAAACGACCTCGAGGTAATATTTTCGGGTTGTGCCCAGATGAGTGAGGACGAATTTTTGCTTCGGCAAACTAAACTAGGTTGATCTCTGTGAAGAGATGTCGCACGCAGAGGTGAGGCAGGCGTTGAAACCGCGTTTATAAGCTGGCCCAGGAAACAATTTCCCAACGATATGTTGTAACAGTCTTACAGTCTGTAGGGCAAAGTGTGACCACTCGGGCGAAGAATCACGTTCTTGTATCATGTGTCATTGGAATCAGTAACATATTTAAGCAGTAAGTAATTATGGGCACTAAATTTTTGCGCATCAGCAAATTGTGTCAGAGGTACGGTGGTGTAACGCAGCTTTAGTTTTTCTCGTTGTACCTTACGAAGTTGGTCTGCAGCAAACTGGATCTAATTGCATTCGCAGTTCATTGGTGCCACCATAGCCAGCTTGTACTTTCTGTTCGGTGTTGAGTCCCGAAGTCAACAGTTCCTCTACCTCTCCGCTATGACTTACGGCATCAATGACATTCACTTGATATTTGCCGGAATACTTTCGGAAGCAGATGCTGTCTTCCTTCCCATTTCGGTATATGTAAGTTTCTTTTTTTGCTTTTGTAGTAGGTCGGACTTGGCCTCTTGGTGTCAGTGTATTCTGTCGTTTAATGAAGGTGCTAATCAAAGACGCAAAGGAAATAGACCCGTGATGCAATGTGATATCGGAGAACTAACAACAGCTTTACGATGAAGTTCTCGCATCAGATGATTATTTTTTTCTTTTTTATAGCACTTCACATAGAGAAATTGATATCGAAATGACAAGGTGATTGTTACTCGTCGCGTTATGTGGCTATTGTGTTCATGCCCAGTGCGTCTAAGAGTCGGGAAATATTCAGGCACGGCGATTGGGAAATTGTCAGTCTTATTGTTTCCGTTACAAGCATGAACAGAATATTTTTTTCTCCTCTCTGTAGTTCCCATTTTACCAGTTTGGAGCGGCGGTCTGCTATGGTATCACAGGTGTTCTCATCCTACAGACGTACAACAGTCCTGGCGACTGCATCTTTGGCGGGGTAAGCCCATTCATTTTCTACATCGCACAAAAAAAGATAAAAGCCTAAACTATAGAACCCCCGTCAATCTTTTAGTCGAAAATAGCGTTGCGGACTCCATCCCAAACCTTAGCAAACGTCTTTCAATCGACCACCCTGGGAACAATTGGCGAATTCAACTGGTCTATCCGGGTAGGATTCACGGTCGTTGAACTCGCTCCGCCACGAATCGCTCTTCCTTCCTCCTCCGAGAAACCTCGGATTGAGCCGGTACTCCAACGAATCCCGGTTGTCACTTCCAGTCCAAACCTTGCGAAACCAAGCGACAGCGAACGTTGGGTTGGCTCGCGCTGTTTGCCGGATGTGGGCAACGACTTCCACCATGCTCTCTGGCCGGAGCGCGATCGCTTTTCGCTGAAGAACTCGAATTCTGTCCCTCGGTACCGAGGGACTTGACTTTCATGCTCAGGAGCCGATTCAGGTGTTCGCACCAGTTCGACCAGTAGAGTTCCCAAAACGACTATGGACAATAAGAATATGCACGTTCCCTTCCCTGCTTATTTTCTTGCCATCTTCATTTCACAACACCATCTGTAAGGTAAATGACATGTGTCTTTCGTGGCACACCGCCGGTCGAGAAACACGCTTTACAGAGCATATCTTCTACGGGCGATGCACAAACATAAATTATCGCTAAATTTTCCACTAAATCTGTGAGAGTGCAAGGGAATAAACCTGGAACGCAAACGCTGCATCAGAGCTCCGAGCTGATATTCGTTTTCTATACCCCCATATCTGTATCACATTACCATACTCGGTGAGTTAGACGACACTGTGAGAAAGCATGCTAGATCATATTGTTTAAAGAAATACTGCAAATAATACACGGAATACCCATATAAACATACATACCGTGAGCTGGGAAACAAAAGTCTCGAGTCATTGTCACTGCAATATAGCGGAGGGAGGGCGCTCTGTTTGAGCGTTATTTTGTATCTGATTAGAAATATCAGCCAGGAGTAGAAAGTGGCCTCTGCATTTTTTATACACCTGAAGCTCTAAATTTTGAGTGCACGTTCACTGTGAAGAGCGCATTTGAGCCTCTAATTTCGAGGATCCCACACCGTATATTCAACATTCCTACTGAAAAATCCTATATGTATAGGTTCCGTACATATGATGTTATGGAATACAGGACCCATAACTGATATAGGCATTACAGGAGTTATGGGTCTTATATGGGTTATAAAAATATAGGTATTATAGGAGATATAGGACCTATTACCCATAGTGTGTGTATGGGGAACAGCATGCACTTTGCCTGTGGTGATACATGCATGCACATGCAATGTACAAAAAAATGTGTTCTACTTCCCTGCTGATTATGTATTAAAATCATTCAGCATTTTTTACATGCAAGGGCACGGCTGTAAAAGCTTGCACTGCCATGGATCAGATGATGGAGTTGCATGGATGAAGTGTATGCCCTGGCACAGTAAACACAAGTTAGTAAAGACCTCTGCAACGCACTCTAGCTTAAATTACTTGATGTCTTTCAACATCTGCGCATCTGTTCATTTTCCCACGTCGTGTGTGTGCTGGCTCCCTGTATTGTTCACCGAAATGAATCCGTCAAAAGCATCTGAAATTCACAGATTCCGCATTAGGAACAGGGTCACTGGAGCTGACAGATAGAGGATAAGGTAATAGGAATGAACAGGGTAATAATCGCACTGAGCGGATAAATAGGAACCCACATGCTAGAAAGGATATCAAACAAAACGGGCACGAAACACCGCTATTAAAAATACCGTATGAAACTCATATGGGTCCTATATCACTTTGTATGGGTCGCATACAGATTTGTATGGATCTTATTTAATATATATGGGTCCCGTATGAAGTCATATGAGGGCACTATGGCATTTGTATGGGTACCATACGAAGTCATAAACGGGGTCAATATAATATTTATATGGGCTTCGTATGAAGTGATATGGTAACAATATGGATGTCGTGCGACTTCGTATCGGGCAGCAATAGTACACATATGGGGCTGTATGATGCCCATATAGGGTTGTATGGGCGACATAGGAATCACATATGACACATAGTTCAGAATATTGATGCTGCTATATAGTTATGATTACAATTATGCCAAACTCATTTTTGAAGTGGGCCACTTAACTGCATCTCCTCAGCCCTCTTACCTTATGAAAATGGATTGTGCTCTGCGAACCAGACTTGTGTCACCGCTCGAGGAATTAAATAAACAAGATAATTAAACTCACTGCTACGATCCTAGGGACAGAATAGTAACGGATGTACGAAAACGATACAGAAATGAGATACACGTTCGGAACGATACCTGACGCACATGACTAAGGGTAGGTCAGGTTGGATCATGTCGCAAAATGCTCTAACGTGCATTTATCCAGCTCTTTATCGTGTTCCCGTACTCAGAGCATCGATTCTTAAGGTATTTACCTGGAGTACACGGGTAGTCCACTCTGGGCTTACTGGGTATTGTGTTCATGGAGTAGTGAGTCTCTTTCTACTGACAGCGATCTCGCTCGATGGGATTTCGGGCGTAATATATCGGCCTAAAACGGTCCTATCGGGACGCGGTTTGTTGTGACGTATTCCCAATTCCTTCCCCTTCACGTGCACGCCCACGGCTTGTGAGAAATACAAACGGTAATCGAGATATTTGGAAATTTTGGGTTTCCATCAGCACTTACAACACATTCGGAGCGCCGTAACTCCTGCCCCATTCGTTCGATTGACTCCAAAATTTGCGTCCGAGTAGGTCTCAAATCGCTCCACGATCGGTCAAATCACACATAGGCTGGCTTTCAGCGGTTCAGAAGTTGTGGGCAGAGATGTATTCGTAATGCTGTTTTTCCAAACTTTGGAGGCTTTTTCGGAAGGAACCCGCGTTTGATAGTGTTCTTTTTTTTTCTGGAGCCTGCTGTTTTCGACGTAGCAGACGTGGCCAAATTTACGGCAGATCTCTAACGTTAGCGGTTCTCGAGATACGAGTTTCCGTGTTTACACTCCTCCCAATACATGGGATGTACGGCTGTCTTTCCTAACACCGCTACTTGAAGCTACATAGTCGTGTGTGAAATCACTTTGAAGGTCTCGACGTGCTCTTTCCAACCGCTTTTGTCCCGTAGGCGCGCGATGTCCCTTTCTCCCATGCCCAGCAATTCGGGACAAAACGTAAAGCAGGCTTCACCTGATACTGCTCCCATAGAAGCCATGTATTAGGAATAGAAAAGTGCGTGTAGCACGTTCCTTTGTTACCGCTTTGCATTCGTTCTCTAGTGAGACGTTCTCTGTGTCATAGCGAAACATATGGTGCAAGTTTCGTTAACGAATATTGGGGTCTTCGAGGTTCCATTTTAGTTCCAAATTTCTGACCTGTAAAGTAGGCTTCACCAGATGCACTGAAGCGCTGGTTGAAGCCCTCTACCTGGTGAGTTAGCGCAAATACTCCATGTACTTTGCAAGAAACGCGTGAGCAATTGAATGCTCTGTACGGCATCTCAAACACTCTGCAAGACAGATAAGTTCGCATAATTTGTTGCGCATGCAAACAAGAAAAAAAAATCTCTTGCTCTCACGAGGCTCTTGCTTCGATGCACGGAGCTTGTGAGGAGGTCTTAGGCCAGTGGCGCGCGCAGCCAAAGAATATCGTGGTATGAGCGGTGGTAAACAAGCACAGAGGCTGATATTAGAGCAACTTTTGCGGTGCGCTCGCACCTTCTGTGGTGCGATCGTACCGTTTCTTTTGTTGTGGGGTAGCAGAATTCGCTTGCGCGAATTCAACCTACCCTTGTTATTTAACCAACCAACAACAAGTTGATTCCTTTCGCATGGTAATAAGCAGGCATCATCTACCTACCGCCGCGGGATGCGCGTATTGAAAATCAAAGAGCGCGTGTAGTGTTGTTTTTGTTATGGTGATGCTTGTAAATGCATATTTGTGGGTGAATATGGTCAGGTTTTTTTGGGGTCTCTCCTGCGTCGACTCCTTCTCAATGTGGCTTTCACCCCACAATTCAAGTGCATGATCAAGTGCTGGCACACAAGCCTCTGCTTAACGTGCGGTGTCGTCGTGAACTCTCAGCACATTCTTATGGAATGTCCACTCTACTGCCCGCAAAGAACATACTGTGTGATGAGGTAGCCCCTATCAAAAAGAGACCACTCAATTTAGCTGCATTCATTGTCCCCATGAAGATCCTGTGCTCCATCCATCTCGGGTTCTTCACCTGGTCATGGACTTCCCGTCTTCCATTGAATGGACGCTCTCATTCTTTCTCGTATTTTCATCCTTCCTTCATCAGCTTCATATAATGTTCCACGTGCAATGGGTTAGGGTACTAAACCACCGCGGTGAAACACCCCATCTCATCGTCATCATCTATTGTTGGTGTTGTCCTTTGAGGTTCCAAACTGTTCCGCTCGGTTTGTTGAGGGAGCTTCACTTGGGAGCCCCAATGTGTGTGTGTGTGTGGGGGGGGGGGGGGATTTTCTCTGCATACTTCCGCATATACTTCGCGTGCTCAACATTCCGCTTGCATGGATTCGAAATAAGGAACAGATCCAATGCTCCTACAACCCGAAGTCTTGAATAGGCTGTGAAAAGAACAATGAAAATCAGGTGAGAAGATGGTGATATTCAGAGGGCGATGGTAACATCCCCTTTCTTTTCCTTTTTTTTCTGCCAATAAATCCTCCCCCCCCCCCCCCCCCGCAATGAATATCTGTTTTCAAAGTCTCGAACGTACACACTCATCCTGGCCTCCTTTAATCTTCTCTATGATTAGTCCTTCAAGGAGCCAGATTTGCGTATGAATGTCTTTGTTTGCGCTACTTGGCTACGCGCGTTTCGGATCGTTTTTCCTCTGTTTGGTTGGTAACATGTGTCATGGTAACATCTATTTCTGTCATTTGTCATCCATTGTACATTCTCCCATCTAATTTTGTACAAGCCAGACATTCTGCTGCTGCACGAAAAAGAAAAGAAACGGAAGAAGCAAAGCTTTTCAGACATAGTATCCGGAAGCAGAATTGGCACAAGCGGAAGACCAGATGTCCAGCACCGGATCAGAATCCGTAAAAGTGAAGCACAATTCACTTTGTTGAGTATGAGGTCATCGTAGTGCAGCGCACAGTTCAAGCAATTCCAAACAGTTCTAGCAATTCGTCGAAACATTTATCTACATAGAGGTGACATCACGGGCTTTTACAGCACCCTGCTGTGTGTGATCAAGAAACTCCAAGAGCGTATACAACGTGTTGCGATAGAACCGTGTCACCTTTGGTTCACCAGTAAAATATCAATGAGAAAACATACAACGCCCTCGTACATTTATCGCTTATCGGTGCTTCAGATGTAAGAGGGAAGCAACGCTGCCTCTGAGACACCCAAAGCGCATAATATCTTCTCTTTTTATCTTCAGATTGATCGAACCACAGTTAAAGCACACGGGTATAAGCAATGGAAGCTATGTGAGCACCTGCTGTACAACGCCTGCGGTCTGTTTATCAGCATCGTGATCATACCATGTAAAGGTTTATTTTAAGCTCTGTACAAAGAGCGGCTGAAACTTCCGAGCATATTGCATGATAAGCCAATCGCCCTGTTTCTTTGAAGCGGGTGGCATCACACTGCTAAGCTTGGATATGAGAATTTATTTATCGTATCGTTTTCGTAGAGTTCTTCCGATGTACTAAAACTCGCTATTAGCGAGGTTTAGCGAGAATTCTTCCGGTGTACTAAAACACACGATAACACGCGATTTAGTGCATCGTACGCTATCGCCTTTGCATACGTAAGGGATAGTGTGGTGGTCCTGCGCAGCTCTCTAATGCGCGAAGCTCTGTTTTCCTCATGCGCAGAACCAACAACGCTATCCTTTACGTGCGCAAAGGAGATACCGTACGATGCACTAAAGCTCACTATCAGATAGTTTTAGTGCATCGTACGCTATCGCCTTTGCGTATGTAACTGATAGCGTTGTTGGTTCTGTGCACGCGTAAAACATAAAGCGATCTACAGAAGATACGCAGCCAGAGCCAAGGGACGACAAACCCGCAACAACTGCATGCTTACTAACAACTGACATAATTTCATGCAACAGAAAACAAGGAAAACACAAGCGGAAGTGATAGGAAAAACTGGCTTGTTAGTCACTATCTTCCTCTTCGGTGGTCTAACAGCGCCTGTCGTACAGGTAGCTAATCTCTTGTGGCGATAAGTCAATTGACCACCGAACAGGAAGGTAATGACTAAGAAGACAACTTTTCTTGTCACTTCTCTTTGGGTTTTACTCGTTTTCTGTTGCATTAAATTCGGTTATTAAGCAGTTCTTGCGTGAAGTCTGTCGTCCCTTGTCTCTAGCTGCGTATCTTCTACAGCGATATGTTCCAGCAAAAGAGAGCTTCGCGCAGTGCGCATAACCACCACGCTATCCCTTTGCACTAAAACTAGCTGTTGGGGATTCCGGTAAATAAGGTACTTTTTACATTGACGCTTGAATGAATGATAACGAAAAGTAAAGTCAGCAAAAGGAAAAAAGAGCATATAGTGCTGTTTTTGACACCCGGAGAAGTTGGCTAATTCGATTACAAACAGCTGAAGAAATATGTCTTCCACATAACACGAACAGCAATTTACCTGCCGAAGCGTGATGTAGGGTACGATCATGGCTTTTCGCTTTTATTTCTTTTTTTTACGTGCGAGTGATCTGAAGCAGTCAGCACCGCATTATTGAGACTCCTCAGTTTGCACTTTGGTTTGATTAGGTAGGAAAACACAGAAATTTCAGTATGCAGAAGGCCACTAAGACAGAAAAGTACAAAAAGTTTCAACAAGAAATGCAGTGGCGGCTCAAGGGCTGTTGCTCAACACACATCGTAATATTTGCCTGAGCTTCCGTATGTCCTTCGAGGTGTCACTATGACAACTCGCCTGATTTGCGTCGAGCTCCGCGCGCAGTTCAGCGTACGTCATTGAACCTACGGATATGTGGTTCCATCAACCTGAAGATAAGAAAAAAAAAACGAAATAAGAAAAACGATATTGTGCGATTTGGGGGCGTCAGAGGCAGCGTTGCTTCCCTCTTAGGTGTCTCTGAAGCACTGATCTCTATGTATAAAGGCTGGATCGCGTATGGGAGAGGGGCTCGTGGGAGAGAGGCACGCATTCGGGCCGCCATGTTGGTGGGCCCTAAAACGCTGCGTGTGCCCATTGGAAACAATGGGAGGCAACAGAGATTGTGAGTATTTATTGCGCTACAGGCGTTGATCATTGTTTGTCGTCACGCGATTTTGTAAGGTGCCAGTATACTGATGTATCCTAACAGTGTTTCGCAGGTGCCCTGCATTTCGATTCTTAATAACGTTATGTTTTGCATTCCGAAACTAGACCGTCACTGCAGTGCAGCGCTGGGAATTGTACTACAGCACGTTTCCCAGCCAATATTTCAATAAGAAATGATGTGAGGTTAACAACAACCATGTATATAATATCCCGTGCTGCGTTCTGGACAAAAATTGTTCCACAAAGAACGGTCCCAGAAGGGATACCCGCATGGTAGAAAGAAATCGCCCCGTAGAATCACAGCCGTTGTTTCAAACAGGCGTATGCGTTTAATTTGATTGATATCAAGCAAGAAAGGGTCTTTTAGTGAACGACAGTGGTGTCTTCGATGTAATGCCTCGCAAATATGAACACACCGAAGCATCCCAAACAATTACTGCTTAGGCCAGTTAATCTAGGTGTTGATGTAAACTTAATAAAGTTATTTAGAAAGTGGTAACACCTCCTTGAGACACAAAACTTATATCCTTTTGAAGTACAGCACTTCTTTTTTCTTCTTCCTTCATTTTTTCTGATTATTTGCAGGTGAAATTGAATGTCCTTCTCGCGTACTCACATGCTTTTGCTGAATAGCACTGCAGCGTGAACAAAGCTGCGTAAGGATGGGGGCCTGCCATCCACTGCTGACTTTGTCATGCTAGTTATGTGGAGCACGTTGCAAAAAATGCAGCTGCACATCTGAAACTCCAATCATTATCATCGTCATCTAAAAGGGAATGTGGTAGCACTGCTGTGAAACCAGGCACGATTTCTGAAAACCCTCTATGGCACTTTCCGCAGTTTGCACACTTTTCTTCAGCGTCAGTCTCTCTCATAGGAGTCACTTTGCATTAACAGTGACTCCCATCTTACATTTTCATATGCGAGGGCTCTCTTGCACTACACATGTACGGTTTCCCAACTGCAACATGACGATTTGGAGCTTGAAACTGGAGCCCTGGTGTTCCCTGTGTATGAAATGATACCAACTGAATCTTGTCAAACGTGATGTTTAGTGGTAGATGGCTTTCTTGGTTGTGCATTCTGAGTGACAAAGATTAACACGATATGCTTTTGTAAAGATAAGTGATGTTATGCTCTATGAATAAAGAAAATATACATTTTTCAAGTTCAGCATTTATTCTGGCATATACGCATTTCAAGATACAATGAATGCGCAGGGAAGTGACAAAACAATACATTTATTGTTTTGTGACCTCCCTGTAATGACAATATATATCACAGAAATGACAACGTACAGGTACACTATGTAAATTTGTTGCACCCAATTTTCATACATGCTGAATTTTAAATTTTTGTTTTGCTGCCTATGTGTTCAGTGTATTACAAATTGCATAATGCAAACAACACTTTGTTAATTTCAAGCTTTTTGCTCCCATCCAAGATATTCCTCTCCTGAAGGAACCGCCCCTTCGACACCATAAATATTCAGTAGGTTTCACTCTGGCAGGCCCTGCCACTGCAAATTTCCTGAATTGAAACCCTTCAATCTGTGTCATAACCTTAAATACGTCAATATTTTTGCAAGTAGTTTACATGCTGGAGGACACTCCTCCTGCAGCTAAGGCAACTACAGAGAGTTCCAAGAGGCCGAAGGTAAACCTACAGCTGCATGAGTTTGATCAACAGTAGTGCATTCTCAAGAAATAATTTTCTTCTTATAGCATATATGTGCATGCCCAGTAACTGAAACAATGACCACAGTTCCGCAACGAATTTTAATTCCTGAGGGTGTACACTGTAGAGGTGGGTTAGATCTACAACAGTTAATACAAGGTATTATATACTATGAATCAGTGATGGCCACTAAGTACTTCTACTATAACTACTAACTACTTTGCAATGGAGTAGTTTAACTAGTAGTTCAACTACTTTTCAGGCAGGGTAGTTAAAACTACTTCTTTAACTACTGCAGTGTAGTTTAACTACATCTATAACTACTTAATGTTGTCCATCAACACCAATCCCATTCTATAACGTTCTAAGACCCCTAAATATGAATCACAAGCAGTGATAAAAGTGAAAATTTAGTACACATGCACGGCACAATTGCTCTGCACCTCCGTTCTCATCAAACAAGTAGCTCAAGGTAAAAATCGGAAGCACAGCCATGCCGTAAAGCTTGCGGCAAAATCGGAAGTAGTTGGCGCCTGCAGTAACCTAACTACTGTAGCCAACTACTCGAAATAGTAGTTTAACTAGTAGTTGCACACTACATTTCTGCAAGTAGTTGATAACTACTTTTTAACTACATGTAGTTAACTACTGGCCATCACTGCTATGAATACCTTTAAAAATCTCATGTGACACATATGCTTTTACTTTTTGGAGGTGCTGCGGTGATCGAAGTTTGTGGGCACTGCTCAGGTTTTGCACTGCTCAGGTTTTGCACCCATTTCTTGCGTATGTCGAGGCAGCTGTGAAGGAGAGAACATTTGTTAGGTTGCAACTAGTTAAAAATAAATATGTTGTTTAGTAAAAGCATCGCATAAATGTTTAAAACATCAGTTTAAAACAGGGTTTACAATCTTGATATCTTTTAAAAATTTCAACGTTTAAACGCTGTTGTAAAAGAAATTATAGCTTCATCACTAAGACACAATGCTGGCTGAAGGGGTCTAAGGTGTATATAAAGCTCTTTGAAGTGATGTGTTCCATGATGTGAACATGTAAAGAGAATGTACAAAATTGAGAGAGGATCACCACAGTGCGTGCACTGGGGTGCTTCCTCCCCGTACAGTAGGAACCCGTGAATGAGGAACATGATACTTATCTGTAAGCTCGATCGCATCAGACGATGACACAGGTGATGCTCGATGACACAGACGATCCTCCGGGTAGCCCCCGTGAGGAAACCTGTATTGAGGGACCACACTGCTGCAAATAACACGACAAGATACAAATTATTATTATCGCAACAAGCTGACAACATAGCTCAGACACAAAGGCGGTATCCAAGTCACACCACACCACCGTTACGTAGGATTCTTTGTCACAAATCAAACCAAGGCACAAAATAATACCAATACAAGAAAAAGGGTGACTATCTTGGTCTTATTATGACGTAATACTGAACTTATACGCGAAGGTGGTTCAAAGAAATGACTGTGCACTTGCTTCCGTAGAGAACACTTGGTACCGTGCTAGCAATGCATGCAGAAAAGCGCTCGAGTGCTCGCACATATTGATGACACCACTATCAGTGTAGTGTAACATGTTATCTCCAGCATGTTATGCACTCAAACTGTATTTGCCGGCGGGTAAAATGCAAGTGGGTTCGATTGAACCTCGGAAGAGCGATCAAACAACTTGCACCCAGTGCTGGTTTTGGACAAAAAAACACTTCATAATTGTCAAATAAATGTACAGAATGGACGCCTATTTATACCTTGATAAAGAATGACTCACCTGTAGAAATTTCGGCCCGGTATCATTGCCGGTACGGTTGGTACGACCGTAATTGCAAGAAGTTGTCATGATCGCTGCGGCGACTGTTTTGGGTACAGTAAGATGGCGGCCGGTTGCCGCACGATCGCGCTCCCTATCCGCGATCCAGCCTTTTACAATCGAGATCAGTGCTCTGAAGTAGCGATAAGCGATAATTCTACCAGGGCGTTGTATGTTTTCTGATTGATATTTTACTGGTGAAGTAAAGATAACGTGGTTCGATCACAACACGTTGCATACACTCGTGGAGCTTCTTCATCGGATACAGCAGGATGCTGTAAAAGCGTCATGATGTTACCTTTATGTGCGTAAATGTTTAAACGAAAATTGCTGGAACTGTGCGCTGCAGTGCGATACTCAGCAAAGGGAATTGACGTTCATTTTTACGAATTATGCTCCGCTGCTGGACAGTTAGTTGGTTTTCCGCTTGATGTGCAGCTTAGGACACCAGTTCACGGCACACCGTGGTGTTGCATTTCTCCATTGGAGCGACAGCCCAGCAACAAACCAGAGCGGGCGCACACACACACTCAGAGAATAGCTGGTCACCCGTTTCTTATTCGATCTCCTCCTGATAGTTAGAAGAGCGCCGCTCCGATGAAGAAATACGTCAGCGCCGTGTTCCGTAAACGTTTATCCCAAGCTGTACCAATAGACCCCCGCAGCGGCACGTCATACCAAGATATCATGAAACTGGGAAAGAGTGGATCTTTGGCAAAGCAAGCACACGTGGTTGTCGCCGTCGTTTAACGTCGTGGTTTTCGCGTTTTGGTGAGGTGAGGTCAGGGTAGTTCTGCCTCGCACATGAAGTTTTCCTTGGTATCTCCTCCTTGCAATGGCATCCATTATCGGAAACAACTCATGTGGTCGGCAGCTGCCAACCCACGTCGCTTTATTTTGCCAACGACGGTCGCGACATTTGGCAGTGTGACGTAGACTGTTCGCAAACAGCGGGTAGTCTATTGCGCACATTCTATGTACGAAATGCTCTGCTTCTTTCTTTTCTTTTGCGGGTAGCAGGAGAATTCCCACCTTGTACAAAGAGAGACGCGATGATAAACACTGGACGACAAAGGACACAAACAATTGCTCTTTTTTAAGTTCAGTGTTAGCGCCGCGAAGCAAATGTAGCTATGAGCGGCGTACAGACGTGGACAGATGCAGAGAGGACAGCAGGAAGGATAGGGGGTTAGTATGCGTCTTCGGCAGATTTCAGCGAGAACTGTGCAGACATCGTCTGGAAAGTCTGCCCGAAAAGCCAGAGAGAACCTCAGACAACACAGCCGGTGCCAGGACTCGAACCCTCGTCACCTCCCAGTCTCTGCGTGGAAATGAGTAATTCTAACCACTATGCCACGGTAGCTAGCACAGAAATATATATTGGGTAATGGGGCAAAATGAGACAGAAATTTGCAATTTAACGTGAAATTTTTATTTTTCGTGTTTTTCAAGAAAACTAGCCATAGACACATTCTCCGGGTTCTACAACTTCTGACCTGTAAATGGAGAACGAATGTAGCCGGTCTAATATAATTACAGAACAAGAAATTTAAAAACGCAGATTGTCTCATTTTGCCCCAACCCTCTGGGCAAGACGAGGCATCGCGTGGGGCAAGATGAGACACGCCGTGGTAATGAACTACACAAATTAGTTTTTGCAATTCATGCAGACAAAGTGAAGCCCGTAGACCCCTACACAATCCCCTGAGCCCACCATAACCACATATAATGTCCAATAAAACCGCACCCAACCCGGTGCTATTTTGCTCCACCGTCCTTTACAAACAGGGCACGGCCCGTCTGACGTGTCGCTGGTGACTCGCTTTTGTGTGCGCTTCTGCTTTGCTGGAAATATCCTAGGAAACAGGAAAATTTGCTGGAAAATACTACACAATATCCACAAAAGAAATCCCTGAGGAACAGGCATAAAGCCACCTAATAGTTGACTTATCAGCTTTTAAATCACATGAAATTGAAATTGCATTCAATTAAAATTACATTAAATTGTCGCGTCTTGCCCCGTGCATGTCATCGGACGCATTATTTTTTCTGTTCAACAGTGAATAACCAAGAGTGCCCATATTTTGTATATACGTATCTAGAAGAATGAATAAAAAAAACGGGATGGTGAACTTCCATTGACAGAAAAGGCTGCGAAACGCTGCCGCACTGATTGCAACAAACGGACTACAGAAAATCGCGCCTTTTTGTCGGGTCTTTACATTCCAGTCAGAAGTAACCGATATTTTTCTCCTAAACGCATACACCAGTACGTACAATTCCCACGTGCAATAAACCGGACATGTAGAGCCGCACATAAGTAAAGTTTCAAGAGCATGCAGCAACGCGTCTCTGAGACAGGCGGCGTCGAGTAAAGAATGTCGCGTCTTTGCCCGTGTCTCATCTTGCCCCACCTTACCCTATATGTTACCAATCAAAGTGAGAAAAAACGATCCGCAACACGCGTAGTCAAGTAGCGCGAACAAAAAATCATCTATACGCAAATATCGCTGCATAAATCAGCTGTTTCAAGGACGAATCATAAAGAAGAAAGATGGCAGATTCTGTACTTTCGAGACTTTCGAATCCGATGTTCGTAACTGGGATGTTACCATTATCGTTTGAATGTATTGCATTATTTGCGCATTAAGATTATTAGCGGTATTTGGAGCACGCGAAGTTCATGCGGAATTGTGCAGAGGAACCATCCAGATTGGGGCTCCCAAGTGAAGCTCCCTCAACAAGCCGAACTGGAAAGTTTGGAACCTCAAGGGACAACAACAACAACAATAAATGATGACTATGAGATGGAGTGTTTCACCGCGGCGGTGCGGTACCCTACCACATTGCACGTGAAACATTATATGAGGAGGATGAATGAAAATACGAGAAAGAATTAGAGCGACTGGAGCAATCCAGTGGACGACAGGAAGTCCATGAACAGGTGAAGAACCCGACGATGGAGCACAGGATCTTCACGGGGACAATGAGTGCAGCTAAATTAAGTGGTGTCTTGCTGATAGGGGCAAGCTCATCACACAGAATCCGCCTTTGCGGGCAGTAGAGTGCACGTTCCATAAGAATGTGCTCAGAGTTCACAACGACACCGCAGGTTGAGCAGAGGCTTGTGTTCCAGCATCTGATCATGCACTGGAATTGTGGGGTGAAAGCCACATTGAGGAGGAGTCGACGCAGGAGAGACCCCAAAGGAACCTGACAATATTCACCCGCAAATATGCATTTAGAAGCATCACTATAAGAAAAACAACGCACTACACGCGCTCTTTGATTTTCAATACGCGCATCCCGTGGCGGTAGGTAGATGATGCATGCTTTACCAGGCGAAAGGAATCAACTTAGTGCTCTAATGTTGGCATCTGTTCTTGTTTACCACCGCTCATACCACGATATTCCTTGCCTGCGCGCCACTGGCCTCAGACCTCCTCACAAGCTCCGTGCATCGAAGCAAGAGTCTCGTGACAGCAAGAGATTTTTTTGCTTGTTTGCATGCGCAACAAATTATGCGAACTTATCTGTCTTGTAGCGTGTTTGAAATGCCGTACAGAACGTTCAATTGCTCACGCGTTTCTTGCAAAATACATGGAGTATTTGCGCTAACTCACCAGGTAGAGGGCTTCAACCAGCGCTTCAGTGCATCTGGTGAAGCCTACTTTACAGGTCAGAAATTTGGAACCAAAATGGAACCTCGAAGACCCCAATATTCGTTAACGAAACTTGCACTAAATGTTTCGCTATGACACAGGCAACGTCCCACTAGAGAACGAATGCAAAGCGGTAAGAACGGAACGTGCTGCACGCGCTTTTCTATTCCTAATACATGGCTTCTATGGGAGCAGTATCAGGTGAAGCCTGCTTTACGTTTTGTCCCGAATTGCTGGGCATGCTGATATCGGCTTCGGAATTTCGGCCCCGACGTGTCTGACTAAAGCAGCACCGAAACGCTTCCCGCTGTTGAGTACCGTAACCAGCTTACCCAACGTCCGACGTATTCTAAAATCTGAGTCCACGTGCTCCGTTCCTTGCGCTACAACTTTCCATTTGGGACAACCCGTCTATTTTCCCATTAATACGGGATTATTGGATATGGAGATTCCCGTATGGGTCGGACGGGTCATATGAGTGGCCATATGGTGCATATAACCTATCTACCCCATATGACCCATAAGCCCCATGTTCAATAATCCTGTATGTATGGGTCCCGGATAATTTCCATGCGTATTGTTTTTCAATAGGAATGGCGCTGCAGGCACACAACTAACCTTCAATTCACGGAATCCAACGGCTTCTGGACGTATCTTCCAAGGTACATACACAGAGACTCGTCCAGGCATCACTAAGGGGCATGTCACACTGGTGCGACACGAGAGGACATGACAGGATGCGACAGCCGGATTTTCAGTGTCCTGTCGTGTCGCATATCAAATCACACCGGCGAGACACGTCAGCTCTGAACACGACATCACTCTGCGACAAGTTGAGTCGCACGCAGTTTACAACACCTCTCGGCAGGTGTCCTGTCGTTTCGCGAGTCACACTGGCTGGGCCCGGGCACCCGAGAGACACCCGACACTGTATGGCGAATGCAAATGGTGGAGGCAGAGGCGTACGCTTCTTTTGCCACGCTTTCAATTCATCTTGCTGTTGACAGCAGTGTAGTGATGCAGAACTTTCGAAATTTTCGATATCGATAAATATCAACATCGTAAAACAATAAACGATAAAATCGACTAAAATAGCGATATTTATATCGATATATCAATAATTTTGAAAGAAATATCGATGTTTGAAAAGCTGTCACGCCAGTACTTGAACAATTTAAAAAAAATAGTACTTGTTTAGTTGTCTTTCATGCGTATTACCGCTGAGGCACGTGATGAAAATTGGGGGTGGCGGTAATGGCAGGATCGGCTCGCTGTTGGCGGTGGCGACGAACAACGTGCATTACGAGGCCCAATGAGGATACGCCCTCAATTATCGTCACAGAAATATTGACGAATAACTAGTGCAAGAATTTAGATGAGTGTAGAGGATATCGCCCTCTTCGGATCCGCACCAACTTGCCTGCCTCCTTCTTCTTTGTTCTTCGAGAAGTGGATATTTGCGCAGACGGAGTCACGGCAGCAACAGAATATCCTCTGTTTTGATTGCCGTGTACGTTGCACGCTCGGTGAACTCGTTCTGCACATTCCAATGCGTCGCTCGGCACGAAGTGAAGCCCTGGACGATCCACGGGCTTTTAGAAACTGACGAAGTTTTTCCCCTAACGTGCATCACATTTTTACAGGAAATGTCGCAAAACCAAATTAAGAGGGAGAGAGGGGCAAAGCCTTCAAGTTTAGTTAATAAACTCGTTGACCCTTTCCTTTTTTCATATCCTATTCCGGCGCAGAAGCCGACGAATTACAGCTATTTCTATCAGCATGCACATCGTTATCTGTATCGATGTAATATCGATATATGCAGGGTGTCCCAGAAAACGTGTCATTGAATTATAATAAAAAAACTACGCCACCTAGAATCATGCGGTCAACGGCATTTGTTCTTGTTAGGTTTTTGCCACCTTGTAAAGGTAATGTCATGTACCCCAAGTTTAATTATGCAAATATTTGCGAACTGAACTCGGAAATTTGCCAAGGGAAGGTCACTTTTTTACCCCACCAATATGAAGATCGTGCCCAATTCACTCAAATTCATGATAATTGGCAGTGATATTCACGAGCTATCCCATCGGAAAAAATAGCCGAATATCATGCTTTTCGGAGCACCGGACCATAACGCGCGATGTCTTTCTGAGCGCAATCGCTCGCAGTGCGACGAAAGGAGGTTCCGAAGCCAGCCCACAGAGGGTGCGTTCCAAAACAAACCCTCGAGTCGAGTAGGTCACATGACCGAGTTGTACCATGTGACCACAGAGTACGCGCCCGGTCGAGTAGCTTTGGGAACGCATGGGGGACACCGACCGAGTTAAGATGGAGGCCGGTGTCATCACCGCTCTCATCTCGCGCGCGTCAGATTTATTTTACAGAGACGACGATAACGACGACTGGGAATGTATTGTGAGCTGTTTACGGGAGTCACCATGCCCCATCAGACATAGTTGCACTCTGTCTTGTCGGCCCAGTGGGCATTTGGCTTTTTCAGCACTTCGTGTATGTATAGTTACTTGTTGCAGTTACATTCAGACATTCCTTGTCTGGTACTATTTCTTCCAAGACACTGCAGAATTATTCTTAAGCCACTCTATTGGAGAATGAAAGGGAAAAGCAACTGACATTGTCGTGATTTATTTGTTAATTTTTTGTGGGATGGGAGTTTTCACGTACCATTAGCTACCCCAAATGCATATAGTGGATACATCCCGTTGCATTTCGTAGTCAAAAGAAATAAAAAAATAAGAGAAATGGTAACACCATGACGACAGAAGATGAAAAATACAAAAGGTGGAAGCTGCTGGTTGGAATCCTGGAACTGAGGTAGTGGTGCGGACGTGGTTTGGGTCACGGAAATGTCCGTGGCGTCGGAGTCGAATGTGAGCTGAACGGCTGAAACAAAACATCCCAGGCAGCACAATGTACTGAAAGTCAAGTGCAATAGGGGTGGAGGGGTAGGTGGAAGGCCTTGAACAGACTCGTGAAACTAAATAAAGTTGATAAGACACGTACCGTCCACCCCCATTGCACTCGACTTTCAGTACATCGTGCTGCTTGGGATGTAATCAGAGCGCGATGAAGCGGTTCTGATAGCACACGTATCGCGGAGCGCGCAAACGCCTCATGCTTCATTTATCTTGAAAGAAGTCTGAGCTTGGGCGAAAAGACGGGAAATTCGTGACAGAGTTCTGTCGTGTTGTCCCTTCCTTCCACAGCTCAGAATTTAGCCAAGTTCCACCCAAGCATTTATCCACCAGCTAGCCTGCGCCTATGGTAGTACATATTTTATCTGAAACCTGTTCACACGAACGTACCGACAAACCATCTTACAACTGTGAAGGTAAAGGAAGAAAAGTAAAATTTCATTTAAAATCCCATTTCCAACACACGCACACAAAAGTAATAATAATAATAATGCTGGACAGTAATAGCCCTTGCTCCTAATATAGTTTTGAACGTTTCACATAGAGCTCCACCTTTACAAGGACCACGTGACTACAAGGCAGTGAAACATTGCAGGGCAGCTGTTAGTGAACACATGCTAAATAGATAATGGAAAAGCAACGTACATGGAGACAAAATAGAAAAGCGCACCAGCGAGACTCATTTTGTCCTAGAAAATGTATCCGGCTCATATGTGTTTGGGTGTTCGCCTGGTCCTCAAAAACCATGTCGCACAATCCGCATAGGAAGAGTGTTGCCATTTCGGTGTCCAGTTGTGTATTGATAACCCGTCGTGGAGGTCGAGGCTTTTTGACAACCACACGTTCAGCTGGTTTCGATGGCGCGCTTTCGCGGAAAACAGCAGACGACAAAAGCATGACGTCATTACTCGGGCGAACCTTCACTGACCGGCCTTCGGAGGAGAGTTGAATCGAGTTAACTCTCTCCTTACTCTACCTTGTTTTGGAACGCGGGTAGTGACGTCATCGAGTTACTCGACCCGGTTTTGGAACGGCGCTTCGGGTAGAGCGCTACTCCCGAGTTGACTCGAGTAGGTTTTGGAACGCACCCAGAGTGATAGTAGAAAAAGTAACTGTTCCTAAAATTGCGAGAGGGAAAGCATTATCCTAGCGAAAGTCGAACGTGATAAGCCATGCCTGTTTTATCTCTTTCTGCGATGTCGGGGTGGGCTGGGTTTCCAACCTCCTTTCGTCGGACTGACACAGATTGCGCTGAAAAATTCATCGTGCGCTATTCTGTGCGACCTCCGTAGAGCATGATGTTCGGCTATTTTTTCCGATGGGAGAGCTCCTGAACATCCCTGTCAATTATTATTAATTTGAGTAAACTAGACACGCTCTTCACATTGGTGGAGTAAAAAAGTGACCTTTACTAGGCAAATTTCCGACTTAAGCTCGCAAAAATTTACATAATTAAACTTACGTCACACGACATTCACATGAGGAGGTGGCAAAAACCCAGTAAGAAAAAATAGCGTTGACCTAATGACTCCAGGTGGTGTAGTTTTTTTATTATAATTCAGTGACACGTTTTCTGGGACACCCGGTATATCTATATCGATGCAATACCCCTGTCACACGGCAAATTGAATGTCATTCCCAGTGAATGATATTCGCACTGAATGACATTCGTTTCGTGTCACACGGTGAAATCAAATGGCAATACATGCGAATGATATTCGCCCAGCGAATGAGTTTGGGGAACTCATTCGCTTTCACTCGCACCGATAGCGTACCCTTATAGTAGGGAGGTATCAAACACACTAGCATATCAACGACACTGACATCATTTTCGAATGACATTCTGTTTTTCGTGTAGCTCGATGTAAGACAAACGAATGACATTCGGTGCGATTGTCATTAGCTGGGAATGACATTCGGTTTGCCGTGTGACAGGGGGACAGGGGTATAAGATTGATATCCATATCGATGTGAATATTGATATTTTTACCGATACATATTGATATTTTGAAAATATCGTTTGATCCCTACAGCCGTGACGACGAGCCTGAGGGGAAGCGAATTTGGTCGCGACCATGGCTACCGCACCGCAAGCGTCTCGGCTGTTATGAGAATTTGATGCGCAAGCTTGCATTGGAGGATCGCAACGGATATCGAAGACAGCGAAGAAAAACGTAAATTGACGTGTTTCTCCCCCAAAATGAAACACAATGGCGGAGAATGTGCCTTAGCGAGCTTAGCTTTAGCGAGCGGTGATCATAGATGTTTGAACAGTTTGAACATCATACGACATGGTCGTACGGCACGTGTCATCCGACTGTTGAATAGGTTCTTCAGTCACACTGACGAAGCAAGTTTTACGACACTGATTTTGTTGTCGTGTTGCGGCAGTGTGACCGTATGTCGGCGACATCCGGAGACGGACCGTATGTCGGCGACATCCGGAAACGACGACTCGACACGACACGACTGCTTTCGACTTCTTATGTCGTGTCGCGGACTGTTGAATGTCATATTCAACATATTATCATGTTTTTGTGCCCTATTAGGGCACAAAAACACAGCCACAGCGAGACACGAGTCCCGAACGGGAGAACTGCCCATACGCGTCTGAACAGTACCGAGGGTTGACGCCGAATGAGCAGGGAAGCGCCCGCCAGAAGCGCTCCGCTCCGAGTCCGAAAGCGCCACCTGTCGCGGCGCTCTTCGCGCAATCCAGAGTATGGAATGTCGTGCAAAGACGGGGCGAAAGCTTTCGGAAAGAGGACCTTTTCCCCGTCAAAACAAGACCTCAATCACCTTCCTACGCCAAAAAACAACTGATATCCGAAGAAATGCCACCGCCCCCTTGTATAAGGAGCCGCTGTTGCCATAGGGCTTAACTCGAGAACGGAGAGAGATAGAACGGTGCCGCAAGTTTCTACGCGTTCGGCGTTCTCGAGTATATTCGACGGAGGCTCGGATATGCCGCTGGGTTCGAACCTAAAATCGGGGGCAAAGGTCGGGTAACGGAGGTTAGCCTCAGGAATTTCGGGAATAACGTCGTAACCGCTGGAAACAAGGAACGCGCATCCACAATTTCGAGTAAATCGGACGTGGGTAAGCAAGTTATGGCACTGAACAGTAAGAAACGTTTCCCTACGGCGTTACCCAGACACGCCGGTGCTGCAAAATCCAAAGTCGATATCTGGAGAACGGAACGCCGCACGCAGCGGTCGAGACCTTCAAAACCGTGTCACTCACACCTATGTGGCTGCAATAGGAGCGGTTCTAGGAAGAAACGGCCGTCATTCCCATGTATTGGGAGGGGTATGAACACGGAGACCGATAAATCGAGAACCGCTAACGTCAGAGAGCTGCGGTAAATTTTGCCACATACATTACGCCGAGAACAGTAGGTTCCCCAAAACTGAACAGTATATACAACGCGGGATTTCTTCCGTAAAGGGCCCCAAAGTTACGAACGCGTGTCTGCCCACAACTTTCGAAAAGCTAAAGACCGGCCCGTGGTGTGATTTGACCGATCGTAGAGCGATATGAGACCTACTAGGATGTAAATTTTGGCGTCCATCCGACGAAAGGGCGGGAGTTACGGCGCTCCGAATGTGTCAGAAGTGCTGACGGAGGCCCAGAATATCCAAATATCTCGACTACCGATAGGGTTTCTCACAAGCCGTGAGCGTGCACATGAAGGGAGAGTAACGAAGAATACGTCACAGCAAACTGCGTTCGGATAGGACCGTTGCAGACCGCGATATTAGACCAGGAAACCCATCGAGCGCGGTGTCGCTCGATGGGGTTCAACCGCCATCGGAAGGTGTCCAACCGCAGGGTATCAACCGCCACCTCAAGTGGGTGTTCACTGCTCAGTCGAAATCCCTGTGCATATCTGATGTAAATAGTATTCAAGTATTGTGATATGCCAAATGTGGGCCTGTCGAGGAATGCACGAATTATGGTATGTTTGATGTTTGGTCGACCAATAATTGACATAACTCTATGCATGTTCCAAAAATGAATGCAGCATCAGTTTTTTTTAAACATTAAAAATTTATTCATTTGCAGAGGGCTGAATGTGTTGCTACACGTTCTGACTTGTTTCAGGTTTTCAGGGACTCATAACTCGTCGGCATAGGACACTATTAAAACTTCTGTGTGGCCAGTATAGGACCCAATATGACTCCTGCATGACCTGCACATAGGACCCCATATAACTCCCACGTGACCGGAATAAAATCCTGTACAACTCCTACATGCTCAATATAGGACCCTTATGACTCCTGCATGACCTGCACATAGGACCCCATATAACTCCCACGTGACCGGAATAAAATCCTGTACAACTCCTACATGCTCAATATAGGACCCTTATGACTCCTGCATGACCTGCACATAGGACCCCATATAACTCCCACGTGACCGGAATAAAATCCTGTACAACTCCTACATGCTCAATATAGGACCCTTATGACTCCTGCATGACCTGCACATAGGACCCCATATAACTCCCACGTGACCGGAATAAAATCCTGTACAACTCCTACATGCTCAATATAGGACCCAATATGACTCCTGCATGACCTGCACATAGGACCCCATATAACTCCCACGTGACCGGAATAAAATCCTGTACAACTCCTACATGCTCAATATAGGACCCTTATGACTCCTGCATGACCTGCACATAGGACCCCATATAACTCCCACGTGACCGGAATAAAATCCTGTACAACTCCTACATGCTCAATATAGGACCCTTATGACTCCTACATGGTTCTACATGACCGATGTGGGACTCTACATAACTCCCGCATGGGCTCGTATAGGATCCCATATTGACCTACACGGAAATTATATAGGTTCCTGTAAAACCTATATGGGTCTTATAGGATCCTGTATAGTCTTTTCAGTTTAGGTCTTTTCAGGTCTAGGTCTTTTCAGTCTAGGATATGATGCTAGGAGCGAAGGTCAGGGTTCGATGCACCGTGTCCTCAAGTTCCTCAAAAGTTATAGACAAAGGAACATAGGAAAAGCTGATCGCTTGCGAATAAGGTTTGCGGTTTGCGAACACGATAAGGGCGCTATCTGGTAATATTAGTATGACGTCATACTAATATTACCAGATAGCGCCCTTATCGTGTTGAAGACAATAGCGAGTTTTAGTGCATCGGAACCATACGCAGACAAATCTTACGTGTAACATCACGGCATATTTAGTGCATCCGAAGAATTCTACGAAAACAATACGATAAAGGAACAGTTGAAATATGGCAGACGTCGAAAACGCCAGACAGTGGGGGGATCTGAACCACGTGCCTCTCGAGTACCGATCAGCCCCAGAACAATTACTTTCCATCATGTTCACCAGATACTGTTCCTCGTACTTGTGCCGTATGAATGTCTGTGTGAAAGGAGAACTGTAAGAGAGAATGTGCGAGTGAATGTGTATCCCGTCAGCCAAATGAGGTCCCGACCAAGTCGTCGGCAAGCTGATGTCAGCGTGGTCGAAGTAGTAAAGGCGCTCGACCGGTAATCGAGAGATGCGTGGTTCAAATTCTGCCGCTGCTGGCTTTTTCGACGGCTGCCATATATGTTTGCGTTGTGTTTGTCCCGTTTTACGATCCAGCCTCGGAAAAATTACTTTCCATCATGGTCGATAAAGGATGTTATCAAATCAAAGCTTAACAATGTGATGTCACTCGCTCCAAAGCAAGAAGGTGATTGGCTAATCATGTTTTCGGAACTGTCATCGTGAACGCCTTCCGATGTACTAAAACTCGCTACTGACACGTATACTTCATTCTTACATTCAGTTACTTCTCAGTCACTTTCCCTATCTTCAAATTATCGCATTTTTTATCACAAAACGCAACCAACTTAAATGCGCGTTCCTCTAAGCGTACCACCTTATGTTTCAGATCGGCGGAGTGCTCTGTGCCCTCCTGCATCTTGGACACATGATTTACTCACTCAAATAAACATTGTTCCAACAATCGAAAACGTTCACCTCCTTTTATGGCGTTTAAAGCTGGAATTGTCCTATAAACAGGGTGTTTGGATTATCCCTTACAGATTTTGTATTAAAAAACGTATGAGTGCAGCATAGATGTGGTTTTTGCAGTTGAGTTATACGACCAAGCGGACATCCTCTGGAAGAGAGTATCTGACTACAAGATGACTAATTACATGAAATTCATTAATTAACTCTTTATTTATTTATTTATTTATTTACCCCACAGGCCAAAAGGGCATCACATGGAGGGAGTGGGAAGCAACACAAAGGGAAAATGAGGAGACATAATTAAAGGGGCCGTAAACGGGTACACAAGGTGCGTATTTCTCTGCGTTATATTATTGCAACTTAAGCAGTCAAAGCTCCTTGCAATTACTAGCGCTCAAAACCAAAAGGCGCTTGCATACGGATGAAATATTCACTGCGCTCTTTCGCTTTTTAGCTCCGCCATGCGCTCTAACTTTACGTCATTTTGACGTGGCGCTTTCCTCACAAATTACGATCAAGTGTTCCACGTATGATTTTATTTCGCTTGCGCAAATTGACTAGATGAATGTGAGTTTTATTCTATTCAAAATCTAAAGAGCCACAACCCCAAACTGAAAAGAAGTGCGTTCAATTTAGATATCACTCGTGCACTACGTTTTCCGCGCAGTAGCACGCAGCACACCGCGAGCGCGAATGAATATCCTGCGCTACAGTTCTGGAGTCTCAGGTGCGCGAAGGGTCATCTTCGGCATCGTCGAATGGTTTGAGCCACGCGGCATTGCGTCATCAGCTCGCGTGGCTCAGTGGTTAACGTGCTGGCCATGTCACGTGGTGACTGGGAGGTACCCGGGTTCCAATCCCGTCATATGATAGCAGCCCAGTTATTGTTGAATTATGCGCTCAGTATTGCTCAGTCCACCCGGAGATGTTGCAGATGTCATGACGCTGAATTTCAGAACCGCCGAGCGCGAAATGTAGTTCCACAAACATAGAAGCACTCCGCCTCACAGCTGATAATCCGTTACACCTCCAGCCGTGAGCTCCACGTCCTTCGAGAGCGTGGAGCTCGCCCCCCCCCCCCCCCCCCCCCCAAAAAAAAAAGGCTACGTAGCCATGCGACGTATACGTGGTGGAGAGAGGCGTGCGGGTTACTCATCTTTGAAAGCGTTTATATGGGCCACTGAGCTGGCACGAGCCCAACGAAATGTATATTTGGGTATTATGACCCGCGTTCTTTCATGGAGTACTATTATTTGTGAAATGCTTGGCGGCCTGTTTACGGCCCTCTAAGGAACAGTAGCAGTACGAGCAGACAAAAGGCAGGCCGCGACATACGTAGGTTATTTACAGACAGTGCATGATAAAACATGTAACCGAAGCCTAAACGATAGGCATCCGCTAATCTAATAAATCTAATCACGAGCTTGGTACCAGCTGACCAGTGTTGCCAACCTACATTCCCATTTTCCCCCGGATTGGACGAAAAATTCCCCAGATTTCCCTAGACTGCAAGTTTTGTCCGGCGGCGGCTCGTATACTCATTGAATTATGGGCGACGGTGTCCAGAACAAATACAAGTAAACAATATCACCTAGGCGCGACCTTGTCCTGTGGTGACAAGCCAGTCACCACGAAAAATACGAATAAATGTGTGAGAAAGTTGTATTTACGTCGTGATTTCATGGTACACTGAACACTTCATAACAGTTTCTCTTCGAGAAAAAAACGAGCATGAGAGGGCGACATGGTGAGAGGCGGCAAGCGGAAAGGAAAACAAAATCGTGGTTCCCTGTCCGAGAGTGGATGTGCGGAGCACATAGGGGCGCCGATCTTGAAGTACCTGCCGTCGGTGCTTGGAAAAATTACGGGACGAAATGATATCAGCGATCAGCCGAAGTCCTTCTGTGGTTACGTTTTTCCTTTGCTTGAGCCAGGAAAAATTTTATATCAGAAAATTTTCGGTACAAGTGTCACCACAGTAAAATTCTCTAGATTTCGAGGAAATTCTTTTTTCACAGACGTCAAATCCCCTAGATCTAGGGAAATTTCCCACACTTGGCAAGACTACAGCTGACCCAAACAGTGTCGTACGTAAATGTGGGTGTATATCTGCTTTGAGGGAGTGATTAATCGAGCTAGATGATGGTTGGTGGTACGAAGGGTATCTTCTTTTTTTATTTTTTATTTTTATTTTTTTGTGTTAGCGCCGCGAAGCAACTGTGGCTATGAGCGGCGTATAGACGTGGACAGATGAAGAGAGGACAGCAGGAAGGAGTGGGGGACAGGGGGGTTAGTATGCGTCCTGGGCCGACTTCAAGGGGAACTGTGCCGACATTCGTCTAGAAAGTCTTCGGAAAACCCAGGGAAAACCTCAGACAGCACAGCCGGTGACAGGATTCGAACCCGTGCCACCTCCCAGTCTCGGCGTGGAAGGCGATCACTCTAACCACTATGCCACGGGAGCTGGTCGAAGGGTATCAAAGTGGGACAAGACAGGGCTGGTAGAAAAATAAAGTTAGATACGGCAATTGGGATAAGTTTAGCGGAAAGATTTCAGGTTCATGTTGGATGATTATTTCATGTGGCAGACTATTCCATTCTATGGCGGCTAGAAGGAAAAAAACATTTGAAGAATGATTGGGGTTAAATGATAACGCTCACATTTAAAGGTGTAATGAGGTGACATTTAACCTCTCTCGAAATCCTGCTTCATCTGTCAAGCTGTCTACCAGGAGTCACAATGCAAAATATTTTCGCTCTGCGATGCGTCATAGCTTTGCAATCGAATTTACAAAAAAAAAAAAAAAAACAGTCGGACAGAGCCAGCCACAGACGGCCGACACGATTCTTGCGTGACGTATTGAGGAGGCTCCGTGCCTTGTTTCTTTGTTTTTTTTCTTCGCAGCTCACGCGCCGCTTATACATGCTTGAGCAAACACCACCTAGATACAGAAAGCCTGCGCGCTCCTTGATGTGACGTAATAATTAAGAGTCAGCCAATCAGGATCGTGTTTTCAACGGTCGTAGCCAATCACGAACGTGCTTTTAGCGGTCGTGGCCATGGAGGAGAACCACCGTCGTCTGCGAGTTGTGATTGAACGTCCCCGCGTACTAAATGGGAAAACTTGGAAATAAAGCGCAAAACGGTCTCAATCTTTCTCAAAACTGGTTTTCTGCAAGCATCTCGCACTTCTTCTCTACATATTTAGGTCTGCAGGTTGCAACAACATCATTCTTATTGGCTATTGTTTAGGGGATACCATTCTCGCAGTCACATGAAGCACTGAAGGGTCAGTTTAAAAAATAAAGGCAATCTGATTTATGTTCTTGCCGACATGGCACAGCGTATGCACGAGGTAGCTCCATTTCAGAAGCGTGAGAACACTAAATGCAATAGACGACCTGAACAAATCCCATGATGCGTCGCGAATCCGCGCAGTGCACGCTGGGCGCCACGTTCTTAGCAATTCAAGATGGCGATCGCGCTTGTCCGGCGGCTATGATGATAGTTGTTATGGTGCTGTTCCTTCGTAACGAACTAAGGGATAGATTTGAGCATTTCAAGAAACTTATGACTGCCTGCAATGCGAGTTTGTCATGAATTGCGACAGCGAACAAAATGAAGGGACGCTCGAGGAAGGGAAGTGTCAGACTTCGCCGGGGCGGCTCGTTTTCGTGTTCTCCTATGCACAGTGACAGTGTTCGTTGTGACATTCAGCCTCAGCACAAGCAGACAGCGTTGTCTCGAATGAGAACACACGTCGTGGTAAAGGAGGAACACGTTGCTGTGTCACTGGCTGCAACAATAACATGGCTTGGGACAGGCATGTCTCCTGGCAAAAGTTTCCCAGTGATCGGGCGACCCAGTTAATATGGGTTAAGAGAGTAAATCGAAAGGGTGAGTGACTTGCTGTTGAACGCACTTGCTAATTGTCATGTGTTTCGAAATTTAGCTGCTTCTGTTTACAGGGCAGGGTGGGAAGTTTTCTCTTTGGCAGCCGACTAAGCACAGTAGGATCTGCCGCATCCATTTTAATGCGTCGGAGAGGAAGGGTTACATGGACAAACTCCCGCGGTTTTTCCCATGGAAGGAATTTCCTCGTGAAATGAATGGTATGCTCGCGTATATGAACAATGCAACTTTTTACATGTTCATTACCCACCTCCAGCTGTGCCAAGGAATAAGAGCACGAAGATGAGTTCCTCATGCGAAGATACCAGAAATGGCCAGAACGAAGCTGGTGGGCTGAATATCTCCTGTGGAGAAGACAGCCCTTTGCAACTTACATTCGACAATGGTGACCTCACTAGTAAGGATCTCACCTTCCACTGCTATTCTAATTTGCTATGAACATTGTTAACCTGAAACTTTATCACATAATGAAAATAACAGCCCCATGCAGGCGATATATTGTACATTTCCCACAATTAGCATTTCCAATATTTTCCAAAATATCAGTTATTTATCTGTGGCATTTTGCAATATCACACCTTGACCAAGGCTTCTACTGCTCAATTGTTAGTGGTTGAATGGTTTTATACAAGGGGAAACAATTGGAAATGGTGTGGAATTGTATTTTGAATGATAATCAAACAATGTCTGCAGTGCTTGCAGGATGCCCCAGTCTGCAGAAATAAACCTCACTTGCCATGACCTCACTGTTGGAGCCATGTTGACCATTGGCAAGTCACCTTCACTTACTGAGCAGACTCAAGCCCCAATGAAACAGCCCACCAACCAGCTGCCACTAAGTCACGGTACGCTACTGCTTGTGCAACATTTTTCAAGAGTGCAAGGTCGGAACGGTCCTGCCAATTCCTACTGCATAAATTCGCTGACTTTTCTCCCTGACAATTTCAACAATACTTCCTGATCATCACAGCATAACGTACCGTCATTTTACATCTCAGGCCACCCACAAAGCTCACCAACTTACTTAATGCAGACAAAGCACGATTTTGCTGAATATATCTGCGTCAGCGATACGCCATTGAAGTAACCAAGGGGTCTGCACATATTCCCTATTCCGGTTCCTCCACTTCAAAAAACCCATTGGCTTGGTCCCTCATTGGCCCCGCTGTCCCTACCCTCTCACTGACTCTTCCCATGAGCAGGGACATGCCTTACTTAGCAAAATCATTGTCCTTGTCCTGTTTGACCTTCTTGATGTTGACGTTCCACTCATCCGCAGGAAAGATCAATGATAAAAGTGCACACAACGATGTGTGTCATAGGTAGGGGCGCTGTGGCAAGTCAGAATTAGTAGTCTTCCGTAACTTTTATCAGCAGTTTGACACTTTACAATTTCCTGAATTTTCCAATCATGTTAAAATTTCCTGACAATTCGCCGTTCTCCAAGTTTTCCAGGTTGGTGGCTACCTTGAGTATAGGGAGCACAACTGTGATTTCGGTACAGATGTTCATACAACTCATCAGTCAATCAATCAGCATACATGCATATCAACTGCTGTTTTCTATGCCGCGTTTTTTACATTGTGCAAGTGTTGTCATGCACACCGTTCGGTAAAATAGACTATGGAGGCGGATCATATTAAAGTGTGCAATGTTCTGCGAAATATTTTAAATGCACCAGTGCCTATTGCTTTGCTTTGCAGACTGCCTGAGCATGGGTACAGTATGCAAGGATGTGCAAAAGAAGCCATTGCAGATTATAGGCGGCGTATGGAGGAGGTCATTGCAGCGAATGCGGTTTTGCAAGCTGAGATTACCAAGATGAAGGCAGCTACATCTGTGCTTGAGAGTAAAATTTGTGTCCTGGAAGCAAAGGTGGCTTCTCAACAAACTGAGCTACTGAAATGTCACACAGCAAAGGCACCTTCCTTTGATGCAATGCTGGCCGATGAGAAGATGTTGAAATTTTACACAGGCTTTTCGAGTCCTGATAGATTCCTCATTTTTGTTCGAGTTGTTGAGAAAGGTGTAGCCAAAAATGAATGTGGGCGACCGACTACGTTAACCCTGCCACAACAGCTAGTCCTAGTCCTAAGCAGACTTCGCGTTGGCCTGCTTGAGGAAGGTTTAGCATACAGGTACGGATTATCCCCGAGCACGGTGAGCAAGATGTGCACTTTCTGGGTACAGTTCTTGGCGAGTTATCTGGAGCAAGTGCCAGTTTGGCCCAGTCGCTTAACAGTAGACCGTTTCATGCCAGAAGCTTTTGTTAAATTGTATCCAACCACCAGAGTAATTTTAGATTGCACCGAGCTCTTTATAGAGACACCAAGCCACTTCAGAACGCAGAGCGACACATACTCCAGCTACAAAAATCACAACACAGCTAAAGGCTTAATTGGGATTGCTCCTAACGGAATGATAACATTCGTGTCAGATTTGGCTCCCGGCAGGCTGTCAGACAAAGCTATCACCAGGAATAGCGGCCCCTACAGCGTGCTGGACAAGGGTGACTCTGTAATGGCCGATAGGGGCTTTCTCATAAAGGATGACCTCGAAAATATTGGTGTGGACTTGAACATCCCTCTGTTCTTGGGTGGAAGGGAACAGGTGTATTCTGAAGAAGTCACAGAAACAACAAAAATTGTGCACCTTAGAATTCATGAAATAACTGATGTTCTGAGGCTTTCATCTTTCATTCATTAGAATTCATGTCGAGCGCATGATTCGAGAAGTAAAGAGATTTAGGATTTTTTTTTTTTACTTTCGTATTTATTTCCAAGGGAAAAGGGAGGTACAGCAAAAAAGCTGCAGAGGCAGCTTGACAGCAACCGTACCCCCAGATACCAGGGTAACAGCAACAGAAAACCCTCTATACAATCCAAGAGCATATCAATCTACCCAACAAGCATTAAAAATATAATGGCAATGCACCACACGCTGCGCGCGCACATTTTGCGCACAGTCTTATTGAAACAGAACCGCATCTGTGGGGAAAAAAGAGAAATATTTAAGCGTAACATCCTGACCTACTTCACCCCTGTGGCAAGGTATTTCTTTAGTTCTCTCTGTAGCATTACAGATATGGCTGACCCGGCGTAAAGGTATGTATTTAATATGTGTGGAATATTGTAAAGTAACATCGGTTTTCCGTATTCTGTTCTGACTGTTGGGATAACCCACCTACATTCTTGTCGCGTGTTATATGATGTAGATGTTTCTCGTACATCCGCTAAACTATTGACATAGGAAATAAACACATCGCCCGAGAAGCGAATTTTTTGAGTAAGAAGAAAATTATAAAGGTCGCGAACACGTACTATTCTAAATTCATTATAAAGTGGTTCTGTATGTACTTATATATGTTTTTCCCAATTCCATGGCGCAGAACCTTAACAGGGCATGGAAGGTGTGCACGCTACTATGCAATTTCACAAACGAGCCACTGGTGACACGGTAGCAGCGAACTAGGTGCACTTCAGGGTTATCCACCCACAATACATGGCTACATATAATTGAATTGAATATAATTGAATTGAAATGCAATAAGGGGATAAGTCGATTTATCACCCTTTTGCAGTTTTTGCTGCAATTAAATCTACATACCGGTATATGTACCTGCCAAAGAAAATTTAGGACCGTATTGCAATCTAATGGCCTGCTACAGGAGGGTAAGAAATGGGAAATGCATGTTTGTCAATGGGACGGACAATCAGATCACGCCTCTTTTCTCGGTTTGGGATTTTTCGACTTATCCCCTTATTGCATAGAGAGGTTCAATTAGACCCTGAAGCTTCAGAGTTTTATTTTTTTCCAAACTCGGGTCTAGATATAATGCAAGATGCCAACACATTTGTATAGAGTCGTCGTGATCAGCCTGGAAGATGTTTGATATAGTCTGAAATTGTCATCATACGATCACAAAGCAAGGGGTACTGCTTTATTTCCTTAAGGAGAACGTACCTCCTTCTGAGTGTCATTTACACACCTACACAGTAACACGTCTCGGTGCACTGTTATGCTGTTGAAAAGCAACTGACAGCTGTAAGGAAGTCATGTAAACGTACTGTTAATATGCAAATAAATGCTCTTTTGTGAAATGCATGCATTACGCTCTTGAGTAATCCTTCCTCTTAACGATGAAGCAAAACAACATGCAGGATGTCTCACTTGAACTGTTAAAAAATCAAAATAAAGTTGTGTGTTCCAAGGCTACATGTTGGGAAAAAATAAATGGCATGGTCCTAGTGCTGGGCCATGTCTAAGTATATTAACAGCTAGGGCCAGAAGTTTCCAGGAGGTATATTTTTCAAATTTGGGATGTAAATATTAGGCTTCGTATTTACGTGGTTAGATTACTGTAACCTCCGTTTAAAAAAAAACTTACACAGCGTGAAGGTTAGGGGTAAAAAATGGGCCTTATACGGCTCTATTGCACACATCTTGAAGCAGAGGTGTTCTCCTGAATATATATAAAGGTTGAGGTCTGTTCAGACTACCTGCACAAGAAGTTTTGTGCTTACTGCTTGGTTTCGTTGCACACAATTGGAACTTTTAGCTTTTTGCAGACAGTCCGCGGGGAAATATTGGGTTAAAGCTTTTTCCTGAAAAGTGCGTCTCTCTACTGGGGGGCTAAAAATGAGGGAGAACATGATTTAAACCTAAAACTTTGGGCTCTATCTATAGCCTATGGTGTTGGAGCTGAGAGTGAGAAGCAGGGGCATTCTCTGCGTGTGCATCAAAAAATGCGGCCACTCGTGGCAACATTTCAAATGTCCACATTCGTTCATCAAGGTATATCCTTTGCACTTTGCAGTCGTGTCCATTGTCCACAACGAAGTCGCACCACTTCAGCCCAGTAATGGCAAGCTGCCCTTGCATTTGATGAAAGTATTTATGCGTCTCCATATCTGATATATGGTGGGTGTTCCATGGCGTCAGCAATGTTCTCCACCTGCAGGTTCATAGCTTTTGCTAAAGTCTTTACCTCAATTAGACCAAACTCATTTGTAGTCTTGTCAAGCACCAGTCCATCAGGGGAGGCACCCAGGAAGGGAACACCTGGATTTACGCCGAGACCAACACTGTACACGCAGTTCCCAGTTTTCTCATTGTACTGCTGCTTTTCATTTTTGCTCCCAGTAGCCATGCAAGCCGTGGGGCGTCCCCCAGAACCTGCTAGTACATCACATGCAAAATTTTCCGTTACTGCAGACTTCCGCCTCCCGATTTCACCAAACCTTGAGGCAGTGATTCTGCCATGCCTTTCACTGTATCGCAGAGAGCTTCGAGACTGATTTCGTGTTTTACAATCAACTTCTTGAGCATCTTCAAGGGTAAGAGTCCTTGAACACGTTGGTCTTGTTGCTCCAATCCAGAGAACAGCAACAGGTAGCCTCACTGGTGGCTCATCCGGTTCATTAGTCTCTGTATCAGGCTGTTGACGTCGTGGTACTGGTTGCATGTTAGTCTCTTCCGAAACTGCAGCAAGCATCGAAGAAAGGGAATGCTCCATAAGGTCCCTGTGGGGGGTGTGCAACGCTGCGGATGAAACAGTGGCGCTTCCAGATGTGTGTCTAAAATACTTCTGGTTGTTTGAAGGCTTTAGTGGCACATGCTTCACAAACACTAGGTCCTCGAAACGTTCCACTGGAGCAGACTGGTTTATGGCACGTGCGGTTGGAATCCCCCACTTTCGTGGCTTTTCAGTGCAGGATGCCACATCTGGCACATACTTCAGGCCCTGCCTGATCACATCAAGTAGGAACCACAGCAGTGCACATACTCTCACAAAGTAACTCATACTCTGGGGTTTCTACGACGTGTATTGCGCATCTACAGATGTTAGATTAATGGCCTACAACACTTTGGTCCGCAGTAAATTGGAATATGCGTCCATTATTTGGAATCCCTTCCAGAAGTATTTAATTGAACAAATCGAGGCCGTTCAAAATAAGGCAGTCCGTTTTATCTTTAAAAAATATGACTGGACCAGCATTACTGAATTCAAGCAATTAAACTGCATCCCACTTCTTGCTAACAGAAGGAAGGTTAAAAGGCTGGTGAACATTTTTCGGCTTTTCCTCAATGGCTCTTCGTATATTGAACCAGCCCACCACTTAGCGGTCCGTCTTGACCACCATCACAAGCTTAAGACGACATTTGGCATGACAGACTATTTTTATAATTCCCCCCTTTAGACAGGCATCCGTGATTGGAATTCTTTGCCTGAAGAAGTTGTCATGAATAATAATATTGATACCTTTACTAGGGCCTGTGAGTGATTGTACTTAGAGTAGGTAATTGCTGTATGGTTGTGTTTTCTTGTGATTGTCATGCTTTTGATATGTATCCTTTTCCTATTGTATCCCCCCTTATGTAATGCCATAGCTATGACATATAAATGAAAATAAATAAATAAAAAGTACATGCTTACACGTACCATCTGTTGCTGCGGGGCATATGCAGTAGCCTCCTGTCACGTTTCCATCATCGCCAGTTCTCGTAAGTGTTCGCCTCAGTTTTCGCAGTGTAAAAGATGACTCCACTGTCGCCTTTACAACAACGAAGTCCTGGCCATAATGAAGAAGCACATTTGTCACCTTGTCACTTTTGTACATCCTGTATCCCTCCTTGCCATGCTTGGATGCACCAGCCTGCTCTTGGTGAAACAAAATTTTCGCTTAATTGAAGGCAGCAGGGAAGTTGCCCAACTGTTTTGTCCAAGGCCCTTTTGGTACCTCAAATTGTATCGTGGACCTGGAAACGTGAATGCACAGAAAACCCTGCTTTATATCACATTTTCACATTTCAATCCTGAAGGACACGAGTCCATGTAAACGTGTTTAAAACTCGCACTATACTCAGTAAGGCAGGGGATGGTAGCATAAACGGATCAGCACCGGTCCCTCTTTCTCTCGGCTCCTGCATATCGTGGCATTTGCTTGTATTACATTTGTACACCTTTGTGGTATCAGGCCATACAAAGAAACCGATTCGTCAAACCAACCATTGTTTGTTGTTCAGTCATTGAGACTCTGTCGACAACAAACCCGACTGTCGGTTGTTTCCGTGACCGAACGCAGCGAGAGTGAAAATTTGATGTAAAAAAAAATTTGGCGGGACGGCCAGTTTCGGTTTCTACAATATCCTTGTTATTCTGCACATTTTGTGATATCGTGGACAGTGACAACGCTTAATATCCACTGCCAGTATTACTACGAAATGCTGTCAGGCGTTTCAGCACACGTGAACTTCTCCAGTTAAAGGACAATGGAAGCGAAATTTGTCCATTGCAAAAAAAGGCCCGAACAAGGTGTAAATATTACGTAGAATTATGGTGCCACTAGTATTTTGCAAGTACGCTGTACGGATGGGGATATTTTTGACGATTACGAGCGCGCTGGGTCGCCCACCCGACACGATCGCCCATGGAGCGCGCGCAGCCGCAAAGCATTGCGGGAAAATCTGAGGAGCGCGTGACGTCAAATATCTCTCGAGCTCCATGTGCGGCTGCCCGATGAACGGGATAAACACGGCGAATTTCAAATAACGCCTGGAGATGTTCGATTCGGAGATCTCGTGGAAGTCTGAAGGCGATATATTCTATGAGAGATGGGTTCGTACATGCTTCTTAATCTCAGTTTTTTCCCCGTAGCGGGAATCAGACGTACGCCGAAACGCTAAGTGGAGGTAAAGATTTGTGCCTTCCGTTTTCGTCAAAATACAGAAGGGGCCGCTCCTTCTTTCAGCCTGCTGTACTTCGTTGACAAGTCAAGGCTAATGAGTACCTCTGGATTTGTTTTGAACCATTCGTCAACAATATGTCTGCGCACTACTTGTCTTGTTTCACCTGTCTGCAAGTAGGCATAGACAGATTCGCGGCGAGAATAAGATTCCTGTCTTTCGGAAACAATTGAAATATGAGAGTCATTAAAAAAAGTCACACGTCGGCAGAATTTCAACTTCGCATCTCTCGATTGCCAGTCGAGCGCCACTGGCCAATACGGCCACGGAAACAACCACAGACTGGTAGAGCGTGTTTGTTCTGAAACATATCCTGGCCGAACGCAAGGTAACACAGACAGCAATGTAAGCAGCAAGACTCTCACCCCTAGAGAGAATGAGATCGCCTTCCTTCGGATGGATTTTGGGTGCCAGCCTCGGTAGTGTTGTCTTTGTAATAAACGTCACTCGATGTTTGACGCTGTGTTTGTGATGTCTATCCGTGTGTCGTTCGTGCAAGGAACACTATGTCCTCCGGTTGCCGAAAGGAAGTCGGCAATATGCTGTAGCACAGCCAGGAAAGACTTCACAAGCATGTACAATTTTTCTTGTCGCGAAAATCAACCTCCGATCGCAAAACAACCGCAAAATGAAAGTCAGGAACTCTAGCAGGAGAGACAACGTGCGTCACTTCCGTGGTCTGCTACGGCGGCGCGGCGACGCTCGACAGGGGCTCAGAGTGCTCCGCGGCCGAATTTTATACCGCGATTTTGGCGGCATTTCAACTAATATACGTAAATCTAAGTCGAATTCCGGATTGTTTTGGTACACATCGCAATATGAGGCAAACAGCTTTGTAGCTTATTTTCGCTTCCGTTGTCCTTTAAGTTAATCACACGTAAAAAGCCCATGTCACGATCCATCACGTCAAGGGGTATGTCACCAAATAACGCTGGCGTCCAATGCATTTCACTTTTCAAGAGATTCAATACATGACCTTGAAGGCTCCTATAGCAAGGACAGACAGCATCTGCGAAGTAATATAAGAAAACATTTACAGAAAGAGCCTTACCTGCATGCATTGATCACGTTTATCAACGCCTGATGTCTTGAGCAGTGACGCACGTAAACAACACCTATGTAGTGTAGGAGAGTTAGGGCCAGTTCTCACTTGGCGACGCCCGACGCGACGTCGTGAGCGGGCGGCAGAAGTAGACGCGCATTTCCGCCGCCCGTTCAGCGCCCGCGATTTTCATGTTCCCACTACAGTGGCATTCCGTCGTCCAAATCAGACGAAGAATCAGGAGGCGTGGTCTTTCTGTGTCACCTGATTGGTCGCCGGTATATCGTTCTCGGCAGCTCTCGCCGACGTCGTGAAAGAAGTTTGGCATGACATTTTTTTTTTGGCTCGACGTCTCCCCCGTCTCAACGCCGGAAATGCACATCTATTTCCGCCGTCCGTTCACGACGTCGCGTCGGGCGTCGCCAAGTGAGAACTGGCCCTAAGCGTTAACGATAGTAAATGAAACTATACGGTGCTGCTAACTGTGCAACAGAATTTATGACAATGAATTGGTAGACGTACCCGCCTCGTCAGTGTGTCGGTGTCAGCCGTGTCAGGTAGCGGCCGGCATAGCAGACATCACCTTCGAGAGCGGAAAAACGTATGTCCCATGATTCCCGGAGCCGCCGCGACGTTCCCCTCTGGCGGCGCTCCAAGTTATTCAGGTGGTGTATTAGTGTGCTAACAATAGATATGGTGTACAGCATTACATATTTGCTTTTTCTAGGGCAACTAAGAAGGGTGGATAGACACAAAGACAAAAGACACTCAGATTCATTAGCAATTTCCTGCAAGAGAGCTAAGGCTTCTCTAGATTACTAGAACATGGGTACCTGGTTATAAATAACAAGAATTCGTCCACCAGAGGTCAGTGTTTCACACACCCTGCTTTCCATCGAAACTATTAAAAGGTGTGATCCTCAAACCTGCGCAAAATTCCTGGGGAGTCTTCACTGGACACTGCTGCTGTCCCACTCTGCTATTCTGGATGCACTGCCTGAGACGATCAGACGAAGCATGTTTTCCCAACATGAATGGTAACTGCTATGAGGAGTGTTGTACTTACTGAAAGCGATATGAAATGCTGTGCCTTGACAGGTAATGTTGATATCCTTCTTAAGACCGTAGAGAGATGTTCCCTGCTCCCTTTATTCCAAACCGCACTATCAGACGCAAGCCCACTTGCCACCAAGCCAATGAGTTGTGCCTCACAGTCAGGGCAATCAAGGGAATCTATCACCGAGGCTCAGAAAAGCTATTTTCCATCGGGTTCTGGTCCAGGGCTCAGCCGTGAGTAGCCTCGTGAAAGCACCAGGGTTTCTTCGAATTTCAGGTGTGCCAGCTTTTATTTTCCTCTCCCTCCTTTTGTTTATGTAGTAGCTGATTACTTTAGCCTTGTACTGCTTTGGAGATTGAAGATGTGGAGATGATGTAAGAGGTGGAATCAGGCTTTAGGCACAATGAGGCAAAGTGCGACTACATATCTTCTGAGAATGTTTATTTATCATTCACATAAAGAGAGGATAGGTGTTACAATAGATGTTACATCTTTTTCCGGTTTTGATATTTATTTATTTGTGAATATACCTCAAAGGCCCCTGCAGGCATTACATGAGGGGGGACATCAACATGGGTCACTTAGCAAATATGGAAGTTACAAGGAATATACATATTTGGAAGACAGGCTCTGTTTTTCATTTGTTCATCAGTCTTGCTCAAGAAATTGTTCACTGTAGCAACGGTACACAATGTCACGAAAGGAGTGCTCATCTATCGTTCTGCAAGGCTCATTAAAGGGACTATGAAATTTCCCGAACCCCCATACTTTTTTTCGATGGAAACTGTTCTTCCCGCAGAGAAACTAATCTGCCACAAATTTTTCCGGACGAAATCGCTCCACTCTGCCAGGAGAGCGCGCTGGAAATGTCTCTTCCGCGTTCCTCCTCTCCCGCGCATATTTCCCTGTCGATGGTGTAACTGTACGGACCGCACTTCGCTTCCCCGTTGCGTCACCGGTGTTGCACAATGGCAAGTAATGCCGCGAGCTCGCGCTGTGGCTGCCGCCACTGCCGAAATCTGCCGATCGGGCGAAAGCTGCTGTCATAGAGATTTCCACTCCCGATGAACGCATACGCGGGATCCTACGGCGCATGCTCCTGGCGGGATTCCTCGGCTCGGCAACACGTCACGATGACGTGTTGCTGAGCCGGCCGTGGTCGCGTCAAGTTGCCCGTTGTGTCTCCGCTAGGCAGCTCGCCACGGCGCGGCGCTAGCTGTCCTCCCTTCGCCGCTCCGTTTAAATTCGCTCCCGAGAAATCCGCTCGCGCGACGAAGGTAAAATTTCGGTTCTAGACTCAGAAAAATGTCTTCTTTCGAACGAAACGAAGAAAAAAATCGTTTCATAGTCCCTTTAAGAAGGACTTGTGTTGTGTTTCAGCACAACATATTGAACTCATGAACCATATGAGTTCAGTATGTTGTGTTCTATGTTGTGTTGTGTTCTCAGCTCTCAGGATGATGCATATGCATCATCCTGAGAGCTATAAATCATCCTAAATACAGATGCTGAATTATTTTAAATGCGATAGACGAGCTGTGCGAAGAGGTACCTCCAGTCAGGATCTTGGGTACTTGAAGCCTGTGGCAGCTTCTGTGGGAAAGGCTTTCCACATGTACCTGAGAGCAACTGCAATTTTCCCGCCCACACCCTGTACATTACTATACATGCTATGTTCTTTTAGAAACCAACATTGTTTTACTTGACACTGAATCGACAATCAAGAACACTCACTATCGCTAAAAACCTACGCTAAAACCCTATGCACAGGGCAATACATAAAAAGGTGACTCAGGACACAGCACACTGACAATTACAAAGTTGCCTATATTGCTTTTCTCTAGTTCAGAGTTGTGTATTGTATAGTCTTTTTATGTGCTGCGCCTGTACTGGAGTTTTTAGCGACTTTAATGCAGGACCAAACCAGTTTTGAGCGCCCAAATTTTAACATCGTTCGACAAGGACACATGTGACTTACTTGTGAATATAGTCGCTCAGGTTCGCGCTGCCCACGGAGTTCAAGATATGCCACCTTCAGGACAGTCATATTGAAGCATAGAAGTTGAAAATCTTCGTGGGTTGTAATGCACTCATACTGCAGTCATTCGGCAGTGTTCGATCTCCTTCGGCATTATGACACACCAGCCGCACCAGCAACATAAACAGCAAGTGCTAATTAAATATCAGGACACGAAATTTCAGAGAACGTTTACATGTTCGATCACAGTGTGCGTTAAAAAGCTCATCGCTTACCTGTCAGTCGAAGGCAGGCGACTGATGCTCTTTGCTTCATCTGTGAACGATGTTCGTAGAGCTCTAACTTCGTCCCGCATTCGCGCCATCGCCTACGTTTCGAAAGAAAGGCTACCGAGCTGTTCAGCATGCAGAATTTCCTTCGCAGAAAGGTCAGAAAAAAGATCCGGGCTCGAAGTCTCCGCATTTCTTGCTTCGACGTCCATATTGAAGATCGCTTTCCGGACGGATGCCGCCTACATCCGTCACCAAGCCACTCACAAACTCTCACAAACTCACACAAACTCACAAACTCTCACAAACTCACTAACAACAGAACTTGCGGCCCGGGCGCCCAATGAAACATGGACCTCGTGCTTTCGTCACGCACACGGAAATTGGAGGATGTCCACTACAAAGAGGCTAGATTTCGGCGCCGATTGTGCGAGTTGAGGAGGAAAAGCGAAGCCGGTTTTCAGCTCCCCGTTTGGCAAACTTTGCCGCCGCGCACAGCCAAAATATTTCGCGTGCGGCTTGGAGGCATATTATATCTTCGTAATAGATGCAAATGGAAGATTTCTGGTCCCTTTAAAACTCCTGAAAAAAGCACGTGCTGTGAAACCTCCATCGCCGAATTTCGCTATGCAAATGAACCGAAATTAAAATCGCGGAGCGCATGACCTTCGCTGACAGAGGCTTATCCTTGCCGCGGATACCCCTGGCTATCAGCGGCATACAGACGTGGACAGAGGGAGAAAGGACTGCAGGAAGGAGTTGGGGACAGGGGGTTTAGCATGCGTACTGGACCTACTTTTGTCTAGTACTTTCCCATCAAGTACCCAACTGGAAATGCAAAGACGAAAAGAAAAAAAAAGGAAAATGTCAAGTAAGTTTTGCGTCTATAGTCAGTGACAACTTAAGTCCTACAATTGGGACCGCCCACTCAACCGTGGAAGGCTCTTGCGATTGGCTACCAGCCTTTCCACGACGCCCCCGCTTCGCGATGTAGTGCCGGCTCTCTCTCTCTCCCCCCAGTCCCCACTTGGCCGCGCCGCACTACGTTCGCGCGCGCCAAGCAATTCTTGTGTGGGGGCGGGGTCAAGTGCATGACTTATGTTGTCACTGACTATAGAAGCAGTGTTTTTGAACATGAAAGTGGAGTGCTGTCCTCCTTTTCATAGTATACCGAGAGATGCAAGGAGGAATAAGTCAGGAAATAAAAATATTTTCCACTAGCAGAGCCGGTTGCATAAGCAGCTGTAAAAGGAAATTATGCCATCTGTTACAGTTCATACTCATGAGCAAGCACACTAGCTGGGCTTCAGAAGAAGAATGTGCAAAAAACTGCTTAGATACGCATTTAGTCAATAAGCAACGCGCACTCTTCCTTAGTCCCGTGTTGTTGTTGTTGTTGTTGTTGCTCCTCAAGCGTACTCCTCATTTGTTCTTGCATGTACATGCATTGCAAGTTTTTCCTCTTCAAGATGTACCAACCTACCTAGATTACTGCCTTAACTCAGTTGCAATGCATCACCTGGCGAGTACAAGCCCCCGTACTTTACTTTAAGTATATTTAAAATTTGGTACTTTGTACTATAGGGGAACGTGAGGCACAGTGAGACGAGACAGTTGATCGATTGTTTGTATTTTTGTACAGGAAAGAAAACTTAGCATTTTTAACTTCATGGGCTAGGACAAATCTTGTTTTATAGCAATTTTAAAATATTAATGACGCTTAAATAATTTCTGTAATCTCTTCTGTAGCGCTGCCTTGCGCTCACTTGGAATGATGTATCGTGTGTGTAGAGAACTTTCAAATATTCCTCCCTTCCTCCCTTCCTCTGGTCAAACCAAACCTCCAAACCTCCCTTCTGGTCACCTCGGGAATGTCGGGATTGACAAATGAATTCGGTCTTTTCTTGCTCTACCTAAGAACATTAACTTATGTAGAAGCCGTACAATTCACCACCCTATTGTACACCTCTTCAGTGTGCCCCATGTGCTCCTGTAACACCGAGCACTATCACACAATTGTTGCGCATAACAGCACATGGCTGAGCACGAGCAAACAGCGTGCCATCTATTCCGCTTTCATTTCATTTCATTTTAGTGATTCCGCTTTCATCTACTGTGCAGTCATAACGCGTAGGATTCAAGTCACTGTTGTTGTATGTCATCAAAATATTTTTTCCCCGTTGATGGCTGTTTGACGGACACAGTTACAGTTTCGCTTTTCTATGGTTTGCGAATGAGGCAGATACCGGCAATGTCACACTTTGCCCCATGCCTCACTGTGCCTCACGTTCCCATACTTCAAGTGCAATTGACGGCAGGCACTTTGTACTTTACTTTAAGTACAATTTTGGGTACTTTGTCCATCACGGCATAACGTATAAGATACAAAAACCGAGAGACGTGGGTCGAAGAGACAATCAAGACAAACGACAGAACTTTGTCGTGTTTGATTTAAAACTGATTTAAAACAAAGGAACACACAATACGACACTTGCTCCAAAAGCAGTGTCGTCTTGTGTGTTCCTTTGTTCATGTTTCGTGCTCCAGTTTTAAATCAGTCATGTACCAACAGGCCCACTTTGCCATTTTGGTGTGTTTCTCTCTTTTCTTCCGAGTCTCTCGGTTTTTGTTCCTGATACATATGACGGGGCTTGCCAAACCGCAAGGGAACCTCCCAAAAGCATCCAATTCTAATTCGATGGTCACGTCCGCAGAGAGCCGCCTCCGAAGTCGTTCATTCCAAACACTTTTAGGCAGTATGTAGAAGAAAATAATGACAGTTTGTACGTGCAGCGCGTGCACCAAGTCTTCTGGTCGAAGAAAAACGATGAAAAGCTGTGCATCTCAACATCTCTACCACCATGCGAAGTGCTGCGCGGATTCCCGTGTCCCTTTTGTGACTCCTGCTGAACGTGAGTCGTCCTCTGCATTTCAAATGGCATTCGTACGTGCGACGCCCAGACGTTGACAAGCGCCCGAGCAGAGGACGTCGCAACCAATAGTGTGTTATCGTAACGTGTTTCCCCTAAGACTAGTATACCTGGCGTGTACCAACTCGGCTATAGCACTTGAACCATTTCCACGAGCGTGCGATATTGTTTTAATGTGTCTTAATTGGCCGCCATTGAGAATGTGCTGCTATGTCACCAAGTCGAATACAAGCAGGAAAGTTAGCAAGTTAGCTAAGCTAACGTCTAAACGATGCGGATATTATGGAAAGTCTTAAAGAAAACGTAGAGAACTTCCGATGTATTCTTCAACAGCAACGACTTTGTTTTAATTAATAAAACAATATATGCTGCAACCCACGTTATAAACTGCATGGGAACAGCGTACTACTTGCGACACACTTGTATGAAATCTCGAGCCTCCGCAAGTATTCCTCAACAGCTACATTGCCTATCAATGACTAAACTGCAAGGGGCTGGGGTGGGGGGGTGGGGGGGGGGAGCTGGTATCTACGGGTACGCCGTGAGATACATTGTTCGTGCTTCTTTGGCGTGATAAAGACGTACACCGGCCTCCCCTCCAAGTTCACCTCAGTGAGCGACACCGCCGCTAGGAGGTAATTACGTAGCGGTACGGAATTTGTGGAGAAGTGTGTCGCAGGCACGCCGTCTTTCGCGAGGGAAGATAAACACTGTGTGCCCTGTGCTGAGATTTTGGGTCCACGTTAAAGAAGCCTCACGTGGGCAAAATTAATCTGCAGATAGACCACTGTGGCGTCGCTCATCATCATAGTTGTCTCGCGATCTAAAGCCACGAATCATTATATCACAAATTATCGACTAGATGTTCTCATGGGGACAACTTCGTAGCTTTTATAATTATTGAGAAAGTTAATTAAGACATTGCCTTTGGAGTAGGAGTGCCCTTCAGCATATGCTATATTGCAATTGATTTCATCTCAGAAAAAGTGATATATATATATTTTTTTAAATAAGTTCGCATTTAGCTGGGACACCCTGTATATACGTATAAAGACACCACAGAATGATTTTCTTCACGAAGCGTCTCCTGAAGGTATTTGTACGAAACTGCTTTCATTGCAGAATGTGCTACACGAGTACCGCTTCTAGCATAAAAGCTCTCGCTGCAATATGCTTCGTAAGTATTTCGGCGACAGGCGATTATGCTCAGGTTGGTATAACGACACGATGTTCAATTGGTGATGGAATTATATTATATATATTATATTATATTATTATTATTATCGAATCGAAAATTAGTATAGCTAGTATATCAGTTAGATTGTGTTCAAGGCAATATCAGACACCTTTCCATATGAGTTTAGCAAAGGTGTTCGATCTCGACTAACGAAATTTTATAATGTGCTCGCCTTACTTCACATTAGAAATTTGACAACACTCAAAAACAGTAGGCACTGAAGCTTTCTGCATTTATTTACGGCACTAGCTTTCTTGTGGTCGACCACCCGAAATAGTCCCGTAAATCAAAGTAAAAAGCCTCAGTGTCTACTGTTTTCGAGTTTGTTTAATCTTCGCGGAACTGACTTGTCCCTTCCTGCTACTGTATCTATTAGAAATTGGAGGGAAAAGCCATTGGTCGGTGAATTCACTCATGATATCTATCACCGACATCATTCACCATCACATCACTGAGAGTGATATGGTATTGAGTGATGGGCAATGGTGTGTTGTGATGCTGAGTTTGATGTTGAGTGATGGGCAATGATGTGCAGTGGCGTAGCCAGACCTCCAAGGTAGGGGTCTCGATACAAAAAAAGCTCCTCCCCCTCCACGCCGTTCAACCAGGGTACACCCACACACTCATCCTTGTGCACACACCGAGGTCAGATATGAAAATACAAAATATTTGAATGTTTAATAATGCGTTTACATATGGGGTGTCATGAGCTGTGAGGCCGCCTCACGAGATTTGAAGTAGCTCGAAAATCTAATAGTTCCAAAAGTATTCAACTGTGCTGCTTAGATAGACGGGACTTTTGCGATCGTCACCCCGTGCCCCCCATATATAAATTTTTCTCCTCAGATTTGCACGATTTGCGTGGGTCGTCCTGTGGCAGGTAAGGAGCTCGAGCCCCCAGCCCACCCGTGGCTACGCCACTGATGTGATGTGCTGGTGAGTTTGATGTTGAGTGATGGGTATTGATGTGATGAAATGTTGAGTTTGATCTCGAGTGATGGGCAATGATGCGGTGTGATGATAGGCTTGCTGTTGAATGATGGGCAATGAGATGCTGTTGAACATAGTGTTAGTGATTGGTAACGATGTGATGTTATGTTGAGTGTGATGTTGAATTATGGGTTATGAAGTGATGTTGACCCTGAAATGAGTTGAACCATGTTGATAATATGTTTCTGGCACCATGATACGAGGGTGTCGCACGCTTTAAAGGGCTCTGCTGCCGCCTTTTTCGAATTTTACGGTCGCCTCTGTTACAATCCCAGCGGAATGGCATGGCATAAGTTCTTTTATGCTATGACTTTAGCACCATGATTAAAGGAATTTTACTCGTTTTAAAGGGCTCTGCTGCCGCCTTTTTTAAATTTTGTGGTCGCCTGTGTTACAATTCCAGTGCAACGGCATAACATAAGTTGTTTATAATATGACTTCGGCACCCTGATTAAGGGGATTTTGCCCGTTTTAAAGGGCTCTGCTACCGGCTTTTTCGAACTTTGTGGTCGCCTCTGTTGCAATCTCAGCGGAATGGCATGGCATAAGTCGTTGATAATATATCTTTGTCACCATGATTGAAGAGGTTTCGTTCGTTTTAAAGGACTCTGCTGCCGCCGTAAGCGACAATAGTAATTCAAATTACGTTGCTCGCCTGCGCCTCCTGAAGAAGTTAAAAACCATTCCTAAAACTGTGTGCACCGCAATATGCAACACGCAGTGGCTGCACCACTGGCGCCAACGTGGTGAACAAGTAATTCAAATTACATTGCACCGCTGTGCTTCTGATAGAAATTTAGTAAAATTCTTAAATCGTCTGCACCGCCCCTTTAAACTGCAGTATACCTGTGGTTGTACCATTGGCACCCAAGCGCTAAACAGTATTTCAAATTACATTGCTCTGCTGTGCTTCAATGAGAAGTTCAAAACTCCTAAAAGCCTGTACACCGGCCCCTTAAATTGCAATATGGCGTTGGTTCTATCATTGACACCGAAGCGGTAAACAATAATTCAAATTACATTGCTCTGCTGTGCGTCTGGGAGAAGTTGAATCAAATTCCTAAGAGCATGTGCACCGCCCCTTTAAACTGCAATATGCCGGTGGTTGCACCACTGGCACCCAAAGGGTATACAGTAATTCAGATTACATTGCTCTGCTGTGCTTCAGGTAAGAGTTAAAATTCCTATAAGCGTGTGCACCGCCCCTTTAAATTGCAGCATGCAATATGCAGTAGTTGCACCACCGGCACCAACGCGTTGAACAGTAATCCAAATTATATTGCTCCGCTATGTTTCTGGTACAAGTTCCTGCACGTCTGTATTAGCTGTCGTACTTCAGTTACAATGCCTCCAGGAAGCAGAAGAAAGTCTCTCCCTGAATGGGCAGAAGTAGAAGAAATCGGGAAAAAATCCGAAAAATTAAAAAAGTTACAAAGTTAAAAAAAAAAGAAAATGTTGTGCGTTCCTGGACTTTTGTAAACAGCCAACACTACAATACAATAAAAGCGGGAGTTTTCCGTGTCACGTTGAATTAAGATTGTCTTTCACATCACATCTGGACAACATCTCTAAAAAAATCCGGATTAAATTGTGTGGATAAAATCCAAAAAAATCCACCGAATAAAATCCGTGTGGATTAAATCCAAACAAGCCTGCGACCTATGGACTGTAGACAGGCAAGCATAGAGAAATCGTGCTCGTCTTCGTTCAGCTGTATAGGCGGTCAGGTTCTTCAACAAGATGCAAATTTGCAAAGATGCAAGATGCAAAGAAAACCAAGCAGCTCGTACTAAAGGTACATTTGAATTTTCGTGTCTCATCAGTGTAGCCCCTCAATTTCCGGTACAGCATCTGTATTACAACAACCAACAACGACATTACCTGACTCGTGTGTTACTACTTCCTCAGCTCAATTACTATCGAAATTTCCCTAGGCGACTACAAAGCACTCTCGACAGAATCTACGATGACCTTAAGTATTCCGATGTAACAGCTTCATTCTGAAAACAGGACACACAGTACAATGGCAACAGGAAAGCAACATATTCCTGTCATTGCAGCTGACGGTGCTACACTGTTTCGCCGTTCTCACCTTCTTTTTTTTTTTAATTATTTCAGTGCATTAACACCTCGAACGTGGTCTACATGTTCCTGCGTTTCCAGAATATTCTTCCTACGGACCCAGAAAACCCTGTTTATCGTGCAGAACATGTCTTTCCTCCAGTCAAGACACTCGACAGATACAGTAAGAAAAAATACTTTCGAAACCAATATTAGGGTGACATGGATTTTCGTGAAGTTTACTTGCCCCATGTGGCCTGGTACACCACGAAATATCGCGTTCCAACTTGACTTGATAATAGGTGGGACAATTTTGTTTAGCATGTAAATGCATCTGCACGCATTGCGTTGTTAGTTGCGTGGCTATAGTCCGGTGTTGCTTATTGGTTCCCCGCTCTTAGTTCAGAATGACGTATAACAAACTAACTACTATAATAACTTTCTACACTGATCTAACTGCATGTTTGCAAGTGAACAGAAACGATACTACTTCACAAAATAAGCTTGTTTAGTCTATAAGCCTACTCTGAAACTCACTGGCTTCATTTGATAGCGTATGCAATGTGCAGTTCTATCGGCACAGATGATAGAACGTCAGTGAAGACCTTATACCTTGTTGAGACATTTTCATTTATTGATGTTTAATTCGCTTATGGAAAGCATTAGATTCGCTTTGGACTTGATCAACACTGAGCTCTGGTGTTGTGCGTTCTGTAAGGGCAACACAATGACTACATTTCGGCTTCCGCTTTGTTTTCAGTAACCGAACCCTGATATGAACCCATATTGTCGTTTTGTTCTATACATGAAGAAAGACTCGATAACAAGGACACTATAGGCTAACGGGTATCGTCTACACACCTGGCGCACTATCACGCCTACAGAAAAGCGTTATCAGGCATTATTAGCTAGAGTCTGTACCCCTATTACAGTGCCTCCAAAGGACGGAACAATCCTGATCGGTAGCCTAGCTGGAATTAGCATGGCCTTCGACCTTGTCCTCTGCATTGGCGTCGCATCCGTAAGCATAATCGCGCTCTCTATATAAAAAAGTGTGAAAGGGCGGTAACTGCGCTCGTTATCACTTGGATAGACTCCTCCTCTGTTGCCTCAAAACCGAAAGAGAATCACTTGTTACCACCTGAGCCCGCTTGCGCGAACGTTGAGGAAGTTCCTCAGCGCTGTGCTCAGTAGCCTTGTCAATGCTCTACGCGAACCGTTGAGAAGTGTGTAGCGTATGCCTGAAGCACTACCGAAACAACTGAGGACACCACTTAGGAACTTCCTCAACGTTCGTGCAAGCGTGCCAGACGACAGGATGTCCGTAATAGCAGGCACACCTTTGCGAACGCCGCAGGCGTGTGTGTGAGATAAAGGCAACTGAGGACTGGTTTGAAATTTGCGAAAACATGGTCAGTCGGCCTACCTTGCGTCTATAGAGCAGCAGTGCTGAGACAACGCATGTAGCAGCAGGTGCTACTCAAGAGACTGTTACTAGGTTAGCAGGCAGCAAAACAAGATGGCGGAACGGGGGTACTTCTTGGGGGGGGGGGGATCTGGTTATTTGTCAGGAAAAGTCAGTCAGAAAAGACGGCTTGCTATTCCTTAGAAAAAGTAAAAAGGTGTAAAAAAAGTTACCAAGCAAATTCTAGCGGGCAGTCAAAGGAGGAAGGCAGGAGACGTTCCATTGCTATTAAAAATCTTTCTTTTTACGTTTGGAGCGGGATAGCACTTCGAGATATAGCGCTCTCGACTATTCTGCGTGTTCTGAAACTGTACCACAAAGTGCTCACAATGTACCTTTTGGAGGATACGCGTTTGTAGCCATAACGTACAAATAATATTCCTTCAGGAGGCTCTAACATTGCCATGACTTCAGGAAGATACAGCGCTTATACCTCAAAAGGGATGTGCATAGGACAAGTCGTTTATACCCAAAAATGCATAACGTTTTCCTATAGAGTGCTGGCTACCTGCTGCATGCGGTAATGTTACGCCTTTGCAGGCTTGCAGCTTTCCAACTTGTGTATTGGGCGCGAGGACATGTGGTGGCGGCCCCTGTCGGAAGCGCATCCCTGTTGTGGAATGCAGGATAACATGCTCGATCGCCGCTTTGGCAGCGTATCTCCTGCGGTTTTGTTTCGTTGATCTGGTCTTCTAGCTTCGTACACCAGTCCTTGGATTGATTGATTTCTCGTGCGATACATCAGCTCGTTCGATATCGAATTAAATTTTCTGAGAATATACACGAGCTCCGTATTTTGAGAGACCACGGAATCCAATGCTGTCATTCGCAGCATATGTCGCAATGGAGATTGCAGAATTATGCATCTTCCATGAACGCGAACTGTAATTCCTGGTGAAACCCTTGTCAGCAACGTATGTCTCGAATTTCTCGAATCTCTTCGCACATCAGAAAAATGAAAAAGCTTTTGCTTAAATAGCAAACTAGTCAGCTTAAAAAGTGATGCACAGTTGCGATTTAATATGCGTCAGTTCATTGTGAATAGTGTCTGCATTGTCACAAAACCATAGCGCTTGCTGTTTATAATTAATTTCGGGTCGATTATTTGTCGCTCAACTCCTGTATACGTCGTTTTATTTTGCATATATAGATTTTTAAAATGTTGAACGTTAAACAGTATTAAATTTCAGGGTTTATGGTTGAAAACGCGGTTTCCTCTGCTGCATTTAGACATAACCTATTAGGAAATACATGCTGAGTACGCTCATCGCGTGTTTGTCACAGAATATTTGTTCCGCAAAGGCAGTACAGGAGTGAGCACTGACCTACACATTGTGTAGCCAGTAGACGAATTAGACGAAATGCAAATATCACAGGAAAGAAAACTGAAGCAGTCTTCCAAAGCAGCACCGCAGGTTTAAATTAGCCGACAAGTGCTTTGATCGTTACTAATCGTCTCATGGGCATGCCTACCATTAGCAAGAAAATTGTTTCTTCGCTTTCTTTCTATTTTTCAATTCTTCATTCCTTTCACCATTGAGTGTCTTTGCCATCTGGCGAAGCTATTCATAGCTCAAGCTGCATGGATGAACCAGTCCAGAAGCAGGCTCGTTGAGCGGCAAAAACTGATTATTGTGGCAAGAAAAGGTGAAAATACGCGATGTGGGCACCAGGCAACGAGCAGAATCAGAAAGAACATCGAAATAGCGAGACTCAATATTCGAGCTGTGCATCCTGCTAGCATGCGCCGAAGCAGGCGGGAGTCACGTGATCCTACTTTCTCCCCCAAAACGACGGCAGCGCCGTCTCTCGAGTGGTGGAGCTCGCACCCCATGGTGCATTAGAGTTGACCCGCCTCCGTGAATCAATTGCTAATGTGGCCGCTTACCGCTCGCGGCCTCCCACACGGTTATTTTACCTCTGCTATATGGCACCTTCCTTGGATCAGTGATAAGCATCGTGATAGTTTTGCAGAAATTTGACTTAGCTGTTGTCTCTGTGCGCGTCTATTTCTTTTATGCGTTTTTTACGCAGGACAGCCGCTGCATGGTACTGTCTGCTTGGATGTGGGGAGTGGTCGACGCGTCCCTTGACTTCTGCATCGGAATCGCGTCGGGAAATATGAGCTTCATGGACGTATGCTTAGCAGCCAATACGTGTGATCATTAGTTTTACGTGGAATTATTCTAGGCCATAGCACGGAAAACTACAACGCCACCAACCGAATCATCGCCTCGTTATGTGAGTTGCAGTACTGAGCACGCATTTTGTCAAGCCCTATCATGAATTGCACACAGATTACCTACAAGAAAGTGAAGCAACTTCTTCACTTGAAAAAAAAAAAAGAACAACACCAGCCTCTCTGGACTACAAGAACTACCAAAATATCATATCTAACAGAAAAAAAAAATGTTTCTTTCGTCCTCCTTCAAGGGAATTAATTCATAATCATGCACGTATGAACCAATGTCCAGGGAAAACACTGATACCCCATCCCATACAGACCCGAAGTGGTATTCATATGCAAAATCACACATATGTATACATGTACATGTACCTAATGGAGCCTATACGTTGAACAAGGAAGTAGTGTGACGTGAACAACGCCTGTAATTGTGCAGATCAACCGCACGGTGCCGTGCACTGCCCGAACGTCAGCTGACCACCATACAAAATGTTTTCTTTCGTGAAGTTCCACCCGATCCAGTCACAGCGTGAACAGTACTGTATAATATGCTCCGCGTACGTCTTCCGCGACTGCACACTGAACACAATCCCGTCACAACTTGTCCAATTGGTGCAGATGGCGTACACACACACACAGTTAAAACAGAACTTCACCACAATGCACGCTCCTAGCCAACCGTCATTCCGAATGATATCATTCTTTGTCCTTCTTTGCTGAAAATGGGAGGAGGCGCCTATCTGAGACACATTATGCCTGTCCCAGATATAGGCTCCTCCCCCTGTTTTGAACGAATCACGACACAGAATGATATCATTCGGAATGGCGGTTGGCTAGGGGCGTGCTATGTGGTGAAGTTCTATTTTAACAGTGCAGGTCTACGTCAGACTACCAAATGACAGTGCGAATTCCTCCGAGAGCGACGAAGTTGCTCAGCGCTAGTTTTTGTATAGAATAGATGGGTCACTGTTCTGTAAGAGCTGAGTGATGGGTGTTCTCCGTAGCACGAAAGGCATGAATGCCACGTATAGCCTGCTTGAAAGCATCAAAACATAAAACTTTGCAAGAAACGTACCTGTTCGGGGAATCTTAAAGGAGGTAAGAACTCCTATCTGCAGGTATTTAGTTATGGGTGTAATAGGTGTAATATTGTTCTTCTACGCTTCTTAATTCTATTTACAATTTAATATTTAATACTTCTCGTTCATAACGTGTGCAGCGTTAATACAAAAATGCACTCTTTTTCGGATACGGGCGAGTAGACGTACCGCCGTCCAGATACCTCTATCCATTGTTACGTCATTTGAAGAATTGTAGCACCCAATCAGACGCCAATGCGGAGGTACACAACATTCTGCTCTACACTCTTAAAAATGAACTTCACCACATACAATTATGAACCGCATAAGTGTCACAAAAAAGGCGTACGCCTCCCGTTTTCAACAAATCAGGGAAGATAACGATATCATTCGAGATGATGGTTGGCTAGGAGCATGCTATGCGGTGAAGTTCATTTTTAAAAGTGCACGTTTTTGATCTCGAAAAGGCGTACGATACCACATGGCGTTTCGGGATTCTGCAAGATCTACACGCATATGGTGTCACAGGGTGCATGTACAGGTGCATTGAGAATTTCCTCAGGGATAGAAAGTTTCGTGTCCGTCTGGGCTCAACTTTATCTGACGTCTTTGTACAAGAGAACGGGGTTCCACAGGGGTCTGTGCTGAGCGTTACGCTATTCGTTGTGAAAATGAACACGATAGCGAGAGCCATTCCACCTGGGTCCAGTACTCGCTTTACGTAGACGATGTCCAGGTTTCCTACACAGCATCAAGTCTTTCGACAGCTGAGAGACAGGTGAAGCTCACGATCAACCGTCTGTCTAAGTGGGCTGATGAAAACGGCTTCAGGTTTTCCGCGCAAAAGACAGCGTGTGTTGTTTTTACGAGGAGGCGAGGTACATTTGCTGAGCCCTCGCTGCTCCTCGGTGGCAACATACTGCCAGTTTGTGATGGGCAAAAATTTCTGGGGGTGGTCTTTGACAAGAAGCTGTCTTTTGTGCCACACATAAACTATATAAAACAGAAGTGCCTGAAATCCTGCAACATACTCAAAGTTCTATCCCATCGATCGTGGGGAGCCGACAAAGTCACACTGTTTCGGGTCTACGACTCGGTTGTGCGATCGGTAATTGAGTACGGGAGTGTTGTGTACGGCTCGGTGCGGCCTTCGGCATTGAAGGTGTTGAACCCCATCCACCACGAAGGCATCCGACTCGCCACCGGTGCCTTCAGGACGTCCCGTTTGTATGTTGAGGGCAATGAATGGTCGCTCGAGAGACGGAGACAATTTGAACATGCGAAGGCTGCGCTAAAGTACAGATGCCAAGGCGATGACCCAGTTGTACACTGTAGTGTGAACCCCGCTCTGGAGCGATACTTCCTTGCAAAGCCCTCTATTCTACCCTCGTTTCCGCTTCGTGTGCAGGCGGCGAGTTCTGGTGTGGGATTCAGTCCCTTTGTCCTTTCGCTGCAGCAGGCAGTCCTCGATGCTGCCCCTTGGCAGAGACACCTAATACAATCCAACTTAAAAATGACACAGTTTGACAAACAATCCACTGTACACACTGTCATTCTCCAGGAATTCCTGGAGATTCACCATAACTTCGGGAACCACCATGCAATCTACACTGACGGGACCAAAGTAATAAGCAATGGTGTGGTGGCCGTTGCCCTTGAAGGTGATTCTATTATAACGGCACGCTTGAATACGAACGCCACAGTTTTCACCGCAGAGCTTTACGCGATTCTCCTGGCTCTGCGGCACATTCAACAAAACGACCCTGAAAATTCAGTTACTTACTCCGATTCGATAAGCTGTGTGCGTGCGCTGCTTTCATGCTCTGACAGCAAGAATCACCTCGTCAAGCGAGTACGGGCGCTTGCGACTCAGCTTTGTTCCCGAGGCTCTTCAATCTGTCTCTGCTGGGTCCCCAGGATCCCGGGGAATGAACGAGCCGACCGTGAGGCTCGGCGAGCGTTGGCACAAGAGGAGTCAGCTCTAGGACTACCCTACCAAGACATCCTGCCAGTGTTAAAGAGAGCTGTCTACACACAGTGGCAGCAGGAGTGGGACATCGAAGAAAATAACAAGCTACACGTCACACAGCCACACGTCCCCCCCCCCCCGCCCCCCGCATCGGACTGAACACATCAACAGATCCTCCGAAGTTCTTTACGCCAGATTGAGGATTGGGCACACAGGGCTCACGCATAACCACCTACTCAGAGGTCAGGATCCGCCAGCTTGCGCGCACTGCGGTGACAGCTTGACTGTCTTGCACGTACTGGCACCCTGCCCTCACTTCGAACACCAACGCCAATAGTATTTCACCGCATTCTACAGATACCATGTCCCACTCCACCTATAGCCCTTCTACTGGGTGACACTCCTCTTGTGCCGTTTGATAATGTCATCCAGTTTTTGACAATGTGTGGGTTACTTAGTCAGATGTAGATGTTCAGCATTGCTCCGCTTTTACCCTTTATCACCGAACTCCTCCTGTAAATATCTCATCCTGGATCACCTCATCGCTCACACTTGTAGATAGCTTTTAACTGCCATACTCACTTGTTATCGTTATCCTCCTCTCTCTCTTATCCTGGACCATCTCATCGCTCATACTTGTAGATAGCTTTTAACTACCACACACTCTCTCTCACATCATCTCGGCGGGCCGGCTTGGTCATAGCTCGGCATTTCGGCTCGGAACTCACGATCATAATCATCTGATAAGGCTTGAGTTCAGCCGCGGCTACGAACTCACGTGAAGGTCTCGACATGGCGTATCGGTGAGCTCGATCATGCCGCATATTAGTGTACTCACCGGATAACATCACACACTCTTAAAAATGAGCTTCACCGCGTAGCACACTCCTAGCCAACCATGATCTCGAATGATATCGTTCTCTGCCCTTATTTGTTGAAAACGGGAGACATCCGCCTTTTTTGTGACACTTATGCTGTTCATAATTGTCACAAAAAAGGCGTACGCCTACCGTTTTCAACAAAGGGCAGATAACGATATCATTCGAGATTATGGTTGGCTAGGAAGCGAGCTACGCGGTGAAGTTCATTTCCAGAAGCGCACTTGTAAACAGAGCAGGTGTGATGTTATCTGGTGAGGCGCTACACTCTTAAAAATGAACTTCAGCGCATAGCACGCTCCTAGCAAACCACCATCCCGAATGACAACGTTCTCGCCCTAGATTTGTTGAAAACGGGAGGAGGAGCCTATTGTGTTCATTATGCACGGCACAAAATAGGCTTCTCCTCCCGTTTTCAACAAATCAGGGGCGAGAACGTTGTCATTCGGGATGGTGGTTGGCTAGGAGCGTGCTATGTGGTGAAGTTCATTTTTAAGAGTGTAATATGCGACATGATCGAGCTCGTAGCCGCAGCTGAACTCATTCCTTAACAGATGATTGTGATCGTGAGTTTCGAGGCCCGAAATGCCGAGCTATGAGCTTGGTAGAGTTCATAGAGTATGTGCGGAGCACGGATAACCCCTTCCTATATACGCAGGCTGATGCCTACCGCAGAACCACGTCCGGATCTGAACCAATAGAAAAAGGAAACCCAGCAAACAAGTACAGGATTGATAATGAAACAGAATATTTTGACGCTCCTCTTGAGGTATGTGGTACTTCAACATAACACAGCATGACGTTAGTATTGGGACGAGCGAATCGTATAAGGACGAGAGAAATTGCTCGCCACGATATAGAGTGGAGGCACTCCATCATGACCCAAGCTTTAGAAAAACGTGCGCGAATGAGTCGATTGCATCGGGTATGTTTTGTACTGCCTCTAATTAATTAATTAGATATGAACTATGGATGTCCTAAATATCAGTCGTACAGTGTCAAACAGTTGTCTAGCGCCTTCAGAAACCATGGATTCAATTGTTGCATTAATATTTCAAGAATACGTAACTGATCTCAGTTAATCAACTAGAGACTGTACAACAGGCACTGACTTGTACAAGACAACTACCAACAATATACAGCTGGTTTCATTCTCGAACAATGTACGCGTCTTTCTTTGTTCGAGTTACATGGGACCCCGTACGAAAATTCCAGATCGGCCGGACACGAGCCCGGATTCAGGCCAGATCGGGTCAGATCTGAAAGCGAGCATGGTATATCCGGTTTTATCTGGTTTTAACCGACAGGTGCCGGACGCAGATCCGGAAACCAGTCTGTGTTAGTCCGGATTCATCAGTATTATCCGGACACCTGTCCAGATCAATTGGAACCAGATCCGACCAGACAAGGTCCGATCCGGATTCACGACCATATAAGGTCCGGACAGGCCGGATCCGGAACTCATCGGAATGATCGTGCCCTTTACGAGCATGTCCTGTGTGATGCATTTCACGTTGGACGAATCTTTCGTGATAATTAACCGTCGCAATTAATGTCCGGTGCGAACGACTAGTGAGCTAGAAAGAATAATGGAGAAGAGAGACAGGAGAGGAACTAGTTAAGGTCTCTCAGTCCCGGTCGTCAAACAGCAACGACAAATATCAGTGTACGACTGTTCACGTTTATTTTGCATGCTAACCAGTAAAAGTGAAGTTCACTACAAATTCAGTTCTGTAAAGTTGGGCGATAAGCAGACACAGTCAAAAACCCTCACACATTTCTTTAGATCCTGCGGCAAAGCAATTATTTCCAATGCACAAGTTCTGGCCCTTAATGCACAAGTTCATGTGTTAGCTGGTATGTCTTTCCAAATTAAATAATGAGGTATAAGAGAAAAGTACTGCGACCTACCACACAACTGCAATAACTATATAAGGCCAGATCTGGCCGCACACAGTGTGTCCTACTGAAATGCACAATGGTTTCAAAAAGTGGTACCACACTGCAAAAGTAGAAAACAACATACATATGCTGTTTTCTACCTTTGTGGTGTGATATCCACCTTCTTTAAATCTTTGTGAATATTTTATGTGGGACACTGTTTGCAGTCAGATCTGGCCTGATATACAAGCAGATCTAGTCAGGCCAGATACCAGACAGAACAGGAATTGGGACATATCCAGATCTGGCATATTAATCAGGCCAGATACCAGACAGATCAGGAATGGGGACATTTCCAGATCTGGCCTGACAAGAAAGCCAGATCTGGAAATGTCCCAATTCCTGATCAAAAACAGATCTGGAAGTTGTGATCAGGTCAGATAAAAATCAGATCTGACTTTTTCGTAAGGGACATCCTGTATCGAACTGAGGTATAAGATAAAATGAGTTTTAGTTATAGCACAGTATACATAGGACGGCAGACATAATGTGCGCTGCATTGTGTCAGTATGAGTCAGGAGTATGGGTCAAGATGCAAGCAGTGGCCACCATGGGTACTACCACATTGGGTACTACATTGTGAAAATCTGTTTACAGGTTGAGCCGAATGCGCTGGTAAGCATATAGGCACTTGCCTTCACATTACATTCGACTGATTCCGACAAGAACACTTGGTGTTCCACGTGGCAACATTTCTGAAAGAGGAAGAGTTTTGTTATTCAATTGTAATCATAAAAAGTTTGTGATGGGAGCACGTACGAATTTGCATAATTTGCGAAGCATAGGAGCTATAGCTCCTACACTTCATTAATCCAAATAATTACCAAGCGTCACGCAGGGGAGTGCACAAAAGAGGCGTGCTGCCATGCTGACCACAAGTTACGCGATAAAAATAATGAAAGTTTATCGAAACCATTCTGCTAGTTCATGATGAACAAAGGGTGCCTCAACACCTCTGTTCTTTCTTTCACCCAGGTTACTCCCGAGCCTGAAGAGCAACCTGTTCGGTTACCCGTAAGTTACGCAGTTTCGAGTCGACACAGGTTGCAGAATCATGCAATATGGAAATGATTTCGCTTCGGAACGCAGGTGGGAAGACTACTGTACTTGATCGCATACGTTATACTGAGGCTCGTCATCAAGGTAAGTTAGCTTGAAAGTGAAAAGATGAAGGTACGCGTCCTGTATCTCGACACCAAAGAATACCTCTTGATGTCAGCAGTCTCCACAGGCTGTTTGAGAAATTAGCAGCTTTAGTCGCTTGCCTAGACCTCGGATATCTAGATGCCATGCGCGAGGTAGTACTGCTGTTGAGCGTTTAATATTGTATTAGACGAAATCTTGCGACGTTCATTCATTACAGCAATTACATTTTGCGTGTGAATCCTATGGATCTGCTTTCATTGAGAGTATGCCAACCTAGTTGTATTACTGTTCCGCTATGAATTCGCAAAGCCGTGCGCCAGAGCGTTATAAGTAGAGGCCCAACCGCTCGCGGCGTTTCTCGAGCTGCACGTGACGCTGTTGAGAAACGCCTACATAAACGTAAGCAAGCAGGAAGCGTCTTACCAGTAACTCAGCGGACAGCTTTTATTGTATTGGTGTTACACCGATCACTGTAGAGCGGAGAATAGATTAGTAACGTCCAACAAAATATCTTAAGAAAGCGTGCACAGGAAACTCAACGTCCTGCTTACGTGTTCGGACGTGACGGATAACTCCCTACGATTGGCACACATCTTAGCATCGCAGTTAAGTAAATTAAAAGTCACCCACCAAAATAAATTATAGGCTCAAAATCATGTGGACCCACCCAACGTAGAGGGCCTCTCAAATGTTCGTGTGGGCTGCAGCGTGTTGTACGCCCGTTCTTGCGCAAGAACAACAATCGCGGCTGACACGTACCACGCAGGAGAGAGAGAGAGGTATTTCATGTGCGGGTCCCTCTAGAGATAGCTTCACCCTCCTTCCGGAATCCCGTAAGAGAAAAGTGAGGTTGACGTGTGTCCGTGACGCAGCAGGACCCAATGAGAGTGCCGATCGGGAGGCTTCCACGCAGCCGCTTGCTATAGATGAGGCAGCGCCTCCAACATCAGCGCTACTCGGCAGATGGCATAGCGTTTTTGTGAACTGTAGCGAATTCAGCTGGTCGTTGTGGTGCAGAAAAAGTTCCCTCAGTCCAACGTGCGCCGCGTTTCATTGGTCCTTCTGTTCGCTCTTTGTTCGTTTGTAGGCTGAACCCACGCTGGTACACTGCACTGCGCTGCACGAAAACGACCAGCTGAATTCGCTAAGTTGCGCACTGATAGCACGCCGTTCTGCGAAAATGTTTTACGTGGTCTGTCTTGCTGGACTGCTGAGGATATGAACATCGTTTCGCGAGCAATCGCAAATGCCACTTCTTTGCATTCTTCCAGACAATAGCGCTAGCAGGTATCCAAGATTATGCATCGAGAATGGGAGAAGGCAAGGACGACGAAATCCACGACCATGGCGCAATGCAAAAAAGCGATGGGCATAGAGAGGACGGTGGTCCAGAAGGTAAAGACGTTCAATCCCTGGTACCGCCAGAGCAACCACCGCCTTCTTTCACGCCTCCCTACCTCCAGTCGGCAGAAGCGTCCACCCGTGACAAAGACAATTACGGAGGGCCTCCTGCAGGCTTTCATTTTCCCCAGTTTCAAGCGACGCCTCTCAGGGGGCACACAATATGACTCGCGTTAGACGTTTGTTCCATAGCACTACCGCGCTTGATTGTTATTTACTGACTACTGTGTGTGCTGCACAGAAAATGGATTCTTAATTAAAAGCTAATACTTTACTCGTTCCGTTCAGATCATTGCTAAATATTTCTTCTGGCTGCTATGAAGGTGACGGGGAATGTGAGTGGAGGTCAGGAGCTAGCCTCTTCCATGGTGGTGCGCTTTATGAGGGGGAACACGCGTGGCGGCGCTCTGTGGCGACACAGGAAAGCAAATTGCGGGAGTTTTATGGCGAATTCGGGTGGTCATTTCGTGGCAACTTTTTTTGCCAGATCCCGATCAGTCATGTTCGCCTGGTCAAAGCGAAGCAATCTCCCATGTTCGGGGGGGCTTTCCAAGCAGCTAGAATTTTGCAGAGATAGCACTTTTTTCACCCGGTCTCGGAACGACCGAGTAGCGGGTTGCCCAACTATATCCGGTGTCGTCACATCCGCACTGAACGGTGGCGAGTGCCCTCATTGGTCCGCACGTCGAAATTCACGCGGTTTAGCAGACGACGGAATCCGAAGACGAGCGACTGCGATGTCCCTAGCGTGATCCAAGTGACTAAAACCGCTAGATTCCTGGCGCTCATGTTCGGGTGGCAACGGTCACGTGATCCAGCTCTGACACCGACCTAGCAATTTCCGAGCGCTAGGCCGTGTTGCCATGAAATGACCACCCGAATTCGCCAATACTGTTTTGTCTGGTGCCGGCACCCCCGCCCTATCAGCCTGTGATACCAGGTCGTAACAGCGTCGCTCGCCGTTATCAGTTGTCAACGCAGTGCTGGCGGGAGTGACGGCAACCATAGAAATCATAAGGAGAGAGGCTAGAAGAAACGCTGCGAGGAGAGAGTAATGGGGGACAGCAAAGGAGCTGTACGGAGGCGAGACCTCCTCCCATCATCCTAGTCCAGGAGGCGCCATGATCGAGATTGTGGATTCGGCCACAGCCTTTCCACGCGTGAAGGCCAGGAGCGTTCGGCGCCATGGTATCCAATCCCATGCGTGCTTGCTTCCGCTGGGCTCCGTGTGCTATGGCGTGTGCGAAGTGTGTTTGTTTTGTCTGCTCTCACGTGTGCGCTTGGATTGTGTCTTATTCCGTAAGGGACGAGTATCGTATGCTTTAAACCTTGTGCTCCGACATGAAAGAACGGCGCCACGGAACTCGTAGGAGACACCTTTCGTAACACGCTAGGCCTACCGTATCTATCACGGCAGCTCGCATGTTGAGATGCCCCCTTCACTAGCTTGGTTTCTAGTTATTATGCGAGTTCTATGGACGGCAACAGAAGGTACGGCAGCGCAGAGGCGGAGAGTTTTCATTTTCCCAGGGGGGGCAAGGGCGCACCGCGAAATAAGTACTCTGGCAGGGGTGGGGGATATGTTTATTAAGAAAAAAAAGAAAGGTAAGCCAGATGGATGTCGGCGTGTTATTAAAAAAAAAGTGAAAGGGGGAAGACAAAAAAGGAAAAGAAAAAAGAAAACAAAAAAAGAAGGAAAGAAAAGAAAAATGAAGAACACAAAACTAATCACACACTCTGGCGGGATCTTATGATGTATGCAGAACTGGTATAGAAATAAGAGGAAGGAAGAACAGAAAAAAAGAAAAACAGAGAGAACGTAAACAGTGAACATGTGCACAACTGAAGGCATTACGCCTTTGAAAACTGAGTGCAAAAGGAACAAAATGCATTGAATCCTCGGTGTTTGACCCGAAATGCGCGCAATATTATGAATATGGTCAATGAAATGGACCAGCGGGAGTTGAACCAACTCCCAACGGATATGCGTTCCGAAGATTCTACCGTTGCACCTCACTGGCAGCTGCAGGTACCTTTTCGACTGCTTTTGTTTCATTGATCTGATTGCTTTGGGCGAAATTCAGGCAATGTGTTGTGTCATCCTCTGTGTTCTTCGCCTCACCTTCTACTGTGATAATGAGTATGGTGGGCGGATACATATATTACAAATTGCAAGATGCGTTTTTGGGGTTGGTGCCTCTTCGCTCTTTTGACCCGGGCGCTCCGAGCCCCAAAAGTTGGTGTCAGTCTCTGACTTCCCGGGGGGGGCGGCGCCCCCCTAGTTCTTGTTCCGGGGGGGCAAGGGCCCCCGCGCCCCGCCGCAGTCGGCGCCTATGCGGCAGCGCCCTTTCCACTTCCACACAGAATGAGCCACAATGCGGCGGCGTAAGTAACGCACGAGGCTATCTGCTACACGCTACCGTGTTCCCTTCCATAAAGCTCACGATGGTACTAGTGATTTATTCAGACCCCCCCCACCCCCTAACACCCCCAAAATCTGGAGGAGACCACCCTAAACTTTCGTGAGATTGCACAATATTTCATCAAAAGCCCACCAAGAACGAAATTCTGAGTAAACCACTGGATGATACATAACCCATTCTCCGTCAACCACGTGCCTGGGTGCTACACTGAAGCCTCAGTTGATTGACGGCAGTTGAAGTCTACAACGTTGCACTGGAGCCGATCCATGAGCATCCGTGCATGAACAACAAGACCGGTAGTATGAGACATGGAAACAGTTCGATATCACTGGGCCGAAGTCTGATAAACGCTGTTGATTTCCTTCCCTCCAACATGCAAAGAGAGCGAAATCCTTGTAGCCTCATCCTCTTTGTGATACTTGAGTGCGCGTTCGTAATTAAGTTTCATACGAGAGGGCGCTGAAAAGTTCTGGGCCCGACAAGAGAGAACGCGGCCTAGAGTCACGAACCTCTATTTAAATTCGACATATTCACCTCAAAGTACAACGCACTTGGTACATCGTTTCTGAAACTTCTTTAACCCTTGAATAAAGAAATCCGACATCTAAGTGCAACTCGCTATCACAATGTAATACACTGATTAAGCAGCTGCAAAACCGTTCACGAAACTTTTTAGTGTAAACGATTCACTGTATATCTCCCCAAGTGCGCACCACACATCAGTGCATTGCTCGCTACTATCATGCAGCTTCTTTGAGAAAAGCATTTCATACAAGCCGCAAAACAACGAAGGGCACCCTGTAGGAAAAGTCTGGGTTGCGATAATGGATTCCTCTACCCAGACGCCTCGTAGCGAATGAGACGTCGTGGTATGCAATCAGCAGGGATACTCTAAATAAATCCATTACGCGCGCACCGGGTGATAACATGAAGCACAACTCACCTCAGCGCCTATGGATGACAGTTCTTGTTTGAATGCAGTCTGGAAGGATGACCGTGGTATATAGTGGAATGCGTAGTCAACAGAACTTGTCCCGTATGTACTGGAAGTGCGGTCCACCCTAATCGAAAGTACCTCATTCATTTGTTTGTACGCATACTTCCGGCGACGAGAGATTTTTGCTTGGTATGGAAGACACTGGCATGGCCATAATAAAGAGCTTTAGTACATCGTACGCTATCGCCTTTGTGTACCTAAGGGATAACGTTGGTGGTTCTGCGCACTGCGCAAAGCCCTCTTTCTGTTATGGGAGCGCGCGCAAAACCATGAACGCTATCCCATGCAAAGGCGATGACGTACGGTATACTAAAACTCTGCAGTACAGAGTCTGTGTTTGGTTCTCTTCCTAGCCATATTGTCTCTGGAGCCAGACCACAGGCAGCTTTTGACGGACACTTGTTTCGTATATGGGCTGCTGTAATAATAGCATCAGCCCAAAGGGCTTTGCTGAGTCCTGACTCGATCAAGAGGCATCTCGTCATGTCTAGTAACATCCGATGCATCCTTTCCGCAACACCGTTCTGTTGTGGCATTCCAGGAATTGTCAGCTGACGCCGTATTACATGCTTGACCAGGTAACTATTGAAGCTTTTTCCTGTGTACTCTACTCGCCACCACTGTCACTGCGAAGAACTTTGATGGTAGTACCGTGCATACTCTCAGCCATGCGTCTGTATTCGTCGAATTTGTGAACGTAAAGAAAAAGCGTGGAGAACCCATGGTGGGGTACTTGAGCCGGTTAATGGATCTTCACGGAAAGCTGTCCACAGGAGGTTACTGATTCACCGGTAAAGAAGTTGCCTTGATCATGCTTATGGGTTGACCGGAAGCCTACGAACCACTCATTCTGAAGCTTGAACAAGACAAAGCCACTCTTACGACGAGAAAAGTTAAAGCAAGACTATTGGTTGAGGAGAAGCGGAAACAAGGGCGTGACGAAGAACAGGTGACAGATCCTGATGGTGAAGCGAAGGCCCTTGCAACCAAGATCACGTTCAAGAAGTACGGTCAGAGGAAAGACTACAATCAAAAAGCCTTCGAGAAAGGAAATGACAACAAGATCTCCAGAGGAACTACTGAGTCAACAAAACGACGTATGAGAAGTGTGGGAGGTTTGGTCACATCGCAAGGAACTGTGAAGCAGAGGATGCTGACGACAGGAGTCAACCTCAGATGCGAGACGGTACATTGCAGGCAAAGAAAGTAACTCGTAAGGCATTATGTGCGAAGAATACGGGCCAAGAGAGAAGGCACATTTGGCATTTGGACAGCGGCGCAACTGGCCACACGACATCGGACAGGACAAAGTTTCTGAGATTTTACTCGTACACTTCAGCAGTGGAAGCAGCAAACAAAGAATTCATGCAAGTTCTTGGTACAGGGGAAGTAGAATTCCAGCGCCCACAGAAGTACGGCGGAATATATCTCAGCCTAAATGATGAGTTTAGGATGTTTTGTATGTGCCAGACTTAGATGGTTCTTCTGTCAGTTGGAAGAATTGAGGGTCTTGGATTTACTCTCGTGTTCAACGATGGAAAAGCAGCTGATATATTTGGCTATATTTAGCTGATATGTTTAGCTCATATGTTAGCTGATATGCTGATATGTTCAGCTAATATGTTTACCTATGTTTAGCTGATATTAGCCGACAAGTTTACCTGACATGTTTAGCTGATATCAGACTCGTATGCCTAGCTGATATATTTAGCTATTTTAGCTGATATGTTTAGCTACATATAGCTGATATATTTAGCTATGTTTAGCTGATGTGTTTAGTTATGTTTAGCTGATATTAGCCAATAAGTTTAGCTGATATATTTAGCTGATATCTAGCTCGTATGCCTAGCTGATATATTTTGCTATGTTTAGCTGATATGTTTGGCTCATATGTTAGCTGATGTGTCGCTGATATGTTTAACTACATACAGCTGATATGTTTAGCTATGTTCAGCTGATATTACCTGATATATTTAGCTGATACCTCGCTCGTATGCCTAGCTAATATATTTAGCTATGTTTTGCTGATAAATTTTGCCATCTTCAGCTACACTGTGGTGTGATGATACGTTTAGCTGTGTTCAGCCGATACAGCTATATTTGGCTGATATGTTTAGCTGATATCCTAGCTTATGTTTCGCTGATATGTTAGCTGATGTTTAGCTGATATGTTTAGCTATGTTCAGCTGATATGTTTATGAATGTTTAGCTGATATAGCCAATAAGTTTAGCTGATATGTTTAACTTATATTAGCTGACATGTTTAGCTGATATCTAGCTTGTATGTGTAGCTGATATATTTAGCTATGTTTAACTGATAAGTTTGGCTATGTTCAGCTATATTGAGCTGATACATTTAGCTATGTTCAGCAGACACAGCTATATTTCGCTGATATGTTTACCTATGTTTAGCTGATATTAGCCGACAAGTTTACCTGACATGTTTAGCTGATATCAGACTCGTATGCCTAGCTGATATATTTAGCTATTTTAGCTGATATGTTTAGCTACATATAGCTGATATATTTAGCTATGTTTAGCTGATGTGTTTAGTTATGTTTAGCTGATATTAGCCAATAAGTTTAGCTGATATATTTAGCTGATATCTAGCTCGTATGCCTAGCTGATATATTTTGCTATGTTTAGCTGATATGTTTGGCTCATATGTTAGCTGATGTGTCGCTGATATGTTTAACTACATACAGCTGATATGTTTAGCTATGTTCAGCTGATATTACCTGATATATTTAGCTGATACCTCGCTCGTATGCCTAGCTAATATATTTAGCTATGTTTTGCTGATAAATTTTGCCATCTTCAGCTACACTGTGGTGTGATGATACGTTTAGCTGTGTTCAGCCGATACAGCTATATTTGGCTGATATGTTTAGCTGATATCCTAGCTTATGTTTCGCTGATATGTTAGCTGATGTTTAGCTGATATGTTTAGCTATGTTCAGCTGATATGTTTATGAATGTTTAGCTGATATAGCCAATAAGTTTAGCTGATATGTTTAACTTATATTAGCTGACATGTTTAGCTGATATCTAGCTTGTATGTGTAGCTGATATATTTAGCTATGTTTAACTGATAAGTTTGGCTATGTTCAGCTATATTGAGCTGATACATTTAGCTATGTTCAGCAGACACAGCTATATTTCGCTGATATGTTTACCTATGTTTAGCTGATATTAGCCGATAAGTTTAGCTGATATGTTTGGCTTATATAAGGTGGCATGTTTAGCTGATACGTTTAGCTGATATTAGCGCGTATGCCTAGCTGATATATTTAGCTATGGTTAGCTGATAAATTTGGCCATGTTCAGCCACATTGAGCTGATACGTTTAGCTATGTTCAGCCAATACAGCTATATTTCGCTGATATGTTTAGCTGATATATTTGGCTATATTTAGCTGATATGTTTAGCTCATATGTTAGCTGATATGCTGATATGTTCAGCTGATATGTTTACCTATGTTTAGCTGATATTAGCCGACAAGTTTACCTGACATGTTTAGCTGATATATTTAGCTATGTTTAGCTATGTTTAGCTGATATTAGCGAATAAGTTTAGCTGATATATTTAGCTGATATCTAGCTCGTATGCCTAGCTGATATATTTTGCTATGTTTAGCTGATATGTTTGGCTCATATGTTAGCTGATGTGTCGCTGATATGTTTAGCTATGTTCAGCTGATATTACATGATATATTTAGCTGATACCTAGCTCGTATGCCTAGCTAATATATTTAGCTATGTTTTGCTGATAAATTTTGCCATCTTCAGCTACACTGAGATGCTACGTTTAGCTATGTTCAGCCGATACAGCTATATTTCGCAGATATGTTTAGCTGATATGCTAGCCTATGTTTCGCTGATATGTTAGCTGATGTTTAGCTGATATGTTTAACTTATATTAGCTGACATGTTTAGCTGATATATTTAGCTGATATATTTAGCTGATATCTAGCTTGTATGTGTAGCTGATATGTTTAGCTTATATGAGCTGGCATGTTTAGCTGATACATTTAGCTGATATCTAGCGCGTATGCCTAGCTGATATGTTTAGCTATCTTTAGCTGATAAATTTGGCCATGTTCAGCCACATTCAGCTGATACGTTTAGCTATGTTCAGCCAATACAGCTATATTTCGCTGATATGTTTAGCTGATATGCTAGCTGATGTTTAGCTGATATGTTTACGTATGTTTAGCTGATATATGGTATGTTTAGCTATGTATAGGTGATATGTTTAGCTTATATTAGCTTACATGTTTAGCTGATACATTTAGCTGATATCTAGCGCGTATGCCTAGCTGATATATTTAGCTATGTTTAGCTGATATGTTTGGCTCATATGTTAGCTGATGTGTCGCAGATATGTTTAACTGCATACAGCTGCTATGTTTAGCTATGTTCAGCTGATATTCCCTGATATATTTAGCTGATACCTAGCTCGTATGCCTAGCTAATATATTTAGCTATGTTTTGCTGATAAATTTTGCCAACTTCAGCTACATTGACATGATACGTTTAGCTATGTTCAGCCGATACAGCTATATTTCGCTGATATGTTTAGCTGATATGCTAGCTTATGTTTTGCTGATATGTTAGCTGATGTTTAGCTGATATGTTTAGCTATGTTCAGCTGATATGTTAATGAATGTTTAGCTGATATTAGCCGATAAGTTTAGCTGATATGTTTAACTTATATTAACTGACATGTTTAACTTATATTAGCTGACATGTTTAGCTGATATATTTAGCTGATATCTAGCTTGTATGTGTAGCTGATATATTTAGCTATGTTTAACATACGTTTGGCTATGTTCAGCTATATTGAGCTGATACATTTAGCTATGTTCAGCAGACACAGCTATATTTCGCTGATATGTTTACCTATGTTTAGCTGATATTAGCCGATAAGTTTAGCTGATATGTTTAGCTTATATAAGCTGGTATGTTTAGCTGATACATTTAGCTGATATCTAGCGCGTATGCCTAGCTGATATATTTTGCTAAGTTTAGTTGATAAATTTTGCCATGTTCAGCTATACTGAGCTGATACATTTAGCTATGTTCAGCCGATACAGCTATATTTCGCTATGTTTAGCTGATATGCTAGCTAATGTTTAGCTGATAGGTTTAGCTATATTTACCTGACAAATTTGGCGACGTTCAGCTATATTGAGCTGATATGTAGCTGATGTTTAGCTATATTTAGCTGATATGTTTAGCTATCTCCAGCTGATATGTTTGGCTATTATGTTAGCTGATGTTTAGCTGATATGTCTAACTACATACAGCTGATATGTTTACCTATGTTTAGCTGTATTAGCTGATATGTTTAGCTTATATTAGCTGATATATTTAGCTAATATCTAGCTCGTATGCCTAGTTGATATATTTAGCTACGTTTACCTGATAAATTTGCCCTTGTTCAGCTATATTGAGCTGATACATTTAGCTATGTTCAGCCGATACACTATATTTCGCTATGTTTAGCTGATATGCTAGATGATGTTTAGCTGATATGCTAGCTAATGTTTAACTGATAGGCTTAGCTATATTTAGCTGATAGATTTGGCGACGTTCAGCTATAATGAGCTGATATGTTTACCTATGCTCAGCCGATACAGCTATATTTCGCTATGTTTAGCTGATATGTAGCTGATGTTTAGCTATATTTAGCTGATATGTTTGGCTCTTATGTTAGCTGATGTTTAGCTGACATGTCTAACTACATACAGCTGATATGTTTACCTATGTTTAGCTGATATTAGCCGATAAGTTTAGCTGATATGTTTAACTTATATTAGCTGGCATGTTTAGCTGATATATTTAGCTTATATTAGCTGGCATGTTTAGCTGATATGTTTAGCTATATTTAGCTGATAAATTTGGTGACGTTCAGCTTGATTGAGCTGATATGTTTAGCTATTCTCAGTCGATACAGCTATATTTCGCTATGTTTAGCTGATATGTAGCTGATGTTTAGCTATCTCCAGCTGATATGTTTGGCTCTTATGTTAGCTGAAGTTTAGCTGATATGTCTAACTACATACAGCTGATATGTTTACCTATGTTTAGCTGTATTAGCTGATAAGTTTATCTGATATGTTTAGCTTATATTAGCTGATATATTTAGCTGATATCTAGCTCGTATGCCTAGTTGATATATTTAGCTGCGTTTACCTGATAAATTTGCCCTTGTTCAGCTATATTGAGCTGATACGTTTAGCTATGTTCAGCCGATACAGCAATATTTCGCTATGTTTAGCTGATATGTAGCTGATGTTTAGCTATATTTAGCTGATATGTTTAGCTATCTTCAGCTGATATGTTTGGCTCATATGTTAGCTGATGCTTAGCTGATATGTCGAACTACATACAGCTGATATATTTACCTATGTTTAGCTGATATTAGCTGATATCTAGCTCGTATGCCTAGTTGATATATTTAGCCATGTTTATCTGATAAATTTGGCCATGTTCAGCTACATTGAGATGATACGTTTAGCTATGTTTAGCTGATATATTTGGCAATGTTCAGCTATATTGAGCTGATATGCTAGCTTATGTTTAGCTGATATGTTTAGCTATGTTCAGTTGATATGTTAGCTTATGTTTAGCTGATATATTTAGCTATATTTAGCTGATATGTTTAGCTATATTCAGCTGATGTGTTTATGAATGTTTAGCTGATATCTAGCTCGTATGTCTAGCTGATATATTTAGCTATGTTTAACTGATAAATTTCGTCATGTTCAGCTATATTGATCTGACACGTTTAGTTATGTTCTGCCGAAACAGCTATATTTCGCTGATATGTTTAGCTGATATATTTAGCTATATTTAGCTGATATGTTTAGCTATGTTCAGCTGATATGTTTACCTATGTTTAGCTGATATTAGCTGATATATTTAGCTGATATCTAGCTCGTTTGCTAGTAGATAGCTAGCTCGTAGTTAGCTAGCTGATATATTTAGCTATGTTTAGCTGATAAATTTGGCCATGTTCAGCTATATTGAGCTGATACGTTTAGCTATGTTCAGCCGATACACCTACATTTAGCTGATATGTTGCTGATGTTGAACTGATACAATTAGCTATAATTAGCTGATATGTTAGCTGACGTTTAGCTGATATTTCAGCTCACATGTTTAGCTATGTTGACCTACGTTTGACTGATATGTTCATCTGGTATCTAGTTGATAAGTTTAACTGATATCTAGCTGATATGTTTAGCTCAAATTTAGTTGACATGTTTAGCTCATATTTAGCTGATATGTTAGCTGACATCTTGGTGGTATGTTTTAGCTCATATATGTATCTATGTTTTAGTTGATAAATTTGGCTATGTCCAGCTATATTTAGCTGATATGTTTAGGTGCAATGTTAAGATATGTTAACCTATGGTTAGGTTAGCTGATATTTTATCTGGCATGTTTAGCTGATGTCTAGCTATGCTTAGCTGACACGTTAAGCTGATATGGTTCACTATGTTTATCTATGACTAAACAACAAAAAGCCGGAGACAGCGGACACGGACGAAGACGAAACACACAAATTATGAGGTCTTCCTCTTCTGTTTAGCTGACATGCCAGCTGATGTTTAGCTGATATGTTAGCTGACATGTTAGGTAATGTATAGCTGATATTATTAGGTACATTTACCTAGCTATAACCTGTATGTTCAGCTTTATATAGCATGTTCAACTATTCTTAGAAGATATATAATTAGTTAAGTTTGGCTCATATGTTTGGCTATGGTCAGCTCTGTTTAGCTGACGTGTTAACTGATGTTTAGCAGATATGTTTAGCTATATCTACCTATGTATAACCTGTATGTTCAGCTTTACTTAGCCGTGTTCAGCTATATTTAGCTGATATGTTCTGCTGTGTTGACCTGTCACGAAAAATATGAAACTCCGGCTTGACACAACGGGCAACAAAATGTACTTGTAACGTTTCAACGCCTATGCGGGCGTCCTCATCAGACAAACGCGAAACAAAATAGTACAGATTGCGTTTGTCTGATGAGGACCCCACATAGGCGTCGAAATGCTACAAGTAACTTTTGTTGCCTGTTGTGCCAAGCCGGTGCTGCATATTTTTCGCATAGATTGAGAAGTTACCCGTCAAAAAGAACTCGTTACAAGTTAAGTTACCGTGTGCAAAATGTAACTAAGTTAATAACGAAGTTCTTCAGCCTGAAATGTAACTCGCAGTTACTGAGTTACTTAAAAAAAGAACGAGTTACTTCCAAGTTACTTCGGACACAAAGTAGCATTATACAGGTGCAGCGCGCGTGAGCAGTTGAGTTAGACCTTGAGTTGCCTGCTGAGGAGTGCAACACGCTTAGATCGTTTTCGTTTATGTACAACAATAGAGCCTGTTTGTAAACAAATGACGTCATAGTGTTCGACAGCGCCACAAATTTGGTAGAGTTAAACTACGCTCGAAGCTAGAGGTGAACATGCAAGGTCAAGCCCGAAGGCCACGGTCTTTGTGGGATTATGATATGGTCCCTTAAACGGACGCGACCCTCGGTCCTGCTTTTCCTTCAATGGGAGGCAGCGAACAAGTGCCCGTTCGTGGAACCCAGCGCTCTCCTTCCGATTTATTTCGGTTTCAGTCTGTCTACCAATGTCATGATGACCTTTCTTTGGTAGAGGTCTATTCGAACGCTTCGGATCTTACTCCCTGTGGGCGCACCATGGTTCATTTCAATGGCAGCGGTTCTTACTTCCTGTCCAAAATACTGTCATTGATTGAATAACGGCTTTTATGGCAAAAAATGCCATGAAGGAACTGGAGAGAAAGCAAGAAAACATGTGGACGTGAGTGAAAAGCCAGTAAAAAGTAACTTGGAACTTAACTTAAGTTACTTTGGTAAAGTTACCTGAAAAAGGAACGAGTTCCTCTGAAAGTTACCACGGCGCAAAAGTACCGAGTTAAGTTACAAGTTACCAAAAAAAGGAACTTAGTTACAGTAACGAGTTACTTGTAACGAGTTACCTCGAACTCTGATTTTTCGACATGAACCTGTCCTGGCTTTTGGTATATCATCTATGTTGAGCTGATATGTTAGCTGATGTTTAGCTGATATGTTTAGCTATGTTCAGCTGATATGTTTAGCTTACATTAGCTGACATGTTTAGCTGATATATTAGCTGATATTTCGCTCGTATGCCTAGCTGATATATTTAGCTATGTTTAGCTGATAAATTTGGCTATGTTCAGCTATATTGAGCTGATACGTTTAGCTATGTTTAGCTGATAAATTTGGCTATGTTCAGCTATATTGAGCTGATACGTTTAGCTATGTTTAGCTGATATATTTAGCTGATACCTAGCTCGTATGTTTAGCTAATATATTTAGATATGTTTAGCTAATAAACTTGGCCATGTTCAGCTACATTGAGATGATACGTTTAGCTATGTTTAGCTGATAAATTTGGCCATGTTCAGCTACATTGAGATGATACGTTTAGCTATGTTTAGCTGATATATTTGGCCATGTTCAGCTATATTGAGCTGATATGCTAGCTTATGTTTAGCTGATATGTTTAGCTATGTTCAGCTGATATGTTAGCTTATGTTTAGCTGATATATTTAGCTATATTTAGCTGATATGTTTAGCTATATTCAGCTGATGTGTTTATGAATGTTTAGCTGATATTAGCCGATAAGTTTAGCTCATATGTTTAGCTTATGTTAGCTGACATGTTTAGCTGATATATTTAGCTGATATCTAGCTCGTATGTCTAGCTGATATCTAGCTCGTATGTCTAGCTGATATATTTAGCTATGTTTAACTGATAAATTTCGTCATGTTCAGCTATATTGATCTGACACGTTTAGTTATGTTCTGCCGAAACAGCTATATTTCGCTGATATGTTTAGCTGATATATTTAGCTATATTTAGCTGATATGTTTACCTATGTTCAGCTGATATGTTTACCTATGTTTAGCTGATATTAGCTGATATATTTAGCTGATATCTAGCTCGTTTGCTAGTAGATAGTTAGCTCGTAGTTAGCTAGTTGATATATTTAGCTATGTTTAGCTGATAAATTTGGCCATGTTCAGCTATATTGAGCTGATACGTTTAGCTATGTTCAGCCGATACACCTACATTTAGCTGATATGTTAGCTGATGTTTAGCTTATATGTTTTGCTATGTTCAGCCGATACACCTACATTTAGCTGACATGTTAGCTGATGTTGAACTGATACAATTAGCTATAATTAGCTGATATGTTAGCTGACGTTTAGCTGATATTTCAGCTCACATGTTTAGCTATGTTGACCTACGTTTGACTGATATGTTTACCCATGTTCATCTGGTATCTAGTTGATAAGTTTAACTGATATCTAGCTGATATGTTTAGCTCAAATTTAGTTGACATGTTTAGCTCATATTTAGCTGATATGTTAGCTGACATCTTGGTGGTATGTTTTAGCTCATATATGTATCTATGTTTTAGTTGATAAATTTGGCTATGTCCAGCTATATTTAGCTGATATGTTTAGGTGCAATGTTAAGATATGTTAACCTATGGTTAGGTTAGCTGATATTTTATCTGGCATGTTTAGCTGATGTCTAGCTATGCTTAGCTGACATGTTAAGCTGATATGATTCACTATGTTTATCTATGACTAAACGAACAAAAAGCCGGAGACAGCGGAAACGGACGAAGACGAAACACACAAATTATGAGGTCTTCCTCTTCTGTTTAGCTGACATGCCAGCTGATGTTTAGCTGATATGTTAGCTGACATGTTAGGTCATGTATAGCTGATATTATTAGGTACATTTACCTAGCTATAACCTGTATGTTCAGCTTTATATAGCATGTTCAACTATTCTTAGAAGATATATAATTAGTTAAGTTTGGCTGATATGTTTGGCTATGGTCAGCTCTGTTTAGCTGACGTGTTAACTGATGTTTAGCAGATATGTTTAGCTATATCTACCTATGTATAACCTGTATGTTCAGCTTTACTTAGCCATGTTCAGCTATATTTAGCTGATATGTTCTGCTATGTTGACCTGTCACGAAAAATATGAATATTGAGCTGATACGTTTAGCTATGTTCAGCCGATACAGCTATATTTCGCTATGTTTAGCTGATGTTTAGCTATATTTAGCTGATATGTTTAGCTATGTTCAGCTGATATGTGTACCTATGTTTAGGTGATATTAGCTTATAAGTTTGGCTGATATGTTTAGCTTATATTAGTTTATATATTTAGCTGATATCTAGCTCGTTTGCTAGTAGATAGTTGGATCGTAGTTAGCTAGTTGATATATTTAGCTATGTTTACCTGATAAATTTGACCATGGTCAGCTATATTGAGCTGATACGTTTAGCTATGTTCAGGCGATGCAGCTATATTTCGCTGATATGTTTACCTATGTTCAGCTTATATGTTTACCTATGTTACCTATGTTTACCTATGTGCTGATATTAGCCGATAAGTATAGCTGATATCTAGCTCGTATGCCTAGTTTATATATTTAGCTATGTTTACCTGATACATTTGGTCATGTTCAGCTACATTGAGATGATACGTTTAGCTATGTTTAGCTGATATATTTAGCTGATATTTCGCTCGTATGCCTAGCTGATATATTTAGATATGTTTAGCTGATAAACTTGGCCATGTTCAGCTACATTGAGATGATACGTTTAGCTATGTTTAGCTGATAAATTTGCCCATGTTCAGCTATATTGAGCTGATACGTTTAGCTATGTTCAGCCGATACAGCTATATTTCGCTGATATGTTTAGCTGATTTGCTAGCTTATGTTTAGCTATGTTCAGCTGATATGTTAGCTGATGTTTAGCTGATATGTTAGCTGATGTTTAGCTGATATGTTTAGCTGTGTTCAGCGGATATGCTTACCTATGTTTAGCTGATATTAGCCGACAAGTTTATCTGACATGTTTAGCTTATATTAGCTGGCATGTTTAGCTGATACATTTAGCTGATATCTAGCTCGTACGCCTAGCTGATATATTTAGCTATGTTTAGCTGATAAATTTGGCCATGTTCAGCTATATTGAGCTGATACGTTTAGCTATGTTTAGCTGATATGTTTACCTATCTTTAGCTAATATTAGCCGATAAGTTTAGCTGATATGTTTAGCTTATATTAGCTGAGATGTTTAGCTGATATCTAGCTCGTATGCCTAGTTGATATATATTTAGCTATGTTTAGCTGATAAATTTTGCCATGTTCAGCTATACTGAGCTGATACGTTTAGCTATGTTCAGCCGATACAGCTATATTTCGCTGATATGTTTAGCTAATATGCTAACTGATGTTTAGCTGATATGTTAGCTGATGTTTAGCTTATATGTTTAGCTATATTTGGCTGACATGGTTTTCTGATATATTTAGTTGATATGTTTGGCTGATATATTTAGCATTTTAGCTATTCGGCTATGTTCAGCTGTATTTAGCTATATTTAGCTGATACGTTTAGCTCATATCTTGCTTATATGTTTAGTTGATATGTTAGCTATATCTCATTTGAATTTTTATTTATTTATTCCTCAGGGCAAGAAGCGTTACAGAGGGGAGTGGATTGCAAGAGGTTACAACATGATAGTAATCTGGCAACATGATAGTAATAAGAACATACTACGTTAGGAAATTTCACACTTGGGTAACATAATCACAGACAGCGGTTTTAAATAAACTAATAGATGAAATCCATTGTGGTAGATCGTTAATATAAATTAAGAAAAGTAAGGGATCAAGTACAGAGCTCTGGGGCACACCGGACAAAACTGCGGCAAGGTTCGAATCTGTATCATGAACTGCGACGTATTGACTGCGACCAGATAAAAAGGAATGAAGCCAGGTTAATACATTAGAATGAATGCTTAGTACACTAAGTTTGTGCAGAAGCAACCGGTGTGAAACCTTGTCGATTGCTTTTTTGAAGTCTAGAAACATAAAATCAGTCTGGGATCCGTTATCAAATGCAGAAGGGAGTTCGTGTATGAATGATGCCAACTGCGTTTCGCAGGAGAAATTCTTGCAAAACCCGTGCTGAGTGTTGTGAAAAAATGAGTGAAATTGTGCTAAGTGTGAATAGATTATATACTCAAGGATTTTATATGGTATACTCGTCAACGAAATGGGACGGTAGTTATATGGAGATTGTTTGTTACCTGGTATCACCACACCATTCGGACTGTTCGAATTCCTGAGGATGTCGTTTGGGTTAAACAACGTCGCGCAAACCTTTCAGAGATTCGTTGACACAGTTTTCATATGGTTAACTTTCGCATCCTCGTATATCATCAACATCCTGCTGCTCCATCCTCCACTGCGTGCATGGCCGGTGGGCCGTATTTCACCTTCGCCACATTACCGTTACGAAGACGGGCGGCGTTCGCATCTTAATCGGCATGATGCAAAGTCGAATGCAAAGCCATGACGAAACAAGCCCCCGAGAATTGGCAACACGAAAAACACGAACATACGTCTCTGCACACGGCATCATAGACACCCACTAGCACGCAAAGTTATGCATTGAAACTCTCGTTTTTTCGCAGCGATTGCTCCACATCATCGAGCTTTGCCAAAAGCAATCCTCGACAATCGACCCATCATCTCCCTTGGACATTTATGTTACCTAAAATCTGTTTAACTGTGCCCGGTGTGCACCCAGCCAGCTCTGCCATCCGCTGCGCTGAGACAGTACTGTCTATCCATGATGAAAACTAGCCACAACAGTACAGCTTTTTTCACCGATGGATCGACGACAACAGTTGGGTCCGCGTGTGGCTTTGTTGACCCCGAACACAACAGGGGAGGAATGACACGGCTACCCCACAGAGCATCCTCAAAACTAGTCGCCAATACTATACTCGATCTTCGATATGTGGTTGCATACCCGTCTGCAGCGCAATGGGTCATATGAGCGTGATATGAGAGTGAAAAATGAGCCAGAACATTAAAAAAACGGATCATCGCGTACTAAAAAGTAAGAGTGCATAGTGCTATCAGTCGTGTGAAGATCGAGTTTCCAGCGGCAAAATGTAAAAAGCTGTATGTGTGTGTGCGTGAGAGAGAGAGAGATGGGGAAGCCTCACCGAGGAGAGGTATAAGTGAACATGTAAAGGGGATATAAGAGGGTAAATGAGGTAAATGATATGAAATTGAAGTAGTTGGAGGTAATTAACAGTAGGAGGTAAGATTAATTAAAGTTAGTTGAAGGTAATTAAAGCAAGAAAGTTCAGCTTAAAGGTAATGAATGTAAGATATATGAATTAAGCGAAAGATTAAGTCAAATTCAAGATTACCGAAAGTAACCGCAGGTTACCGGATGTATATAAATGTTATTAAAGGTGATTAACGTCATTAAAGGGAAATTGAGAGTAATTAAAGAAAGTAAACGTAATTAAAGGGACATAAATGAAATTCTAGATTACCTCATTCAAGGTTTTGGTAATTAAATGATAATTGAAAGTCATTGAGGCTAATTAAAGGTTAATTAAATGTATTTACATACAGTATTTGAAAGTGTCGAACCGGAAGTCAAGTATAGACCGGAGGTGGACAACCAGAAGTCAGGTTAGACCGGAAGTTGAGTTGGACTGGAAGTGGATACCGGAAGTCAAGTATAGACGGGAAGTGGCCAACCGGAAGTCGGGTTTAGACAGAACGTGGCGACTGGAAGTTCCGCTTAGTCCGGAAGTGGATACCCGGAAGTGAAGTATAGACCAGAAAAGGTGGAACGCATTTACCACTAAATCGGCACTGAATTTTTCATGTTGCCCATGCTCAGGCTTGTTTCTCTCTGTTTTTTCTTTTTTTTCATGGGTTTCGTCCGCTAGCTAGCCTGCGTTTAGGCTATTTTATCAATCACGAACGCAAAGTCTTCATCTCCAAGATTTATATCTGTGGTGCAAGTATTCTTTGATGTGCACTGCACAACGAAGGCAGCTTTACTTTGCCGTGTTATCCCTAATAAAATACTCACATCTAATATTAAACATACATTTATACATACTATATTTGGTGCATTGCTTTCGTACCAAGAATAATGAAAAACGATGCAACAAATTATTTTGAGGATTTTTACTGCATATTTCGAAGATTTGTACATAGTGACATGCATATTTCGGGGGTATTTAGTGCTTATTTATCCGCGCTCTAGTTATCACTATGTCCAGGAAGCGGATTCGGGACGGAAAAGCACCAGCATAACGTCTCCTGTATTCGTAGCTGTCAATGCCCTACGTTCTTGCTGAACACGCGAGTCAAGTTCCTTTTCGAAAGGTCACGCAATTTCATATCAGGACGACAAAAATTAATCTGCGGAATGACAGATACGACGTTACACTATGCAGGCAAATTGACTGATATGAAGGATAGTTCAGTCACGTCTTTGACGTCAAGAAACATGACGACATGGGGATCCCACTGGGTCGCACCGTCCTCAGCGAGTGTTCTTTCAGTTCTGCTCAATAGACCTCTCCCTGTTTGAAAACAAATGACGTCATAGTGTTCGACAACGCCACCAATAGACCTCTCCCTGTTTGTAAACAAATGACGTCATATTGCTCGACAGCGCCGCCGGTTTGGAAGAGTTGAACTATTCTCGAAGCTATGTGGCGAACAAGGTCGCGCCCGAAAGCCATGGTCTTGAACGGATTACGGTGGTTCCTGAAAGAGACGCGACCTTCGGTCCTACTTTCCTTTCAATAGGAGGCAGGGAACAAGTTCCCATTCGTGGAACCCAGCTCTCCCCTTCCGATCTGTTTCACTCAGCCTACCAACGTCATGATAACGTTTCTCGGGTAGAGGTTTATTATGTAGAGTCGAACTACGCTCGAAGCTAGAGGGCGAACAAGGTCGCGCCCGAAAGCCATGGTCTTGAACGAATTACGGTGGTTCCTGAAAGAGACGCGACCTTCGGTCCTACTTTCCTTTCAATAGGAGGCAGGGAACAAGTTCCCATTCGTGGAACCCAGCTCTCCCCTTCCGATCTGTTTCACTCAGCCTACCAACGTCATGATGACGTTTCTCGGGTAGAGGTTTATTATGTAGAGTCGAACTACGCTCGAAGCTAGAGGGCGAACAAGGTCGCGCCCGAAAGCCATGGTCTTGAACGGATTACGGTGGTTCCTGAAAGAGACGCCACCTTCGGTCCTACTTTCCTTTCAATAGGAGGCAGGGAACAAGTTCCCATTCGTGGAACCCAGCTCTCCCCTTCCGATCTGTTTCACTCAGCCTACCAACGTCATGATAACGTTTCTCGGGTAGAGGTTTATTATGTAGAGTCGAACTACGCTCGAAGCTAGGGGGCGAACAAGGTCGCGCCCGAAAGCCATGGTCTTGAACGGATTACGGTGGTTCCTGAAAGAGACGCGACCTTCGGTCCTACTTTCCTTTCAATAGGAGGCAGGGAACAAGTTCCCATTCGTGGAACCCAGCTCTCCCCTTCCGATCTGTTTCTCTCAGCCTACCAACGTCATGATGACGTTTCTCGGGTAGAGGTTTATTATGTAGAGTCGAACTACGCGCGAAGCTAGGGGGCGAACAAGGTCGCGCCCGAAAGCCATGGTCTTGAACGGATTACGGTGGTTCCTGAAAGAGACGCGACCTTCGGTCCTACTTTCCTTTCAATAGGAGGCAGGGAACAAGTTCCCATTCGTGGAACCCAGCTCTCCCCTTCCGATCTGTTTCACTCAGCCTACCAACGTCATGATAACCTTTCTCGGGTAGAGGTTTATTATGTAGAGTCGAACTACGCGCGAAGCTAGGGGGCGAACAAGGTCGCGCCCGAAAGCCATGGTCTTGAACGGATTACGGTGGTTCCTGAAAGAGACGCGACCTTCGGTCCTACTTTCCTTTCAATAGGAGGCAGGGAACAAGTTCCCATTCGTGGAACCCAGCTCTCCCCTTCCGATCTGTTTCACTCAGCCTACCAACGTCATGATAACGTTTCTCGGGTAGAGGTTTATTATGTAGAGTCGAACTACGCTCGAAGCTAGGGGGCGAACAAGGTCGCGCCCGAAAGTCATGGTCTTGAACGGATTCCGGTGGTTCCTGAAAGAGACGCGACCTTCGGTCCTACTTTCCTTTCAATAGGAGGCAGGGAACAAGTTCCCATTCGTGGAACCCAGCTCTCCCCTTCCGATCTGTTTCACTCAGCCTACCAACGTCATGATGACGTTTCTCGGGTAGAGGTTTATTATGTAGAGTCGAACTACGCTCGAAGATAGGGGGCGAACAAGGTCGCGCCCGAAAGCCATGGTCTTGAACGGATTACGGTGGTTCCTGAAAGAGACGCGACCTTCGGTCCTACTTTCCTTTCAATAGGAGGCAGGGAACAAGTTCCCATTCGTGGAACCCAGCTCTCCCCTTCCGATCTGTTTCACTCAGCCTACCAACGTCATGATGACGTTTCTCGGGTAGAGGTTTATTATGTAGAGTCGAACTACGCTCGAAGCTAGGGGGCGAACAAGGTCGCGCCCGAAAGTCATGGTCTTGAACGGATTACGGTGGTTCCTGAAAGAGACGCGACCTTCGGTCCTACTTTCCTTTCAATAGGAGGCAGGGAACAAGTTCCCATTCATGGAACCCAGCTCTCCCCTTCCGATCTGTTTCACTCAGCCTACCAACGTCATGATGACGTTTCTCGGGTAGAGGTTTATTATGTAGAGTCGAACTACGCTCGAAGCTAGGGGGCGAACAAGGTCGCGCCCGAAAGTCATGGTCTTGAACGGATTACGGTGGTTCCTGAAAGAGACGCGACCTTCGGTCCTACTTTCCTTTCAATAGGAGGCAGGGAACAAGTTCCCATTCATGGAACCCAGCTCTCCCCTTCCGATCTGTTTCACTCAGCCTACCAACGTCATGATGACGTTTCTCGGGTAGAGGTTTATTATGTAGAGTCGAACTACGCTCGAAGCTAGGGGGCGAACAAGGTCGCGCCCGAAAGCCATGGTCTTGAACGGATTACGGTGGTTCCTGAAAGAGACGCGACCTTCGGTCCTACTTTCCTTTCAATAGGATGCAGATAACAAGTTCCCATTCGTGGAACCCAGCTCTCCCCTTCCGATCTGTTTCACTCAGCCTACCAACGTCATGATGACGTTTCTCGGGTAGAGGTTTATTATGTAGAGTCGAACTACGCTCGAAGCTAGGGGGCGAACAAGGTCGCGCCCGAAAGTCATGGTCTTGAACGGATTACGGTGGTTCCTGAAAGAGACGCGACCTTCGGTCCTACTTTCCTTTCAATAGGAGGCAGGGAACAAGTTCCCATTCGTGGAACCCAGCTCTCCCCTTCCGATCTGTTTCACTCAGCCTACCAACGTCATGATGACGTTTCTCGGGTAGAGGTTTATTATGTAGAGTCGAACTACGCTCGAAGCTAGGGGGCGAACAAGGTCGCGCCCGAAAGCCATGGTCTTGAACGGATTACGGTGGTTCCTGAAAGAGACGCGACCTTCGGTCCTACTTTCCTTTCAATAGGGTGCAGATAACAAGTTCCCATTCGTGGAACCCAGCTCTCCCCTTCCGATCTGTTTCACTCAGCCTACCAACGTCATGATGACGTTTCTCGGGTAGAGGTTTATTATGTAGAGTCGAACTACGCTCGAAGCTAGGGGGCGAACAAGGTCGCGCCCGAAAGCCATGGTCTTGAACGGATTACGGTGGTTCCTGAAAGAGACGCGACCTTCGGTCCTACTTTCCTTTCAATAGGAGGCAGGGAACAAGTTCCCATTCGTGGAACACAGCTCTCCCCTTCCGATCTGTTTCACTCAGCCTACCAACGTCATGATGACGTTTCTCGGGTAGAGGTTTATTATGTAGAGTCGAACTACGCTCGAAGCTAGGGGGCGAACAAGGTCGCGCCCGAAAGTCATGGTCTTGAACGGATTCCGGTGGTTCCTGAAAGAGACGCGACCTTCGGTCCTACTTTCCTTTCAATAGGAGGCAGGGAACAAGTTCCCATTCGTGGAACCCAGCTCTCCCCTTCCGATCTGTTTCACTCAGCCTACCAACGTCATGATGACGTTTCTCGGGTAGAGGTTTATTATGTAGAGTCGAACTAAGCTCGAAGCTAGGGGGCGAACAAGGTCGCGCCCGAAAGCCATGGTCTTGAACGGATTACGGTGGTTCCTGAAAGAGACGCGACCTTCGGTCCTACTTTCCTTTCAATAGGAGGCAGGGAACAAGTTCCCATTCGTGGAACCCAGCTCTCCCCTTCCGATCTGTTTCACTCAGCCTACCAACGTCATGATGACGTTTCTCGGGTAGAGGTTTATTATGTAGAGTCGAACTACGCTCGAAGCTAGGGGGCGAACAAGGTCGCGCCCGAAAGCCATGGTCTTGAACGGATTACGGTGGTTCCCGAAAGAGACGCGACCTTCGGTCCTACTCTCCTTTCAATAGGAGCCAGGGAACAAGTTCCCATTCGTGGAACCCAGCTCTCCCCTTCCGATCTGTTTCACTCAGCCTACCAACGTCATGATGACGTTTCTCGGGTAGAGGTTTATTATGTAGAGTCGAACTACGCTCGAAGCTAGGGGGCGAACAAGGTCGCGCCCGAAAGCCATGGTCTTGAACGGATTACGGTGGTTCATGAAAGAGACGCGACCTTCGGTCCTACTTTCCTTTCAATAGGAGGCAGGGAACAAGTTCCCATTCGTGGAACCCAGCTCTCCCCTTCCGATCTGTTTCACTCAGCCTACCAACGTCATGATGACGTTTCTCGGGTAGAGGTTTATTATGTAGAGTCGAACTACGCTCGAAGCTAGGGGGCGAACAAGGTCGCGCCCGAAAGCCATGGTCTTGAGCGGATTACGGTGGTTCCTGAAAGAGACGCGACCTTCGGTCCTACTCTCCTTTCAATAGGAGGCAGGGAACAGGTTCCCATTCGTGGAACCCAGCTCTCCCCTTCCGATCTGTTTCACTCAGCCTACCAACGTCATGATGACGTTTCTCGGGTAGAGGTTTATTATGTAGAGTCGAACTACGCTCGAAGCTAGGGGGCGAACAAGGTCGCGCCCGAAAGCCATGGTCTTGAACGGATTACGGTGGTTCCTGAAAGAGACGCGACCTTCGGTCCTACTCTCCTTTCAATAGGAGGCAGGGAACAAGTTCCCATTCGTGGAACCCAGCTCTCCCCTTCCGATCTGTTTCACTCAGCCTACCAACGTCATGATGACGTTTCTCGGGTAGAGGTTTATTATGTAGAGTCGAACTACGCTCGAAGCTAGGGGGCGAACAAGGTCGCGCCCGAAAGCCATGGTCTTGAACGGATTACGGTGGTTCATGAAAGAGACGCGACCTTCGGTCCTACTCTCCTTTCAATAGGAGGCAGGGAACAGGTTCCCATTCGTGGAACCCAGCTCTCCCCTTCCGATCTGTTTCACTCAGCCTACCAACGTCATGATGACGTTTCTCGGTTAGAGGTTTATTATGTAGAGTCGAACTACGCTCGAAGCTAGGGGGCGAACAAGGTCGCGCCCGAAAGCCATGGTCTTGAACGGATTACGGTGGTTCCTGAAAGAGACGCGACCTTCGGTCCTACTTTCCTTTCAATAGGAGGCAGGGAACAAGTTCCCATTCGTGGAACCCAGCTCTCCCCTTCCGATCTGTTTCACTCAGCCTACCAACGTCATGATGACGTTTCTCGGGTAGAGGTTTATTATGTAGAGTCGAACTACGCTCGAAGCTAGGGGGCGAACAAGGTCGCGCCCGAAAGCCATGGTCTTGAACGGATTACGGTGGTTCCTGAAAGAGACGCGACCTTCGGTCCTACTCTCCTTTCAATAGGAGGCAGGGAACAGGTTCCCATTCGTGGAACCCAGCTCTCCCCTTCCGATCTGTTTCACTCAGCCTACCAACGTCATGATGACGTTTCTCGGGTAGAGGTTTATTATGTAGAGTCGAACTACGCTCGAAGCTAGGGGGCGAACAAGGTCGCGCCCGAAAGTCATGGTCTTGAACGGATTCCGGTGGTTCCTGAAAGAGACGCGACCTTCGGTCCTACTTTCCTTTCAATAGGAGGCAGGGAACAAGTTCCCATTCGTGGAACCCAGCTCTCCCCTTCCGATCTGTTTCACTCAGCCTACCAACGTCATGATGACGTTTCTCGGGTAGAGGTTTATTATGTAGAGTCGAACTACGCTCGAAGCTAGGGGGCGAACAAGGTCGCGCCCGAAAGCCATGGTCTTGAACGGATTACGGTGGTTCCTGAAAGAGATGAGACCTTCGGTCCTACTTTCCTTTCAATAGGAGGCAGGGAACAAGTTCCCATTCGTGGTACCCAGCTCTCCCCTTCCGATCTGTTTCACTCAGCCTACCAACGTCATGATGACGTTTCTCGGGTAGAGGTTTATTATGTAGAGTCGAACTACGCTCGAAGCTAGGGGGCGAACAAGGTCGCGCCCGAAAGCCATGGTCTTGAGCGGATTACGGTGGTTCCTGAAAGAGACGCGACCTTCGGTCCTACTTTCCTTTCAATAGGAGGCAGGGAACAAGTTCCCATTCGTGGTACCCAGCTCTCCCCTTCCGATCTGTTTCACTCAGCCTACCAACGTCATGATGACGTTTCTCGGGTAGAGGTTTATTATGTAGAGTCGAACTACGCTCGAAGCTAGGGGGCGAACAAGGTCGCGCCCGAAAGCCATGGTCTTGAACGGATTACGGTGGTTCCTGAAAGAGACGCGACCTTCGGTCCTACTCTCCTTTCAATAGGAGGCAGGGAACAGGTTCCCATTCGTGGAACCCAGCTCTCCCCTTCCGATCTGTTTCACTCAGCCTACCAACGTCATGATGACGTTTCTCGGGTAGAGGTTTATTATGTAGAGTCGAACTACGCTCGAAGCTAGGGGGCGAACAAGGTCGCGCCCGAAAGTCATGGTCTTGAACGGATTCCGGTGGTTCCTGAAAGAGACGCGACCTTCGGTCCTACTTTCCTTTCAATAGGAGGCAGGGAACAAGTTCCCATTCGTGGAACCCAGCTCTCCCCTTCCGATCTGTTTCACTCAGCCTACCAACGTCATGATGACGTTTCTCGGGTAGAGGTTTATTATGTAGAGTCGAACTACGCTCGAAGCTAGGGGGCGAACAAGGTCGCGCCCGAAAGCCATGGTCTTGAACGGATTACGGTGGTTCCTGAAAGAGATGAGACCTTCGGTCCTACTTTCCTTTCAATAGGAGGCAGGGAACAAGTTCCCATTCGTGGTACCCAGCTCTCCCCTTCCGATCTGTTTCACTCAGCCTACCAACGTCATGATGACGTTTCTCGGGTAGAGGTTTATTATGTAGAGTCGAACTACGCTCGAAGCTAGGGGGCGAACAAGGTCGCGCCCGAAAGCCATGGTCTTGAGCGGATTACGGTGGTTCCTGAAAGAGACGCGACCTTCGGTCCTACTTTCCTTTCAATAGGAGGCAGGGAACAAGTTCCCATTCGTGGAACCCAGCTCTCCCCTTCCGATCTGTTTCACTCAGCCTACCAACGTCATGATGACGTTTCTCGGGTAGAGGTTTATTATGTAGAGTCGAACTACGCTCGAAGCTAGGGGGCGAACAAGGTCGCGCCCGAAAGCCATGGTCTTGAACGGATTACGGTGGTTCCTGAAAGAGATGAGACCTTCGGTCCTACTTTCCTTTCAATAGGAGGCAGGGAACAAGTTCCCATTCGTGGTACCCAGCTCTCCCCTTCCGATCTGTTTCACTCAGCCTACCAACGTCATGATGACGTTTCTCGGGTAGAGGTTTATTATGTAGAGTCGAACTACGCTCGAAGCTAGGGGGCGAACAAGGTCGCGCCCGAAAGCCATGGTCTTGAGCGGATTACGGTGGTTCCTGAAAGAGACGCGACCTTCGGTCCTACTTTCCTTTCAATAGGAGGCAGGGAACAAGTTCCCATTCGTGGAACCCAGCTCTCCCCTTCCGATCTGTTTCACTCAGCCTACCAACGTCATGATGACGTTTCTCGGGTAGAGGTTTATTATGTAGAGTCGAACTACGCTCGAAGCTAGGGGGCGAACAAGGTCGCGCCCGAAAGCCATGGTCTTGAACGGATTACGGTGGTTCCTGAAAGAGACGCGACCTTCGGTCCTACTCTCCTTTCAATAGGAGGCAGGGAACAAGTTCCCATTCGTGGAACCCAGCTCTCCCCTTCCGATCTGTTTCACTCAGCCTACCAACGTCATGATGACGTTTCTCGGGTAGAGGTTTATTATGTAGAGTCGAACTACGCTCGAAGCTAGGGGGCGAACAAGGTCGCGCCCGAAAGCCATGGTCTTGAACGGATTACGGTGGTTCATGAAAGAGACGCGACCTTCGGTCCTACTTTCCTTTCAATAGGAGGCAGGGAACAAGTTCCCATTCGTGGAACCCAGCTCTCCCCTTCCGATCTGCTTCACTCAGCCTACCAACGTCATGATGACGTTTCTCGGGTAGAGGTTTATTATGTAGAGTCGAACTACGCTCGAAGCTAGGGGGCGAACAAGGTCCCGCCCGAAAGCCATGGTCTTGAGCGGATTACGGTGGTTCCTGAAAGAGACGCGACCTTCGGTCCTACTCTCCTTTCAATAGGAGGCAGGGAACAGGTTCCCATTCGTGGAACCCAGCTCTCCCCTTCCGATCTGTTTCACTCAGCCTACCAACGTCATGATGACGTTTCTCGGTTAGAGGTTTATTATGTAGAGTCGAACTACGCTCGAAGCTAGGGGGCGAACAAGGTCGCGCCCGAAAGCCATGGTCTTGAACGGATTACGGTGGTTCCTGAAAGAGACGCGACCTTCGGTCCTACTTTCCTTTCAATAGGAGGCAGGGAACAAGTTCCCATTCGTGGAACCCAGCTCTCCCCTTCCGATCTGTTTCACTCAGCCTACCAACGTCATGATGACGTTTCTCGGGTAGAGGTTTATTATGTAGAGTCGAACTACGCTCGAAGCTAGGGGGCGAACAAGGTCGCGTCCGAAAGCCATGGTCTTGAACGGATTACGGTGGTTCCTGAAAGAGACGCGACCTTCTGTCCTACTTTCCTTTCAATAGGATGCAGGGAACAAGTTCCCATTCGTGGAACCCAGCTCTCCCCTTCCGATCTGTTTCACTCAGCCTACCAACGTCATGATGACGTTTCTCGGGTAGAGGTTTATTATGTAGAGTCGAACTACGCTCGAAGCTAGGGGGCGAACAAGGTCGCGCCCGAAAGCTATGGTCTTGAACGGATTACGGTGGTTCCTGAAAGAGACGCGACCTTCGGTCCTACTTTCCTTTCAATAGGAGGCAGGGAACAAGTTCCCATTCGTGGAACCCAGCTCTCCCCTTCCGATCTGTTTCACTCAGCCTACCAACGTCATGATGACGTTTCTCGGGTAGAGGTTTATTATGTAGTGTCGAACTACGCTCGAAGCTAGGGGGCGAACAAGGTCGCGCCCGAAAGCCATGGTCTTGAACGAATTACGGTGGTTCCTGAAAGAGACGCGACCTTCGGTCCTACTCTCCTTTCAATAGGAGGCAGGGAACAAGTTCCCATTCGTGGAACCCAGCTCTCCCCTTCCGATCTGTTTCACTCAGCCTACCAACGTCATGATGACGTTTCTCGGGTAGAGGTTTATTATGTAGAGTCGAACTACGCTCGAAGCTAGGGGGCGAACAAGGTCGCGCCCGAAAGCCATGGTCTTGAACGGATTACGGTGGTTCCTGAAAGAGACGCGACCTTCGGTCCTACTTTCCTTTCAATAGGAGGCAGGGAACAAGTTCCCATTCGTGGAACCCAGCTCTCCCCTTCCGATCTGTTTCACTCAGCCTACCAACGTCATGATGACGTTTCTCGGGTAGAGGTTTATTATGTAGAGTCGAACTACGCTCGAAGCTAGGGGGCGAACAAGGTCGCGCCCGAAAGCCATGGTCTTGAACGGATTACGGTGGTTCCTGAAAGAGACGCGACCTTCGGTCCTACTTTCCTTTCAATAGGAGGCAGGGAACAAGTTCCCATTCGTGGAACCCAGCTCTCCCCTTCCGATCTGTTTCACTCAGCCTACCAACGTCATGATGACGTTTCTCGGGTAGAGGTTTATTATGTAGAGTCGAACTATGCTCGAAGCTAGGGGGCGAACAAGGTCGCGCCCGAAAGCCATGGTCTTGAGCGGATTACGGTGGTTCCTGAAAGAGACGCGACCTTCGGTCCTACTTTCCTTTCAATAGGAGGCAGGGAACAAGTTCCCATTCGTGGAACCCAGCTCTCCCCTTCCGATCTGTTTCACTCAGCCTACCAACGTCATGATGACGTTTCTCGGGTAGAGGTTTATTATGTAGAGTCGAACTACGCTCGAAGTGTGAGGCAAGATAGACCAAGGGAAAGGGGTAAAGAAAGGTGTTAACGCTGGTGATGGACCCGATGTCCCTGGCTATCTGCCAAACTCAAAATAAGATTCAGGAATACGGCATTTGGATAACACACAGACAGTTTACTGACACTCTGGTATGATACATACAATGAAATACAATAAAGATATACCTAGCAATTTGGGTGATGAAGGGCCGAATGAGCTAAAGCGAGGATCCAACAGACTAACGACGTATGTTGACGAACGTCGTACAATGAAAGAACTGACAACAGCACGTGGCGCGCGCTTATAACCATGTAGCGGCGCCACTGCTGGCTCATGACAATGACGGTGAGGCCGAATTGAACAGATTGGCTCTCACACGCCCACCTCTAACAAAAAATGAAATGTCCTCATTTCGTTATTACAGTGAGGAAAAATGAAACGCTACAATAGCGGTAATGCAGAAATTTAACAGTTTAAAATCGAAGCTGTTCTGAAACAGGATAAAAAAAACAAAAGAGAACATGATTCATGCCAGGGCCCTTGGCAGAAGCATGCAGCATCTTTTGTCCTGAAATGCAGAACAACCTAGATTTAAGAGAGTTTAATAATCCACCCTCAAATGAAGTAGTAGAATCTCCCGATTCTAAACACATTGTGAATTTGTTAACATTGAAGTAGAAAGTTCGTAGTTCAAGTTCGTAGTACATGACATAGCACAGCATAGCATGAATAGCATTGAGACATGCAGTACATACACAGTACATGCAGTGATACGAAAATGAAGAGAACTAGTGTGAAGTAGTGACTAAATTCGAAACACTAAATTCGAAACACTAAATTCGAAATGCAGAAAGTTGATCTGAAGAGGTCAGTAGAAGGGAAATGCTAAACAGCAACAATGTAAGCGTGTGTTTGAGTGTGGCTGTGTGCGTGAGTAACTAAGAAATGTGGAAGTAACCCAAAGCGAAAAGCACAAAAATGACCGCAAAAATTCATATTGCAGACACTGGATACATTTAAAGCAATGTAGTACAAAGTCATTTATGGACCAGAGCGTCCCCTGTCCATGAATGAACGACATTCACCAAGGCGTCCCTATGGAATGATGTATTCTTTGAAACAGTCAAACAAGGTCGTACGCATGTAATGGTACCCTTTGTTTGGTGACGCGTCCATACCTTGTCGTGTAAGGTGGACTAAGTGTTTCTTCGGATTCTGAAGAACTGTCTTGATGAACAGAGACATTCTCGTCACTGTCTGCATGATGAAACGTAATGTTAGGATCCCAATCTGGCTGATCTTTGAACAGTTTCATTTGTGAAACATGAACTGTTTTTGTTATTCCTTCATCCAGACTTTGAACAGTACAAATGTCATGGGGATGAGTGGAAATAACTTTGAATACCTTGTCCTTGTACTTAGGATCAAAAGGTGAAGTTGAAAAGGATTCTATCCAAACTAAGTCACCCGCAGAGAACTGCGATGGGTTTCGACCGTAGTCGTAACGTCTCTTCTGAGAGGATAGAGCTTTTCCTAGGTTTTCCCGTGCTTCTGCACGTATATCGTGTAGCATTTCAATGCTCTGAAGTCGCGACATGTCGTCAACGATTACACCAACCTGAATTTCGTTTTCAATACGAGGTTCAAATCCAAAGAGAAGGAAATGTGGTGAAAATCTAGTAGAACCTTGTCTTGAAGTGTTTATGAAAGAAGTGGTGTTTGCGATGTATTGGTCCCATTTTGAAGGATTCTCAAAGCAATATTTTTTGAGAATATTCTTTATGGTGGCTACAGATCTTTCCACTAGACCATTTGCCTGATGGAAATAAGGACAAGAAGTTGTGTGTTCAATTCCTGTTGTGGTTAGGAATTTTTCCATGTTCTGACTCATGAAACCTGAACCTTGGTCAGAAACAATTGTCATAGGAATACCAAAAGTTGTGTTGATCTTTTCCTTAATGAACTGTATGATATGTGACGATGCTGTTGATTTCACAGCCTGTGTTACTACAAAGCGTGTAGTGTGGTCAACACATACAATGATGTACTTGTTTCCATTTCCTGTTTCCGGAAGTGGACCAATGTGATCGAGGGATATTGTGGTGAAAGGTTGTGTGGGAATTGGTCGAGGATGTAAGTATCCCACGGGCTTCGATGTTTGTCTGTTGAAGCGCTGACAAATGTTACAACCCTGGACGTACTCTTTGACGTCCTTATTAATGGACGACCACCAGTATTTACTCAGAATACTGCTTTTGGTCTTGAATTTGTCCATGTGACCACGTTTATCATGAAACTTAAGCAATATCTCTTTCCTAAGAGATTCTGGTATGACAATCCTTGTTTTCGTCAGTCCGTTTTGTTGAGTGGTTTTGTGGCAGAGTATGCCATTTGACAACATGAATGTATTCCGCATGTTCTCAGCTTTGCGAGAAGAAATATTAGGATTTTTGAGGACTTCAAAAATCTCTAATAACGACGGATCTGACTGTTGGTGATTGGAGAGATGAGAATTCTCGGCAGTGAGAATTAGTGACGCAACCAAAGGTTGTGGGATGCGTGATAGAGCATCAGCGACAACATTGGTTTTTCCCGAACGATGGTGAATCTTCAGAGGAAGTTCTTGAAGATCGAGAACCATGCGAGCAAATTTTCTATTGATTTGCTGTGCATTGGTCATTAAGGAGACACTGTAGTTGTCTGTCCAAACATGGACGATAGGCAACCCGTACACATAAATACGAAATTTGTCTGTAAGTGCCCAATGAAGAGCAATGCATTCGAGCATGTTTGAATGCAGTTTTTCCTCTGTTGTGTTGGTTGCTCTGCTGGCATACTCAACAACATACTCTTTTCCATCGTGTTTCTGTGAGATGAACGCTCCTAGATGTTTCGCTGAAGCGTCAACATAGACATGAGTTTCTCTGTCTGGATCAAAATGAGCCAAAATAGGTGGAGATTTTAAAAGAGATTTGAGGTTACGTACAGCCTCAGTGTGTGTAGGTGTCCACTCTGACGTAATGTTAGTTTTGCCAGTGCTTTTGGACTGTTGCTTGTTTCGCAAGAGGAGTGATAGAGGTCGCGCAATTTCAGCAAAACCTTTGATGAATTTGCGAAAGTAAGAAGCAAAGCCCAAAAATCTCTTTACGTCTTGTATTGTGTTCAATGTATCGGGGTATTTGTCAACAGCAGCTGACCTCTCCGGATCTGGCAGTTTACCCTCATGAGATACAATGTAACCCAGAAACTTTATATGAGTCTGAATGAACTGACACTTATTGATCTCGATTTTGAAACCATAATTTTCCAGTATGGACATAGATTGGTCAAGAACATGGAGATGTTCGTCTATGGTGGAAGTGTAGATACAGATGTCATCGAAATAGACAATTACAACGTCCTTCCACTTGAGGGAATGAAATGCTTCATCCATTACTGCTTGCCAAGTGGCAGGAGCACCAGTTGGACCAAAGGGCATTCGAACGAATTCGTAAAGACCGTCAGGTGTAATGAAAGCTGTCTTATGTTGGTCAGATTCCCTTATTTTGATGTTTAGGTAACCTTTCTTTATGTCCATAGTGGAAAAGTATTTGCCTTTCCCTACTCTGTCAACAGTATCATCAATTCGAGGCATACTATACACTCTTTTGACGGTTTTCCCATTTAGCTTACGGTAGTCAACAACAAGCCTGCGTGGTGTTGACGGATGAAATGGTTGATCAACAACGAAAACTGGGGAAGCGTAATGAGACTCCGATTTTCGAACTAGACCTAACTTAAGCCAGTTGTCGATTTCTTCTTTGATGAATTTTCTGTCATTCCATGAGTAGCGGTAAGACTTTACGCGAACAGGAATGCTGTCAGAGAGATCGATGCAATGTTCGGTTTTTGGACAAAATCCGATGTCATACTTTTGCTTAGAAAACACGTTCGCGTGCTTAAGAATGATGTCATGGAGTTTCTTAAGCTGTGAGTCATTTATGTCTGAGGTTACTTTGTCTTTAAGTTTGTCTAAGTAGTTCAAGATTTCGGCATGCTGTACTTCAGTTTTTGCATCTGACTCTCGTACAACAACCCTATCCAAAGGAATGATGTCATTGACTTGTACGGTATTCACAAGCAAGAGGTCAGATGACTCATCCTTTTCGTCGTTATGCAACATGACATTTTCACATACCTGTGATGGCTGTGTTGTATGAAGGTTGATAACATTACGGAATTCACTAACACGTTCGCAAACACTGTTGTTCGCCGGAAAACTGTTTGACGAACTTGTTCTTGCGGAGACTGATGTTGCTTGACGAGATGGTATCTTCACCTTGTCCTGGGATGCCACGATGTTGGGGCCGTCCTGGGGTGCCACGATGTTGGTGCCAGGGAGAAGTGGGAATGGACAGTTCCTTGGTGGAGATTTACGTTGTGTTGATGAACACGTTGATGTCGAGGCTTTGTTGTTGTTTACTTGCACGTTGTTGGAAGCGTGAAGGATGTGATGTGTTTTGATGTCTGTCGAAGTGTCTTGATCCTTGGATGTCGTGTTGTAGAAGATCCTTTCCTGTATGGGTTGAAATTCTTCAGCGTGAGATGGAGAAAGTTCCTGGAGGAAGTCTTTCTTTAAGAACATGCTGTTGAAGATCTTCTCCTGGTGGGACTTTGGAGGTGACTGGATGGAGACGCGTCCATTAGGCCAAACGGTGATTCCAAGCTTGGCAGATGTGCGCCAGTCGCATTTTGCAGAGATGAATACTTAGGCTGTGATGTGGACGAAAAGCCTTGCTGACGTTGATGTTCCTTCTTCATGTAGTCCTTTGGCTTGGCTCCTTGTTGACGCCAGTTTGGATCACGGTGTTTCTGAGAAGGTTCGATCTGTCGTGCCAGCTTGATCAGAGTGAGACAGTCACATCCAGTAGACATGTAGTAGGAAGTGAGACTGGTCGTCGTTGCCTCGCTCTGTAGACCCATGGTGATGTAACGGATCTTGTCACGTGCCCTGAGCTGATAAGGGCACTTGCAGAGTATTTTAATCTTTGCGTGAATATAATCAGAAATAGATTCTTCACTTTTCTGTACTCTAGCTTCACAATCGCGATTCCAATCTGGTAGATCCGGATCATAATCAAATTGATCTTTCAAACCTTTGACCCAGTCTTGCCATGTGACACAACTTCTTCCGGATCCATCGTCCCAATCCTTGGGCACACCACGAAGCTTACTCTTTGCAATGGCTAAGGCGGTATAATCGTCCCAACCGTACTGGATACGTAACACCTCAATTGATGAAAGCCATGCGCGAAAATCATCGTTGGGCCGGCCATAAAAGAACTTCAATGTCTGACTAAGGTCCGGGGTGGTTACTATCCTCTGTGGTGTGGAAACCACCTGTTTGAAAATCTCAGCTAACTGATCGATGGTGATCGGAGCAGATGAACTCGCGGTAGGTGTCTTCTTGTTTTGTTTGTTGGTGAGGCTTGTTCATCCTGATGTTCATCTTCGGATGATTCGCATTCTTCCGATGTTTGGTATTCCTCGTTGTCTTTGGTGGGAATAGCACTCGTAGATGCATGTTTCCTCCTTTCGTCGTCTTCCATGATGAGAATTGCTGCTTGACGAGGATCAGCGTTCTCTGGGAGTGTGAGATTACGTGAGACGCACTCTTCAAATAACTCTTGTGCTGGACGCAAAAGAAGTCTCAACACCTTTGGACTGTCCATGAAAGAACAAACTCAAAAGACGATATTTGTTAAGACAACGAAAAACGAGAGACGGAAACAATACTGAACCAAGCTCCAGACAGGTGTTACCAGCAGAACCTAACATCGAACGTCGCGTTCGAAATTGCGAACAACTGAAAAATGCACAAATGCAACGAAAAACTGAAGACGCAATTAATGCGTGACAAAAAAGAACTAGAAGTTACGGAGGGATAGAACTGTTCGAAAAATGCTATGCAATGCGTTCGAATGACGAGGCTAAGCCTAAATCGAACAAGCCTTTCGAACTACGTCAAAAGCGTAAGACTTCAAAGTCGAAGTACTTGCAAAAAATTCATATGGTATCAACCAGAAGTGAAAAATCAATCACTTGCCGTATCCTGTCGACTGCGCCATGTGAGGCAAGATAGACCAAGGGAAAGGGGTAAAGAAAGGTGTTAACGCTGGTGATGGACCCGATGTCCCTGGCTATCTGCCAAACTCAAAATAAGATTCAGGAATACGGCATTTGGATAACACACAGACAGTTTACTGACACTCTGGTATGATACATACAATGAAATACAATAAAGATATACCTAGCAATTTGGGTGATGAAGGGCCGAATGAGCTAAAGCGAGGATCCAACAGACTAACGACGTATGTTGACGAACGTCGTACAATGAAAGAACTGACAACAGCACGTGGCGCGCGCTTATAACCATGTAGCGGCGCCACTGCTGGCTCATGACAATGACGGTGAGGCCGAATTGAACAGATTGGCTCTCACAGAAGCTAGGGGGCGGACAAGGTCGCGCCCGAAAGCCATGGTCTTGAACGGGTTACGGTGGTTCCTGAAAGAGACGCGACCTTCGGTCCTACTTTCCTTTCAATAGGAGGCAGGGAACAAGTTCCCATTCGTGGAACCCAGCTCTCCCCTTCCGATCTGTTTCACTCAGCCTACCAACGTCATGATGACGTTTCTCGGGTAGAGGTTTATTATGTAGAGTCGAACTACGCTCGAAGCTAGGGGGCGAACAAGGTCGCGCCCGAAAGCCATGGTCTTGAACAGATTACGGTGGTTCCTGAAAGAGACGCGACCTTCGGTCCTACTTTCCTTTCAATAGGAGGCAGGGAACAAGTTCCCATTCGTGGAACCCAGCTCTCCCCTTCCGATCTGTTTCACTCAGCCTACCAACGTCATGATGACGTTTCTCGGGTAGAGGTTTATTATGTAGAGTCGAACTACGCTCGAAGCTAGGGGGCGAACAAGGTCGCGCCCGAAAGCCATGGTCTTGAGCGGATTACGGTGGTTCCTGAAAGAGACGCGACCTTCGGTCCTACTTTCCTTTCAATAGGAGGCAGGGAACAAGTTCCCATTCGTGGAACCCAGCTCTCCCCTTCCGATCTGTTTCACTCAACCTACCAACGTCATGATGACGTTTCTCGGGTAGAGGTTTATTATGTAGAGTCGAACTACGCTCAAAGCTAGGGGGCGAACAAGGTCGCGCCCGAAAGCCATGGTCTTGAACGGATTACGGTGGTTCCTGAAAGAGACGCGACCTTCGGTCCTACTTTCCTTTCAATAGGAGGCAGGGAACAAGTTCCCATTCGTGGAACCCAGCTCTCCCCTTCCGATCTGTTTCACTCAGCCTACCAACGTCATGATGACGTTTCTCGGGTAGAGGTGTATTATGTAGAGTCGAACTACGCTCGAAGCTAGGGGGCGAACAAGGTCGCGCCCGAAAGCCATGGTCTTGAACGGATTACGGTGGTTCCTGAAAGAGACGCGACCTTCGGTCCTACTTTCCTTTCAATAGGAGGCAGGGAACAAGTTCCCATTCGTGGAACCCAGCTCTCCCCTTCCGATCTGTTTCACTCAGCCTACCAACGTCATGATGACGTTTCTCGGGTAGAGGTTTATTATGTAGAGTCGAACTACGCTCGAAGCTAGGGGGCGAACAAGGTCGCGCCCGAAAGCCATGGTCTTGAACGGATTACGGTGGTTCCTGAAAGAGACGCGACCTTCGGTCCTACTCTCCTTTCAATAGGAGGCAGGGAACAAGTTCCCATTCGTGGAACCCAGCTCTCCCCTTCCGATCTGTTTCACGCAGCCTACCAACGTCATGATGGCGTTTCTCGGGTAGAGGTTTATTATGTAGAGTCGAACTACGCTCGAAGCTAGGGGGGCGAACAAGGTCGCGCCCGAAAGCCATGGTCTTGAACGGATTACGGTGGTTCCTGAAAGAGACGCGACCTTCGGTCCTACTTTCCTTTCAATAGGAGGCAGGGAACAAGTGCCCATTCGTGGAACCCAGCCCTCCTCTTCCGATTTGTTTCGGTTCAGTCTGTCTACCAACGTTATCATGACGTTTCTCGGGTAGAGGTCTATTGTACAGGGTAGTTAAAAAGTTACCAGACTTTTTAAAGTAATTTCAACCGTGTCGAAGAACATCGTAGGGCGTAAAGAAAATCGATGTGCAAGTTTCCGGCGATACTGAATAATGAAGACGGTTAAGAGCATCAACTGTTACTATATACAAATTAAAAACAAGACTTTCGTACAGTAGGCTGCACTTCTTCGGGTTTGAGGACACCCCATCTCATCGTCATCATTTATTGTTGTTGTTCAGGCTTGAGGACCTGTTACAAGCGGATATAGGGATTACAAGGATATATCGAAGTCATGTCACATGGTACAAGAGAAAAGGGTGAGGGCTGAGAGAAATACAAACATTGCATTTGTTTGTACTGCATTTGTTTGTATTTCTCTCAGCCCTCACCATTTTCTCTTGTACCATGTGACATCACTTCAATATATCCTTCACCGCTTGTAACGGGTCCTCAAACCTGAAGAAGTGCAGCCTACTCTAAGAAGGTCTCGTTTTTAATTTGTATATAGTAACCAGTTGATGATCTTAACTGTCTTCGTTAGTGTCGAAGAACCGCAGAAGTGAATGAATCCACACCACTAAACGGATAACGGATTAGGCTCGTATAAAAAACGTCATAACGGAAGAATTAGAACAGGTGCTCAAACTTTGCTCCTTCGGCCTTCAATACATTTATGGATCCGTTTTCTTAAATTGCCGACGATGCTAGTGCATTGCTCCACCGTAATTTCGTCCCACACACGTATCAACGCCGTTTTTCAGCGCGTCCACGGTGTTGCATCGTGTTCCCGAGATCTTGTTCTCCAGGATTGACCACACGGAGTGGTCCATTGGATTGAGATATCCCGAATTTCGAAGCCACATATCCTTGCCACAAAAGCCGAGAAACAGCTCCTCGAAGACGGCGATCGTCAATCTGGCAGAATGCGCGCGCGTGTCAAGTCTTGCTGAAGAGTGAATCCATCTTGGCCAAAGTGCTCCATTGCCCGCGACTCCAGTACGTCACGGAGAACGCGCTACTGGTAGCTGGAGGATTTTGACGTTTTTATCGATGAAGACCAACGCCGTCTTCCCAGTTGTGCCTGCCCAAACCCATTAATGAAGCCGGGAAATGACTGCGACTAGTGATGTTCGCAGCGGCGGTCTTCTATTGTCCCTTCTTGAGCAGTTGGCGGCGGCTCTGGCGGTTGTGATACGGGTCGACTGTGAAAATCTTCTCATCTGTGAAGGGAAAGTTCGACAAGCGAGCAGCCGGAACATTCCGCGTGACTTCTCCAGCCGTTTCGCCTTCACTGCGTCATTGAGGAAGCGGAGGCGAGCTATCTTGTAACTTTGACGGTTTAACTTCCTTTCGACAATGTTCCGCACACTCTCTTTGCTGGTATTAAACTCTTTGGCCATTCTTTCACATCAAACGCTATAGGGACGCGACAGCTGACCTTCTGCACGTTCTTCCGCGTTGTCGCGGTGGTCGGTCATCATCAAAAATAAACGAGACACTTCTTAGATCAAATTACGGGACAAATTTAACAAAATCGTCAGAATATACAAAATACTCCAGAAACGGTACTAAACAGTACTAAAAACGCCACAAAAAAAGTCTGGGAACTTTTTAGCCACCCTGTGTGTGTAAGTTCTTCCTCTCTCTCTCTATCTCTCTCGTAATTTCTCATTTGGTTGGCGAATCCGCGGGGCTTGAGATCGCTTTTCAGCCACTACCACGAGTGCTGCAACGAGAGTCTTTCCTGGGAATAACGCATGCCCAAGAATTAGGGACAAAACGTAAAGCAGGCTTCACCTAAAACGGCTCCCATAGAGCCTGTGTATTCTGGAACGAAAAGCGCGTGCTACATGTTCTGCTCGCAGCGCTTTGCATTCGTTCTCTAATGGCATCTTGCCTCTGCCAGGACAAAACTTTTGAGCAATTTTTGGGGCATGAATAGTGGCATCTTCAAGGTTCCATTCGGGTTCCAAATTTTGAACCTGTAAAGGAGCTTTCCATCGTCGCTAGAGCACGTTGCGGCGAAGCCTACGTTCAAGGCCACGCGCAACCACAGGTTTGGGAAATGGCTCAGCGCAGAAGAGACTACAAGAGAAGACAAACAAGAAATAACAATACTGGGAGCAAAGATTTGTGTGTAACATCACGTGGTAAGAGTATAGGATATAAAAAACTAAAAACTTGACAGCTGTTAGCAGAACTAACATCGTTGAGGTTGTTATAAAGAGCAAACGTGTGTACATTATGGCTGTTACGAAGTCTGTTGGTATCTGCTAAACTGTGAGCAATCAAACAAAACATAAAATAAAGGTGTGCTCGGAGTGAACGGCACAACAATAACAACAATAAATGGTGACAATGAGATTGGGTGTTTCACCGCGGAGGTGCGTACCCTACACCACAGCACGTGGAACGTTATGTGAAAATGATGAAGGAAGGATGCAAATACAAGAAAGAACTAAAATGAACGGCAGAAAATAGACCAACGACAGCTTAAGACGACATGTACTACTTTGCAGAGGAAAATGTGATATCTGAGGTTCTGAATCGCCCACCCCATTACCATCCAATGTGTGTGTGTGTGTGTGTGTGTGTGTGTGTGTGTGTGTGTGTGTGTGTGTGTGTGTGTGTGTGTGTGTGTGTGTGTCTGTGTGTGTGTGTCTGTGTGTGTGTGTGTGTGTGTGTGTGTGTGTGTGTGTGTGTGTGTGTGCGTGCGTGCGTGCGTGCGTGTGTGTGTGTGTGTGTGTGTGTGTGTGTGTGTGTGTGTGTGTGTGTGTGTGTGTGTGTGTGTGTGTGTGTGTGTGTGTGTGTGTGTGTGTGTGTGTGTGTGTGTGTGTGTGTGTGTGTGTGTGTGTGTGTGTGTGTGTGTGTGTGTGTGTGTGTGTGTGTGTGTGTGTGTGTGTGTGTGTGTGTGTGTGTGTGTGTGTGTGTGTGTGTGTGTGTGTGTGTGTGTGTGTGTGTGTGTGTGTGTGTGTGTGTGTGTGTGTGTGTGTGTGTGTGTGTGTGTGTGTGTGTGTGTGTGTGTGTGTGTGTGTGTGTGTGTGTGTGTGTGTGTGTGTGTGTGTGTGTGTGTGTGTGTGTGTGTGTGTGTGTGTGTGTGTGTGTGTGTGTGTGTGTGTGTGTGTGTGTGTGTGTGTGTGTGTGTGTGTGTGTGTGTGTGTGTGTGTGTGTGTGTGTGTGTGTGTGTGTGTGTGTGTGTGTGTGTGTGTGTGTGTGTGTGTGTGTGTGTGTGTGTGTGTGTGTGTGTGTGTGTGTGTGTGTGTGTGTGTGTGTGTGTGTGTGTGTGTGTGTGTGTGTGTGTGTGTGTGTGTGTGTGTGTGTGTGTGTGTGTGTGTGTGTGTGTGTGTGTGTGTGTGTGAGAGAGAGGTTCTACGATGTGCTAACGTTGTCACACCAAGTTTATCGAGGATAGGTTCACAATTATAGACACCAATGTGTCGGTCATAGAGAATGTACAATGACTCCAAGGGCTTCGATGCTGTCATTGGGTAAATCTCTTATCTTTGAAAATTAGTGAAGCTAATTAAGTATACCATTTTAGTTAGCCATCGAACACTGATGCGACCGGCTAGGAAAGATATCCGAGAGGCCAGGTATGTTAGGCGCCCTAACGGCACGTCTGGGGCTCTCATAAATTTTTAATAACAACTGTAGCCCCTAACAAAGGACAACCTGTATATCCTCATGTGTTTCCATACTGACTCCCGGAAGAATTCGAGGCTCGCTCGAGTAGACCGAATGTACAATTGTATTTATAAAATTGCGCACACGCACACATACACAAAAAAGGACACGGTTGCAAAATTTGAGACATACACAAGATTTGACTAAATTTGGCGGGCTAAAGTGTGCCTAACGAACAACCAACATTCAGTTTGCTTGTAGAAACAAGCTATTTTGAGGCACTATATAATTTGAGTGAATATTAACGTGGATATATCACGGTGACGTAGTGGTGTCGTCTAGACGAAAAGAAAGGCTGAAGGCTGAATGCTCGGCAGTGCAGAGAACCTACGGATACGCATGTAAAATGAGGGAAGTAGCACAACCGTGCACGCACGCGCATGAGGCTGAACTATAAAACCGATCTATATATTAAGAAACTCAGAGTGGCTCAACACACCGTTTGTATAGACTGCGGTTTCGTTTTCGTTTCTTCTTTCTCGCTCTCTCCTTTTCTCTTTTTTTTTTTGGGGGGGGGGGGGGGGCGAGGAGCTTATTAATACCTGAAGACAATTTATGGTACAGCTATAGGATGTCACGCTGCCTCGCGAACGCAGGAGTCTCTCTAACGAGGAAAACGCAATTGTAAAAGGCGGTCACGTGGCCCATTTGTATTATAACAAATTACTCTGCTTTCTTTTGATCACAATAATGTTCGTTGCCTTGTCACTGTCCTGTGCGTTTTTTAGATACTGTAGATTTGTCGTTCACCTCGAAACTACAAAAAAAAAAGTTAAGAAATCACGACTTTCTGTTGTTTGAATTTGAGTTTGATTTGCGATTTTCTGGCGGCTTTCTGTTGTTGTCATCTCTCAAAATCCATCTATCAAAATCCATAGCACAATTTCAGACAACGGAAAATTTCGTTCTGCGTTCCTGTCTTTTATTTTCCATACTTAATACAGCTAACGCCGTAGTGGATCAAAGCGTTCCCTCTCGACGACCCCCGAGGACTGAAATAGTTCACGTCGTTCGACTCAAGCCGTACTACAGCAGGTAGCGCTGAAGACTGACTGGAAGGAAACAACATGGAAAAAAAAGAGAGAAGGAGAAGAAACGGCATCGAGACGATGCCCCGTCTACGGAGGGGGCAATGCCACGAATCATCATCGCGAAACTTCCAGGGCAGGCACGAAACGGTACATCTCATCCCGGCGTATGCTGAAGAAGAAGCAAGAAGCTTCCAGACACATCGCCTACTCTCTGGCAAACGCACGTGCTGTTTCTAGACTTTTCGGCGCGACGCTTAAATGCTTGTGCGCTCCAAGCTGGAGCATTCATTCTTTGGACTCAGTTGTGTTCAGAGAGCTATCACTCTTGTGTTTTGCTACCAAGTAGTCTAATAAACCGTTCGCTGTTTATTCGACGACTCGCCGACCCATTTCGCTTCGTGACAGTATTGTAACACATTACTCTGCTCTCTTTTGATCACAATAATGTTCGTTGCCTTGTCACTGTCATCTGCGTTTTTTAGATATTGTAGATTTGTCGTTCACCTCGATACTACAAAAAAAAAGTTAAGAAATCACGACTTTCTGTTGTTTGAGTTGCAGTTTGATTTGCGATTTCCTGGCGACTTTCTGTTGTTGTCATCTCTCAAAATCCATCTATCAAAATCCATCAAAATAAGCACAATTCCAGACAACGAAAAAAAGGAAAATATCGTTCTGCGTTCCTGTCTTTTATTTTCCACACTTAATACAGCTAACGCCGTAGTGTATCAAATCTATCCCTATGGCAGCCTAATGCCGCGTGTTTTTCGACAGCCGTACTCCTGGCTTTTCTTTTCGTCAGTGGAGAGGGTGCTAGCAAGTATGCTGTCTTATCAGCGTTCTTCTGAAGATTTATAATCTTGATCCAGCCGTACATGCTCGCGCTTTCAGCAGACTGCTTGGGACTGTGTTGTTCGCTATCGCGTCTTTTTTTCATTCGTACATCTTTGTTTCTGTAGGTGTGAAGAAAAGTTTATTGACTGGTTGATAAGCAAACTGCGTGCACCACGTGAAACTCAGCCCAAGCAGCACAATGTACTGAAAGTCGAGTGCAATAGGGGCGGACGGTATGTGTCTTATCAATGTTCTTTAGCTTCACGAGTCTGTTCAAGGCCTTACACCTACCCGTCCACCCCTATTGCACTCGACTTTCAGTACATTTTGCTGCTTGGGAGGTGTGTAGCATCGATTGCTAGTACGTATGAGTAATAAATGATGAATAAATACGAATGAAGCACGATGAACATTTGATTTACACATAAGAGTTAGTGTCCTCTTCATGTTGGGAAAAACTTCGCATGGCTGCATATGCGATCACAATGTCCCCCTTTTAACGTTGAAGCCAAAATAAACGGGGGCAATTCAAACCACCTTACTCAAACTGTGACGCAACATTTGCCTCAGCTGGATCGGGTCGTCTGGATCTTTGGACGTCGTTCCCGAGTTTCGTTCTTAGCTCACCTCGCGTCATAGAGTCCACATCTAACATGCGTGACACGCGCTGTTCGAGTTCGACACTTAAACGTGGCCTCTTTCCTCTTGTCTCTTGGATGCCACTTTCTTCCCAGTACGTGACGTCACGTTTCTGAAATCTCCAAGCCTGTAGCGCTGGTGAATATTCTTCTATCCTTTAAATCCCATGCTGCGTCCCATTTGTTTGTTCGCCGATGACGTAGGTTCTCTACGACACAATTTTTCTAGTCCTTGGCTAGAAACCATCCTAGTCAGCGCTGCTGCATGTGGCTCATCGCGGCGTGATGCGAAAAAACTTTAGCAACTTTAATACAACAAAAACAACTAACAAACAGCTTACAACTTAACAACCAGCAAAAAAAAAAAAAATTTAGCAACTCCCGTTTTGCTGTCAGTGAGCAGTCTGACATTCGCACCAGATCCCTTTATAATGTCCACCAGCTTTCTCACGTGTAATATATTCCTTGCATATTCCCATACAGATGATCGATTACCGTTTCAGCGTACCGTTTATTTTCGTTCTTAGCTCACCTCGCGTCATAGAGTCCACATCTAACATGCGTGACACGTTTCTGGTATCTCCTAGCCTGTAGCGCTGGTGAATTTTCTTCTATCCTTTGACATATATTTTAGCCCATCCCATGCTGCGTCCCATTTGTTTGTTCGCCGATGATGTAGGTTCTCTACGACACAATTTTTCTTTTCTAGTCCTTGGCTAGAAACCATCCTAGTCAGCGCTGCTGCATGTGGCTCATCGCGGCGTGATGCGAAAAAAACATGTATATACGGGGTCACGCTCTCCTGTCCGTGCCCCTTGCATTTGGTTCCCAGGTCTAGAAACATTGTTAGGACGTTTAACGTCTCCTGACGCAGATCTTTCCCTGCAGTATCTTGCTCAAGTTCTTTTACCACGCCTCTGAAAAGATCCCATAACTGTGCTCGTTCATCTCTGGTGTTCGAGGCGAGGACTAGGGTCACAAGGCGTGGTAGATTCTCAAGAAGTAAATCGACATTCTTTCCTGTTAATGATGTGAATTTAGCAACTCCCGTTTTGCTGTCAGTGAGCAGTCTGACATTCGCACCAGATCCCTTTATAATGTCCACCAGCTTTCTCACGGACGTGTCTTTTCCTTTCGGGTGGCGCACTTGTTAGCAGTGTATACGTCCTGCATTTCCAAGAGCAGGTTTCAAGAAGCCGCTCGACTATTCGTACCTTCATATGCAAAACGTCATGGACAATGAAGCGGGGTTCTATGGAGAACAATGGGGGGTGCCGCACTGAGTTTTTCATGTTGCCATACATAACCTCAATCTGCGACTGCTTTCCACTCGCCGAATAATAACTTGTGAGTGTTTGTTTCACAAAATTGATTATCATAATAATACCTAAGAGGATCGTTAATCCAAGAGCTTATATGCATTCCATTATCGATGCCAAACAATTTAAGAAATGTTTATGCGACCGCTTGGGGGGTGACGTGGAAATTCGAGCGATATGCATGCCTACACTGGCGGCACTTTGCTCGGTGAAGGGACGAAGAGGGGGAGATGAAGAGGAAGGCTCACGCGTCTGGCTGACATGACCGTTGCGCTGCATAGTCATTTTTCAATTTCCACGTCGTGCGTGTTGTCATTGTTTGCTCCTGTTGACCAAAATGTTTCATGTATTTGTTTATTTGCCTCCAGGTATCTGCGCAATTTTTTCATGTGTGGTTGTAAATCATGTACGCTGCTATGTTAACATTATTTTACCAAATGTTAACCTCCCGTTTGTATTGCCTCATGGCCGCGGGGGTAAATAAAAAAAATGAGTCTGTAGGTCTCACAGCACAACAACCGTCCACCTTCCGCGTACAAATTCTCTGAGAGCGATAAATCAGCTTCTTTTGCGGGACTCGCCGATGCCACGCGACTACTGAAGTTTTTTTTTTTTCTCTCTCTCTCTCTCTGTTTCCTTTTTTTTTTTTTCTTCTTACCGCGGCCGCAGACCGGCCACTGCTGCACAGCTCATGATGTACTCATACCGGGGCATAAAGCGCGGAATTATTATTTTATCTGTATCTTGTAGAGTTGCCCGCTTCATCACGGCTTCCGCATTAACCACATGACAGACAGAAAGGCGAGGGCGATTACAGCAGCTTTCAACGAAACCCGTGCACAAAAGTAACGACCGACTCATTGTTTTGTTTGATTTTAGTGCCTTTTTTTTTTCCTTCCATACTTCGTCCAATGAAACCATTCCTTGTTCATCAATACATCTACTGAAGCTGATAGCACTGCGGTCTTGTCTTGAGTAGGAAGTATGCTAGGACGTTGCCCAAGCTTATTCGCTCTGCGCGCGTTCTTGCTATTGTCTTGTATGCAAGAGCTTTTGTGCCCGTATAGCTCTGCGACTGAGAATTCAGAGAGTCTGCGACGGGAGTACCAGCTCCGGTGGCGCAGCGGTAACGCGTGCGCTTGGAGACTGGGAGGTCCGCGGTTCGAATCCGCGGGCCGGCTGTGCCGTCTGGGGTTTTTCCTGGGTTTCCCTCAGATGTGTAATAGGCGTATGCCGGCACAGTTCCCCTGAAGTCGGCCCATGGACGCAGCTATCCTCCCCCCGAGCGGATTCCGCTCGGTCTTCCACTTCACCCTTTCCTCTCCTCCTCTCCACCACCTTTCCCTTCCCGAGAAACATGCCGCCTAATCAGGCAGGCAGACCCCTTGGGTTCCTCCCAACGACACTCCTCCTCCTCCTCCTCCTCCTCCGAGTACGAACAGATTCCTATATGTCTTCAGACTGCCTGTACGCCGTAGAACGAATAATTGCTAAAACGGTAATCGATCATCTGTATGGGAATATGCAAGGAATATATTACAGGTGAGAAAGCTGGTGGACATTATAAAGGGATCTGGTGCGAATGCCAGACTGCTCACTGACAGCAAAACGGGAGTTGCTAAATTTTTTTTGCTAGTTGTTAAGTTGTAAGCTGTTTGTTAGTTGTTTTTGTTGTGTTAAAGTTGCTAAAGTTTTTTCGCATCACGCCGCGATGAGCCACATTCAGCAGCGCTGACTAGGATGGTTTCTAGCCAAGGACTGGAAAAATTGTGTCGTAGAGAACCTACGTCATCGGCGAACAAACAAATGGGACGCAGCATGGGATTTAAAGGATAGAAGAATATTCACCAGCGCTACAGGCTTGGAGATTTCAGAAACGTGACGTCACGTACTGGGAAGAAAGTGGCATCCAAGAGACAAGAGGAAAGAGGCCACGTTTAAGTGTCGAACTCGAACAGCGCGTGTCACGCATGTTAGATGTGGACTCCGTGACGCGAGGTGAGCTAAGAACGAAAATCGGGACCGACGTCCAAAGATCCAGACGACCCGATCCAGCTGAGGCAAATGTTGCGTCACAGTTTGAGTAAGGTGGTTTGAATTGCCCCCGTTTATCTTGGCTTCAACGTTAAAAGGAGGACATTGTGATCGCATATGCAGCCATGCGAAGTTCATCGTGCTTCATTGGTATTTATTCATTCGTATTTATTCATCATTTATTACTCATACGAACTAGCAATCGATGCTACACAACTGAGTTTTACGTGGTGCACGCAGTTGCTAATCAACCAGTCAATAAACTTTTCTTCACACCTACAGAAACAAAGATGTACGAATGAAAAAAGACGCGATAGCGAACAACACAGTCCCAAGCAGTCTGCTGAAAGCGCGAGCATGTACGGCTGGATCAAGATTGTAAATCTTCAGAAGAACGCTGATAAGACAGCACACCTGCTAGCACCCTCTCCACTGACGAAAAGAAAAGCCAGGAGTGTACGGCTGTCGAAAAACACGCGGCATTAGGCTGCCATAGGGATAGATTTGATACACTACGGCGTTAGCTGTATTAAGTGTGGAAAATAAAAGACAGGAACGCAGAACGATATTTTCCTTTTTTTCGTTGTCTGGAATTGTGCTTATTTTGATGGATTTTGATAGATGGATTTTGAGAGATGACAACAACAGAAAGTCGCCAGGAAATCGCAAATCAAACTGAAACTCAAACAACAGAAAGTCGTGATTTCTTAACTTTTTTTTTTTTGTAGTATCGAGGTGAAATCGAGGTGAACGACAAATCTACAGTATCTAAAAAACGCAGATGACAGTGACAAGGCAACGACCATTATTGTGATCAAAAGAGAGCAGAGTAATGTGTTATAATACTGTCACGTAGCGAAATGGGTCGGCGAGTCGTCGAATAAACAGCGAACGGTTTATTATACTACTTGGTAGCAAAACACAAGAGTGATAGCTCTCTGAACACAACTGAGTCCAAAGAATGAATGCTCCAGCTTGGAGCGCACAAGCATTTAAGCGTCGCGCCGAAAAGTCTAGAAACAGCACGTGCGTTTGCCAGAGAGTAGGCGATGTGTCTGGAAGCTTCTTGCTTCTTCTTCAGCATGCGCCGGGATGAGATGTACCGTTTCGTGCCTGCCCTGGAAGTTTCGCGATGATGATTCGTGGCATTGCCCCCTCCGTAGACGGGGCATCGTCTCGATGCCGTTTCTTCTCCTTCTCTCTTTTTTTTTTCCATGTTGTTTCCTTCCAGTCAGTCTTCAGCGCTACCTGCTGTAGTACGGCTTGAGTCGAACGACGTGAACTATTTCAGTCCTCGGGGGTCGTCGAGAGGGAACGCTGCCCTCAGGTACCACTTCGTAGTCCAGGTCTCCAATGCGTCGAAGTACTTTGTAGGGACCGAAGAACCGCTTCAGTAGCTTCTCGCTCAGGCCACGTTGTCGAATCGGCGTCCACACCCATACCAAGTCGCCTGGACTGAAGCGTACGTCTCGTCGGCGCAAATTGTATATTCTTTCATCGACGCGTTGTTGTTGACCAATCCGTAGTCTGGCCAGCTGGCGGGCTTCTTCTGCTCGCTGTGTGAAGTCCAGAGCGTCGTTTTCCACATCACTGGTTCGTGGGGCAGCATCGCGTCCAGCATAGTCGATGCGTCATGGCCGTGTGCAAGGCGGAACGGTGTGAATCCCGTTGTTTCCTGCACAGCCGTGTTATAGGCGAACGTGACGTAAGGCAGTATTTCGTCCCATGTCTTGTGCTCGACGTCGACGTACATCGAAATCATGTCTTCGCGGTGCCTTCCAGGGAGAAATAGACGTTGACGAGGTTCTAGTCGTCACTCCAGTTGTTGAACTTGGCGATCCGCTCATAGTGGTCGACCCAATCGTCCACGTCGTCGTAATACTCCCCGCTGAATGTCTTCGGCGACCGTGCAGGGGCTATGGGCGTGGCAACAGGTTGCGCCACTTGGGTACTGGTCTCCGCAGTCATCTTCTTCTTGCGTTTGGGGGGTTCTAATGGACCGAATTCTGCAGGCAGACCAAGCTGTCGTCTGCTTTGAGCAGTTGGTCTTCCAGGCCGTTGGACAAGGAATGCCCCGCACCTCCACCAGAAATGTCACGAAGCGAAATGGGTCGGCGAGTCGTCGAATAAACAGCAAACGGTTTATTGGACTACTTGGTAGCAAAACACAAGAGTGGTAGCTCTCTGAACAAGCATTTAAGCGTCGCGCCGAAAAGTCTAGAAACAGCACGTGCGTTTGCCAGAGAGCAGGCGATGTGTCTGGAAGCTTCTTGCTTCTTCTTCAGCATGCGCCGGGATGAGATGTACCGTTTCGTGCCTGCCCTGGAAGTTTCGCGATGATGATTCGTGGCAGTACAAATGGGCCGTGACCGCCTTTTACAATTGCGTTTTCCTCGCTAGAGAGACTCCTGCGTTCGCGAGGCAGCGTGACATCCTATAGCTGTACCATAAATTGTCTTCAGGTATTAATAAGCTCCTCGCCCCCCCCCCTCCCAAAAAAAAAGAGAAAAGGAGAGAGCGAGAAAGAAGAAACGAAAACGAAACCGCAGTCTATACAAACGGTGTGTTGAGCCACTCGGAGTTTCTTAATATATAGATCGGTTTTATAGTTCAGCCTCATGCGCGTGCGTGCATGGTTGTCCTACTTCCCTCATTTTACATGCGTATCCGTAGGTTCTCTGCACTGCCGAGCATTCAGCCTTCAGCATTTTTTTCGTCTAGACGACACCATCTACGTCACCGTGATATATCCACGTTAATATTCACTCAACTTATATCGTGCCTCAAAATACCTTGTTTCTACAAGCAAACTGAATGTTGGTCGTTCGTTAGGCACACTTTAGCCCGCCAATTTTAGTCAAATCTTTTATTTGTGTATGTCTCAAATTTTGCAACCGTGTCCTTTTTTGTGTATGTGTGTGTGCGCGCAATTTTATAAATACAATTGTACATTCGGTCTACTCGAGCGAGCCTCGAATTCTTCCGGGAGTCAGTATGGAAACACATGAGGATATACAGGTTGTCCTTTGTTAGGGGCTACAGTTGTTATTAAAAATTTATGAGAGCCCCAGACGTGCCGTTAGGGCGCCTAACATACCTGGCCTCTCGGATATCTTTCCTAGCCGGTCGCATCAGTGTTCGATGGCTAACTAAAATGGTATACTTAATTAGCTTCACTAATTTTCAAAGATAAGAGATTTACCCAATGACAGCATCGAATCCCTTGGAGTCATTGCACATTCTCTATGACCGACACATTGGTGTCTATAATTATGAACCTATCCTCGATAAACTTGGTTTGGCAACCTTAGCACATCGTAGAACCTCAGATACCACATTTTCCTGTGCAAAGTAGTACATGTCGTCTTAAGCTGTCGTTGGTCTATTTTCTGCCGTTCATTTTAGTTATTTCTTGTATTTGCATCCTTCCTTCATCATTTTCACATAACGTTCCACGTGCTGTGGTGTAGGGTACGCACCTCCGCGGTGAAATACCCAATCTCATTGTCACCATTTATTGTTGTTGTTGTGCCGTTCACTCCGAGCACACCTTTATTTTATGTTTGAAGGGAGTTGCCTCAGGACAGAAGCCGCCGATATTTCGAACAGAGACTGTTCTTCAAGTTTTTAGTTTTTTTTTGTTTAGTTTGTTTAGTTTTTTAGTTTTGTTTAGTTTTTAGTTTTTTATATCCTATACCCTTACCACGTGATGTTACACACAAATCTTTGCTCCCCGTATTGTTACTTCTTGTTTGCCTTCTCTTGTAGTCTCTTCTGCGCTGAGCCATTTCCCAAACCTGTGGTTGCGCGTGGCCTTGAACGTAGGCTTCGCCGCAACGTGCTCGTGCGGCGATGGAAGGCTCCTTTACGAGTTCAAAATTTGGAACCCGAATGGAACCTTGAAGATGCCACTATTCATGCCCAAAAAATTGCTCAAAGGTTTTGTCCTGGCAGAGGCAAGATGCCATTAGAGAACGAATGTAAAGCGCTGCGAGCAGGATATGTAGCACGCGCTTTTCGTTCCAGAATACACAGGCTCTATGGGAGCCGTTTTAGGTGAAGCCTGCTTTACGTTTTGTCCCTAATTCTTGGGCATGCGGGAAGTATTAAATACGATGGAAAGGCAGGAGTATGTCAGAAACTTGCAGTTGCTGATGTATGCACAAACTTTCAATTGATATCAGGAATGTTTGAACCGAGTAGTGGGGAGGACCTCCTTTGACGCACCAATTACATCTTCGCACCAATAAATTTGGACGCACCAAGAAAGCCAAGAAACATTTTCAGTGTCGTTGTGAGTCCAGCGTCTCTTAGACACCAGAGCCTTTAAACTGCAATGAAATTTCTTTTGACGGGCTCCATACTGAACTTCATTACAAAATCTATACCATTCAGTACACGTTTAGTAGCAATAGGTATTGATGTGCCCACGTTCAGTGTCCCCCTACTGCTAGATTTGCAGCGCGCATTGTTTTGCGACGTACCTTTTTATTCGTATCACTCACCGTTAGAAACCCCATGTGAAGACTGTAAAGTCGGCTTGTCTCCTTTTCCGCGAACGTCAACATCACCATCGACTTCTCTCACTAGTTTTCATCAAATATCAACTGTTCGTGCATATGAACCAGACAAATGTGGTGGAAAAGGTCCTTTTCTCGTCTTTTTTTTTTTACCCTTTCTTTTCGTTTTCGTTTTTTTTTTTTTTTTGCTATTTTCTTTGTGTCCCTGCAATGATTACCCTTAGCTGGCCCGCAACATTGGACATGGCTAGTGAAACCATCGCGAAATTCATCTAGCATAAAAGAATATTGAATGACGCTGTCGTAACAACAAAGCCTGTAATGTAATTGGAGCCGTTTTTGTAGTAGAAACAGGTCGCCAATAAATCAATAAGTCATCCTCGTGTCACTCAAATTCCCGTCTCTCGACAGATAAAGGGCATGCACAGCGGCGTTTCATCAGTAAATTATCCCACATGCACTGAGGTATGGTACCGCAATCGTTGCGGTGAATCACCTCATCCCATCGTCATTCATGTAGTTGTTCATCTGTTCGTGAATCTTCCAGTTTGCAACAACGGCGGCCGCAGTTTCGTGCAGACACCTGAATCTTTGAGCTGAGATAGCATGTTCAACGGCGGAGATACCATAAATTTGAGCAAGATTTTGTCGAGAAAAACTGTGAGACGCTGGAAGCGTTCTCATATGGTTTCTGTAAGACATTACTCAGGTTACACAGATTCTCTTGATTGTTAATAGTTCAAAAAGTGCAAGTGAAATACGCTCAGTTTGAACATATGTTGCTCTTAACAAAGTCAAGCTGGTACACCGAACCAGACATCGAATGGAACGTACCAGTTCATCAAAGCAAGTCCGGTACCAGTTAGGCAAATGCAGTTCTTTCTGCGTGGAATGATATAGCACATTCAAGCCCGGGCTTGCATACCGTCAATCATGCAGCCCAACGTTTTTAACATATAGATTGAGAAGTTACCGATCAAAAAGAATTCGTTACAAGTTACCGTGTGCAAAATGTAGCTAAGTTAATAACGAAGTTCTTCAGCCTGAAATGTAACTCGCAGTTACTGAGTTACTTAAAAAAAAAAAGAACGAGTTACTTCCAAGTTACTTCAGACACAAAATAGCATTACGCAGGTGCGGTGCGCGTGAGCAGTTGAGTTAGACCTTGAGTTGCCTGCGGAGGAGTGCAACACGCTTAGATCGTTTTCGTTTATGTCCAACAATAGACCTCTCCCTGTTTGTAAAAAAATGACGTCATAGTATTCGACAGCGCCACAACTTTGGTAGAATTGAACTACGCTCGAAGCTAGAGGTGAACACAGTCTTGAGGGGATTACGATATGGTCCCTTAAAGGGACGCAACCCTCGGTCCTGCTTTTCTTTCAATGGGAGGCAGCGAACAAGTGCCCGTTCGTGGAACCCAGTCCTCTCCTTCCGATTTGTTTCGGTTTGAGTCTGTCTCCCAATATCATGATGACGTTTCTCTGGTAGACGTCTATTCGAACTACGGCTCGGGATCTAACACGTTTTTCCGACTTTCGTTTAAAACGTTTCCGTTTAAACGTTTTATACGCCGTTTAGATTCACGTATAGTCTGGAAAACGTTTCCTTATGAAACGTTTAAACGTTTTGTTTAATGCGAAACGTGTAAACGTTTTGTTATTGCGAAACGTGTAAGCGTTTTGTTAAAATGAAGCGGTTGAACGTCATGTCAAGTTGAAGCGTTAAACGTCTTGTTAATACGAAACGCAACGCCTTTCGAAATGGATAGCAATTTAAGCAACTTCTTATCTTTATTAATGGGAAACATGGACGCGCCAGGCATTACTGGGACAGAGACAGAAGTTGTCCCCGTTATGCCTGCCGCGTCCATGGTTCCCACCAGTAATTACCAATACGCCAGTTTCTCACTTTCTTATAAGTAGCGTATTACTTCAGTTCATATTTGTCTTATAAGCCGCCCTATCAGTGTTCATTTTCGTCGTACATTTCATTATGAACCGACATGTTTCACTACAGTTTTAAACATGTCGAGCTCGTAATGTCGGTGATGACGTTTGAATCATTTGGGTAGTTTATACTAAAAATTCCCTATTTACCTTCTTTACGCGAGTAGTATTTTGGTGAAAAGACCAATGCGGAAGATTGTCACCTTGAGCGACCACTTTATCCTGAAGCATGTAACCTGCTCTTTCCTACTGGTTCCCACTATTGCACTCTAAAACCAGAACAAACGCGTTAAGAACAAATCACTGTCCCGAATGATATCATTCTTGTGCCAAAGTGGGAAAAAAGGGATGAACACGACTTTTGCGGCATGATGCGCTGACCCGAATTCCCACAAAGAGCCGTATACACCTCCCGTTATGAACAAACTGGGATGGAGAAAAGGATAACACCCAGAATTGTAATTCTGCCGGACGATGTCGATGAGATAAAGCTCCGTTTTTGGAGTGTCAGCGATCCCATTGTCATGAGTGCACGCGGAGCGGAGTTCGGTGTACGCTGCGAACGGGCCCGTGGCAACGCTCTATTAACCACCAAGACATTTATATATGTATACGTGCCGCTGTACGTTTATGCGAGCGAAAACGTTTAAACGTACCCTGGGAAAACGTTTAAATACCTATACGTGCTGTTGAACGTATATCTAACAGAACACGTTTGAACGTGAGATAACTGATGTTCTGAGGCTGGAACAACATAGAAGGGACAATCACATACAAGGCCCCAAGTTGCCTAAGATTGTCCCTTCTACGTTGTTCCAGCCTCAGAACATGGTATGACGCCGAAATAAATAATGTAAAAATAAAACGTTCAAAAATAAACCTCTTAAATATCAAATTTGCAAAATAAACTCTTCAATATAAATCATGAGAAAATCCACGCTGTCGAAATAAACTCCGAAAAATAAACTTTGAAGAATAAACGCTTCGAAATAAATCTTTTAACATCCATCGTTCCTGATTTGTGGACAGCCGACGGCTCTACGTCCGCCCCGGAAAATAGTACCCTCCTCGCGCTTGGGGCTAGCCAGGGCTATAACTGTGAACGAGAATTTCGATACACCGGAAGTAGGTCGTCTGTCTGTATGTGTTCCGTGACCAGTTTTGCCAACTTAGAAGGGGGAGGGGGGGGTGATATAATTCGGAATGACGGATGCCGGGGAGCGTATTATTCGGTGAAGTTCTGTTTTAGCAGTGCAAGTAACGCGCGACGTCGGTGTAATATAGTCTAATATAGAGCCGACTGTCAGGAGAGTTTGGCCATTCTTTGGTATGTTTTCTGATTTTGCGTTTCTCTTTTTCGTGTGCGTGCGCGCTTTCTTGGCCTTTCTTTTACCAGTGGGAATAACCGTCGCCGCGCAATCCGTCCACAGCGCTCAGCTGACTCAAGGATCAAGAGCATACCTGGGTAAATTACTTCTAAAATGTAATTAAATTACATTACTCCAGTTAGAATTTAATTAAATTACATTACTCATTACTGCAACTGAAACGTAATAAAATTACATTACAATTACTACGAAAAAGTAATGACATTACAATGTCATTACTTTACCATTATTGGCATACATGTTCCCGAGTTTGTGGACGGCACAAGGGACACACAAGTTGACGAAACTTGCCTTCCCCGAAATTCGAGGAAAAAAATGTATGCTTACAATGTATCAACAGTTAGCTTGTACTCTTCTATTTGTCTCTTCTACATGTCATGCTAGTGTGCCACGAGTGTGCCACGTGTATTTTTTAATGTTTTATTTTAAAATATTTATTTCGGCGTACAGCCTCAGAACATCAGTTATCTCATGTTCAACAATTGCCGTTTGCGTCGATCCCTGTCGTATGAATGTGTGTATGAGAGTGCAAAAATGTAAGAGAGAAAGGAGGATGAGTGAGAGAGAGTGACTGGTTTGTCCCTTCAGATGACGCACCCTGTAAGTCGCTGAGAAGGCGTGTTAGCTTAGCTCAATTGGTAGAGCCCTAGACAGACGACATCAGAAGATGGACATCAGAAGAAGATGGACATCAGAAGATGTGGGTTCGAGTCCTACAGCTGGCTAACCTTTTCAGTGACTTTCACGTTTAAACGTGTTTTAAGAAAACGTTTAATCTGTGAAACGTGTTACAAAACGCGTTTCTTAAGAAAACGTTTTGACGTTTAACATAGAGCTCTAATTCGAACGCTTTGCATCTTACTCCCTGTGGGCGCACAATGGTTCAGCTTCACTTCAATGGCAGCGGTTCTTACTTCCTGAATAAAATGCTGTCATTGATTGAATATTACGTTTTATGGCAAGAAATGCCATGAAGGAAACGGGGAGAAAGCAAGAAAATATGTGGACGTCAGGGAAAAGCGAGATAAAAGTAACTTGGAACTTAACTTAAGTTACTTTGGCAAAGTTACCTGAAAAAGGAACGAGTTCCTCTGAAAGTTACCACGGCGCAAGGTACCCAGTTAAGTTACAAGTTACCAAAAAAAGGAACTTAGTTACAGTAACGAGTTACTTGTAACGAGTTACCTCGAACTCTGGTTTTTAAACGGTTCTTTTACGGCGGTGTCTCGCTCTCTGCGCCCCTATGTGTTCTCAGTTTTCCATTAAGCGGTAGCGGAGAAGGAGTACGCAGCTACCGATATTTGTAGTGGAAGTACTTTTACCACTACCAATTCAAAATGTATTGAGATTGCTTCTTCGTTACTGAAAAAACTGGCCAATACGTACAACGCTCACTGTCATGCGAATACAATGTTACGCCTTGCACCTAGCTTGAAACCGAAATCTTCTTTTGTCGACTAACAATAGCTGACAACAAAATTGCTAGAAACCGCTAAAATCTACCAAGACAGACATATTTCACACAATATGCTTGGGACTAACATCTCCATTTTTCTTTGGCCAATCAATCAATCAATCACACAAAGTTCCACAATGCTTCCCGTCGCTACACGATTGTAAAAGTGTACGGGGAACCCCATGGAGGATGAAGGATGCCGCTAAATATGATGCCGTCCCTAAAAACAAAATGAGATTGATATTTCAAGGAAAATTGGAGAACATAATGAAATTCACGTAACAAGAACAACAATTATATTCTGACGATGAAGTACGGAGATTTTCCAAATTCACGTAAGGTTCTCATCCGGCTCATGATATAATGCAAAGAGAACGCAGCCGGTGCTGCACGCTTATCATGCACGCTTATCGAGCCCCGATAAGGGCATAGGTCAAAACATCAGTTCGCTTGGACAGCAAAACCCTTGAGCGGAATGATCGACGTGTCAGTGCGAATACATCTGTTACCTACCTCGTAAAATGCTGGTAAGATGGGGTTCGGTAAAATTTCACGAGCACGCTGTCGTACCGAATTATCCCAAGCAGCACAATGTACTGAAAGTCGAGTGCAATAGGGGTGGACGGTATGTGTCTTATCAATGTTCTTTAGTTTCACGAGTCTCTTCAAGGCCTTCCACCTACCCGTCCACCCCTATTGCACTCGACTCTCAGTACATTTTGCTGCTTGGGATGGTGTCTCCTGTGTGTGTGTATTGGTGGTCGTTGGGAGTGGGGGGAGTGTTTCATTTTTGAAAAATCCCCGTTTGGTGTTATGCGTCACATTGTACTATAATGTTGATTAATTCCTATAATTAATAATAATAATAATAATGTTTATTCATACACGAAAAGGGGGCGAGCAAAAAGCCAGGTAAGTAGCCTGACGAGGCGCGACTATACCTCAGTGCGGCAGATATATATGCACTAATGTCATTTGCATTAGAAAAAAAAAACGCATAAACTATATACAGGGTGTTCAAAATTAAGCTTTCACTAGCACTTTATAAATAAGCGAACAAAAGAAAACTGGTGCTACTTTTTCTGTTCCTTGAGTAAGAAACAGATGGTACATAATTAGCAGCACCTGTTTCTTACACAAGTAGCGTAAGGTTATCATCCGGTTTCCTGTCATCGCTGTGTTGGCGTAGCGCTCGTGAAAGCTTAATTTTGAACACCCTGTATACGTACACAGGGTGTTTGCTCTAACGTGTCCAGAAATTATATTTAAAGCGAGCGATAAAAGAAAAGCAAGTGGTTCTTTTCTGCTACTTGAGTAAGAAACAGGTACTGCTTCACTAGTAGCACCTGTTTCTTAGTCAAGTAGCTGTAAAGTAGCGCTCGTTTCTCTTTTATCGCTCACTTTAAATAAAATTTATGGACACGTTAGCGCAAACACCCTGTATATTATACATAAACAAAGGAAATTGTCAAAGAGTCCGTAACTAGCGGAACACAGACAATAAACACAAGTGAGCACCACAGCTCTTTACACATAACATAATCTACGATTTCTTCAACAGAGCCGTAAACGACATCAATATTTTCACTTTCTCTGGCATTTAGGAGCAGGGAGTAGCGTAAAGTGCAGGCTCTGTTTACCATAATTGGTGTGGAGTCAAGGGATGCACCACGTGCATCTAGGTCTGAGCGCATAGCACGGAATTGAGCGCGATAGCTGAAATAACGATAGGAATGTATTATTTGTTGTCTTTACAGCTTTTCTATATGACATGGCTAGCCTATTATCATATAATTTCGTTACGTTCATAAATATGAAGTTATGTTTGAGCGTCCGCCTATGAATGCAACATTGGATGAAGGTCACGCTTATCTTCATTTGCTGCACTCAGAGTGACTGAAGACTGAGGACATGTTCCTTTTCTTCTTCTTTTTTTTTTTAATCTTGCAAGCTGTGCGCATCCCAACGGCGTCAAATTATTTGTGTGGTGTGTACGCGTGACACCGAAGCAGCACTTGGGCAAAACGCGGTGCTGACAGAACCGGACTGGCTGTCCTCCCGCAGCTCTGTAACAGCTTTTCCAATACCGGAAACAGTAACGGAAACGTTGCGCAAGCGAAATTGGAAGGCTGGTATTAGAATCGGATAACGGAAAGGAAAACATAACAGAAATGAAAATGGAAACCGTAACGAAAATACGTCCGTCACCCTTCCCTGATAGTACGTTCATATCACGCGGTATAACGAATGTTCTAGGTGCCTCCGTACTGTACCGCGCGATACCGACGGGCGAGCACGCGCAACGACGTTGGTTGCTGTACGCTACTTGCTAAGCGTTTATACTTGAGCGCAAGTGAGCGTGTGGCATGGAACATTGTCCTCTGGAAGCGGTGGGTACGCTCCACGCCGAAGTACATTCTAAGAAAAAAGGGTGTGAAAAGGCGGTAACTTCTATAGTTACCACCGCCGTCAACATGTGTCAACATGTGTCAACGTGTAGAGCATGCTCTGCTAATCAATAGTTGAAGAAAAGGCACCAACAGTGGGATTCGAACCCACACCCTTTGAGTGCTGGTCAGGTATGCTATCAATTGAAGCATGGAACTGGGTGTTGTGAGACTTGCGTGGTGTTTGTTATTAAAAGTAAAAGAAATTATCATATATCCAAATTGCTATTTAAAAAAAAGCCGTACGTCCCACTCGCTCACCGAATCAAAAGCGGTAACCCTATCATTCGTAGGTAGCAGGTAGAACTTTGCAACCTTTTAGGGGGGGGGGGGGGGGGGATATGTTTAATGCATACATGCACAACGTATGCGACAACTGTTATCCCCTAAACAGCGTAACTGCTCCACCTTTTTTTTTTCTTCTAAGAGTGTACTACTACGTTACGTGCTCTACTAAGCGCATTCTTTTCACTTGCACTGGACTGCACTACCTTGGACTCCACGCAAGACGGGTTCTCGGGTAGAGCCCTGCGCGGATGAGACTTTTGGCATCCGCATCCGACCCGCATCCGCGCACACATTACCGCATCCGATCCGCATCCGCACCATACACAACAGTTTACATCCGCATCCGATCCACTGAGCAAAACGCACCATCCGCATCCGATCCGCAAAATCCGCACGTTTCGAAAGACGCGTAAAGACCGCCGGAAGCATGTTGGTATAATTTCGGATGCCTCCATGCTGTCACGGAAGGACTCAGTCATGACGACAAGCAAAGGTAAACCTTTCAACAAACGCGATATGGAGAGACTTCTGGAACGCGTGGAACGCTACCTCGTCGGTGCTCGCGCGGTTCGAGACGCCAGAATGCCTCCTCTACCGTCTTGGCGCCGTGCATGGACAAAGGTGAACCCGAGCATGCGCTCGCTGTCGGCGCGCAGTACAAATAAATTGCTGGTGGAAAAATGACAGCACGCGGTATATCCGCATCCGATCCGCTACCGATCCGCTGCCTTCGTATCCCCATCCGATCCGCACACCGCAGAAAGTGCTAAATTTTCATCCGAATCCGCAAGTATCTTGCGGATATCCGCGGATATCCGCTTCCATCCGCGGATGGTGCAGGGCTCTATTCTCGGGAGCTGCACTTTCCAGCTGAAATGAACTTTATTAGTAATTCCTTTCTCTTCAACAGGAAAGTGCAGCACGCAAATAACCCAGTTCAGATCTGGTGCAGGAGGTGCAAGCGAAAAGAATGCACCTACTGTTGACGTTGCGTGCCAACGCTTACCGGCACACGCTGTATCACAGTCCCTCGCGCGGCTCGCTGTGCACGGACGTTGCTATGATGCTTCAGGTGCTCAAGGAAGGGCACGTCACTCAGTTGCGCTGAGTTCCACGACGCAATATAAACAGAAGCACAACAAAGGCAACGCAGGTTGCGCTACGTCACACCGCTCGAGTCTACACATTCGGACGTTGCAGTATAAACTCGCTTACGTGTGCGGCGAATATCTCCTGCGGATCTATGCGAGAGACCATTCGTGCCGTTTCATGTGGATGTGGCCGCCGGAAAGTTTGTAAGGTTTGGGAAGTTCTAATTCAGTTTTTCTGCTCATACCTTTGAGCGTTGTCTTTTCCTACACGAGCGTAGAAATGCGGGGTAGTTGGTAACTGTACACTGTGTCCCTGGCTGCGTTCCGTGTATCATTTTCCTACACTCTTAGAAATGAACTTCGCCGCATAGCACGCTCCTAGCCAACCATCATCTCGAATAATACCGTTATTTGCCCCGATTTGTTGAAAACGGGAGGCGTACGCGTTTTTTGTGACAATTATGAACAGCATAAGTATCACAAAAAAGAGTAGCCTCCCGTTTTCAACAAATCGGGGCAGATAACGATATTATTTGAGATGATGGTTGACTAGGAGCGTGCTATGCGGTGAAGTTCATTTTAAGAGTGTATGCGTGGACCTGTTATTTACGACAAGGGTTTGCCAGAATGATATCACAGTATGATGTACATGTCATGCCTCTAACACAGAGACAAATATTCACGATTCATGACACGTTGCTATCACCTCACTTCGATGAAACCCATCACACTACATACACTACGGGTCTGCACAGCTGCTAGCGTCCCAAACGCGTGCCAAATTTTTCCCATAATTCAATTCATTTCAAATATCGATTAACATGAAAAAGGCTACCTTTGACGACCTACGCATTGCTTCAATCCCACCTTAAAGGAACACTGATGTGACCCCAAAATTTTTTTCGTTTTTCGGTGCAGAGTGTTCTCCAACGAATGAAATGAGTTCCTGTGAGGAACGGTGAGCGTATAGGTGACCTACAGAGCGAGCGCGAGGGCTCTGTTCCGCACACCTTTGAAAAATTATTCTCCTCGTGAAAAGAGCTCATCGCAGAACGAGAGGACGTCGTGACGTATATGCTATTCCTCTCACGTGACCAGTGACGTACAGTGGCAGAGCTCAAGCATGTATAAGTGGCGCGTGAGCTGCGAAGAAAAAAAAACAATGCACGGAGCCTTCACTACGTCGCGAGAGCAACGTGTCGGCCGTCCACGGCTGCTTTCTCCGACCGTTTTTGTAAATTCTGTAAATCATGAGAAAAACTGCATGGAAAGATTTTCGATGAAATCGCTTTATTCTTGCTCAAAGTATCGAACACAACTAGATTTTTAAAAAACTAGAAGAGGATATATCAAATTTCGAGGAAGAACTGTGTGGTACGCGATTGGGTGCTACAGGTCTTAGAGGTTATGAAAGTCGAGAAGACGACTGCGATTTAGAAGGCACACAAACACGTCGGAACTGATGCAGCAAACCCTGGTTTTTCGTGGGAGGAGGTTGACAATGGCATACGTACATGGTATACATGCTGAAGATATAATCCTAGAACAAAAAATGGCTTACTTCCTTATGGGTCAGCTCATTCCAAGGTGGTGAATAGAGCAATAGTTAAAGGGACGGTCTCGTACAGCCGGGGCGATTCCGAAACTTAGGCAAAACTATCTTCACGAGTACTGTACGCATACAACCGTCAAAGTTTCATTCGGAATAACCAAGTTGTTTTCGAGGAATTTGTCGAAACGTGCCGTAATAGCAGACGACGAAACCTGCGCTTCTCTCATGCAACGTCACGCATGACGTCGGCCTGCGGGTACATCACCGTTGTCATGGTAATTGTAACTTGCAGAAAGACCTTGGGTTGAGTCATCCCATATACAGCCACGACTTCTGGTAATGACTATACAGGCGTCGCCACATTTAACCGTAGCTCGGGAGCGCGTGGCCGGAATGCATATGCCAGCGGCGCCTGTGTGCATCGATCAAGCATCACTTCGTTGCCGGAGCGCGCCTTGAGGGAGATATTTGCGCCCGCAGAGTAGGTAAGTGAGTAGGTGATCCATGGGGGGGGCTTGCCAAGCCCCCGTCGAGAGGCGGCGCTGGTGTACCGTGGCCCTCATGGCCCTACAGTCTCCCAGCATAGAGGCAAGGTGGCGCTGGCATGGAAGCAGGCCACGCGCTCCCGCGCTATGGCGCGCTACGGTTTAGTGTGGCGACGCCTGTGAAACCACCAAGTGAAAACAGATGTTCCATTGGAACACTGCTTGTTAGGCCTACATGATGCTTCATGAAGGCTTCAAGCGTATTGACAGATATCTTTCAAAATATTTCTCCCACGGTGCAGCAGTTTTGTTTCTGCCGTACTCAAATGTAAAATGTTTAGCAGCCTCCTCATTCGATGACCTTCCATTATAGAAGCTGAAGCTCGCATTGCATTCTGTTGATCCCGTTCATCACTCAGCCCTAAGGCTCGAAAACTGGTGCATACCGTACGTCCCCAGTACAGAGTTTGTATGTTGATGCAGTTGAACCGTCTCCAATGTTTAGGAGAAAATTCTTAACCTTGTCTTATATAACAAAAGCTTTCTCACTTCCAGACCACCCTTGTCGAGGTATTTTGGAAAATGATCACATGAATAGATTATCTGAAAACAAGCCAAGGTGCATTCCAAGCTTTGTAATTCGTGTTGCTCGTGCAATACAGTTTGCTCAAGAGTGTGGAGTTGAGCTTATGAAAGAATATATCCTTCTTCCTGAAAATTAGATTGCACCACGGAGGAAAAAAGAAATTCTATACAATTTCAAGTTAGAAAAGTACCGTACAATAAAAAATCTACCCCTTCCGTTGTTAGAAAACGGGAGTTCTTAGGAATAAAACACAGCTATAGAGACTTCGCTGCATTTTACACAGATGGCTCTAAGTCAACAAACGGGGTAGCAGCGGCAGCTGTCAACGAAGTGGGTGATGTGCAGCTCCTTAGCCTTAACCCAAGAGCAAGTGGCTATGCGGCCGAGTGATATGGGGGGGGGGGGGGATATGTTTAATGCTCATAGAAAAAAGAAGGCAGGGAAAGGTTAGCCATGGTGTACGCGCAGACTTGTGCGTAACGCGTTACTAGTAATTGCGTTACTTGTAATCAATTACCTTTTTGAGTAATTTTTCGAGTAATCAGTTACTTTACTGTCAAAGTAATTTTTCGAGTAATCAATTACTTTTCTGAGTAATCGTTTACTCAGTAATTGATTACTTTTTCCGGCAGAGATTAGCTTATCTTTCAGATGTTCTGCCCCAAGTTAAGCCCCGGGTGCCATCAGCCTTTGTTGGGCTGTTCTACTATAGCAAGCGGAGGTCATTGTAATAACGTTCTGGAATTTCAGAGTCTCTCTCCCTAATCTCTTTCTACACCAGTGTGATGGTACCTGAAGCTTTGGAGGTTTAGTGAGTCATGGGGAAGTTCCACGCAATGCTCTTCCACAATCGGGTCAACGTCTTCCCGGGCGTACAGATCTCCTTGTCCTACGTGTCTTTGTTTGTCTTGTTATTTCAGCTGTTTTGCTGTTGAACCTTTCTCTTTTTTTTTTCTGAGGCACACAAACACGGTTATAATTTGCGTGAATGCAAAGTAACGACCGAAGTAACGCGTTACTTTTATACTCGTTACTCAATTACATTTGAAGTCAAGTAATTGGTAATGGTAATCAATTACTTTTTCCACAGAAGTAACGGTAACGGTAATCGATTACTTTTTTCGAGTAACGGGCACAAGTCTGTGTAGGCGTAGTAAGCTTGCTATTCCTAAAAGCACAAAAAGTAAGATCCAGAAACAGCGACACAGGGGTCCATATATGGGGTCTTCTTAGCACTCGATAGAATATATAGCGAAAACAAAAAGAAGGCAGTAATTTACACAGATTCAAGGAGCCTAATGATGGCAACGGAAACAAAAGAGCGAACTAAAAATGCTCTTCTCCGTAATCTATTTGTACGCCTTCACAAACTCTATGAAAAATGGCATGACAGGGCATGACCCAGCCACGTAGGGATTGCTGGACATGAGCTTGCTGACGCTGCAGCAAAGGCTGCATCACTGTCTCATCCACACACTATGCGAATCCCCGTTCAGGACTACAAGTCGGCACAAAAAAATGGAAATGCCCTTATTGTATCACAGTGGCAGTTGACATAGGATGCAGAAAACAGTAACAAGTTGCATCTGGTAAAACCGGTAATTAAAGAGTGGGAGAGCTCCTATCACCGAAATCGATTCTTTGAAGTCGCACTTTCCAGACTAAGAATAGGACACACGCACCTAACACATCAGCACCTACTGTACTTGGACAACCGCAGCCAGAGTGCAAATACTGTCAGGAGCATGTAACAATCATTCACATTTTAAATGCGTGTCCATCACATGAGCAGTATCGGATTACTTTTCAACATTCTATCGGTATTGCATACAATTTCATCCCTCGCTTTTGCTTTGCAATGAGCCCATCGTACGGTTACATCCCATTTCGCCTATTCCCATTTTGCCTAACCCGGATTATCGGATTAAAGAGGTGGGAGGGGTAACAGCCGTTAGGCGAAATGGGACTGCAGTGCAATCTCATTAGGCAAAACGGGACTGTCGGCAAGTGGGCGTTACTTACACGCTCCGACCCGATGATGACGTGTGCAAGAAATGAATGTGCTCGTCGGACAACTACCTTACGTCGTCCGAAACAAAGACCCTTTACATTTGCAAATATAAGGTGTAAATATAATGTACAAAAATATTTTACATAGTGACTCCTGATGGACAGCATGACGAATGAAACAAGGCTTCGAGCCATGTTCAGTGTCACCTGAGCGATGTTAAATATGGAAACTGGTGTCACTATAGTGGTGTTTAATTTAACTCTTTTTTTTTTCTTTTGTGTTAGCGCCGTGAAGCTATGAGCGACGGCGAGATGGCTATGAGCGAGATGTGGCTATATGGAGATGAGAGGTGGCTATGAGCGACATACAGATGAGAACAGATGGAGAGAGGACAGCAGGAAGGAGTGGGGGGATAGGGGGTTAATATGCGTCTTGGGCAGACTTCAGGGGGAACTGTGCCGGTATTCGTCTCGAAAGTCTTCGGAAAACCCAGGGAAAACCTCAGACGGCACAACCGGTGGTAGGATTCGAACCCACCGCCTCCCAGTTAGCACGACACCACCGAGCGAGACGCCTTAACCCACGTTCAACCTAACTACCGTATTTTCCGGTGTATAACGCGCGCGTTTTTCGGTAAAACGGTGCTCTGAAGAGGGCCTGCGCATTATCTAACGGTGGGAGTTATACACGGAAATATTTTCCGACAGGAATTTCTTTTCTGGTCGGTGTCGTACAAATTCTAGTCTCCTCCAGGGTGTGCTGTGAATTTCTCCCAAATCACTTAGGGTCAGTTGAAAAAGCCGGCGTAGGGCGTTGGAATTAATAAAAAGTCGTGATGCTACTTAAGACTGTCATTGAGCAGTCAATAATTCAGAATGGCGAACGGGACATGATGTCGTACCTCGATGCCGTGGGACATCTAATGCATATTGAGTAGAGCTGCAAATTTGGAAGAATTTTGAAGTGCAGAAAACAAAGCTGCCCTTTTAATTAAAAAAATGTAAATAAAAACTATGTTTTCACTCTTGCACAGTCTATATTTGTGAACCAACAGATGAGGGAAGAAACCCTAGTGTAATATGAATTATGCAGACCTCATGCTTCAATGAAACCAACAAGGTTGCATGTAAAGTTATATGAAAATCCGAAATTGACTTTTGGCAGCATGCCAGAGGACCGCCTTCTTTCTTACGTAACACGGATTAGTAGGCGAAGTGGGACTGTCTGCAGCATACATTAGGCCAAATGAGACCCCCTGCAGTTCGAGGTCGGTGAACCTGCTAAGGGATGGCGAGATAATCTGCTAAGAAGCATTAGGCAAAATGGGAATAGGCGAAATGGGAAGACACGCATCGTACGTCACGTGAATGGTCTAAGGTTTCTAGATCGTATCAAGATTTTACAGAGTATATAAGCCTTTTAGTATTCATTGGTCTTTTACTCTTTCTAAGACACCTCTGGAGATAAGTTTTACATACATGCATACATTTTCAATGTCTTTGTGAATTTAAACAAATCATTCATTGCATAATCTATGAATATCCTCATCGGTGATTTGGCGCTTTTTGGCCTAAGTATCCCTTGCGCAAAAAACCTTGAACTACATACATACATCCCACTGCATTTTTTTTAAATATGTCATTGCATTGTGATGAGGTTCTTGTCTCTTACATTTGCTCACTGCCTTCTTGGTTAGTGGTCATGCTAGCCCATCATACGGCGGCGACCAACATGAACATGCACGCCCAGGATCGGATTGTCCTAGCTTTGACTGTTGCACACACGTGGCTGACACGATAATCTTGTATTTCGAGACTTTTGTGAATGATAAAAATCGCAGACATTGTGAAGGAGTCTCAACATTTCTAATGACGTTGTAATCCCAAGTCGCATACAAAAGTAGTTCCAAAAGTAATTCCGCGTCCATTACAAATTACTTGAAAAAGTAATTCAATTACAGTTACAATTATATAATATTGAATGTAATTCTGGAAATAATTACCCAGAATGTAATTAACTACCGGGTAATTCCATTTTAAATCGACCAAGGTGTCACTTTAAAGAGACACCGAAGAAAAAATGCCAAAATCAGCAAATATGACAAAAATTGCACATATTTTAGCGCTCATAGCTCCTGAATGAAGTGTGCTTTTAATGTGCAATCTTTCCTCTATCGTTCAATATATCGAAAACCATTCTAACCCGTTTGGTTGCCGAAAGAGATGTCAGTAAAATTAGGTGAGAGCAGAAAATAAACCTCTACCCGAGGAACGTCATCATGATGTTGGTAGACACACCGAAACCAAAACAGATCGGAAAGGGACAGCTGGGCTCCACGAATGGGCAATTGTTCGCTGCCTCCTATTGAAAGAAAAGTGGGACCGAAGGTCACGTCCTTTTTAGAGACCATCGTAATCCCCTCAAGACCGTGACTTTCGGGCGCGACCTTGTTCGCCACTAGCTTTGAACGTAGTTCAACTCTACCAAACTCGTGGCGCTATCGAACATTATGACGTCATTTGTTTACAAACAGGTAGAGGTCTATTGCCGAAGTTTCGTATGGCATACCTCAGCCGCTCCAGTACTTATTCCAGTAATTTTGCGGTTACTGAAAGGCCAAAGTATCTCCTAAATCCAGCTGCAAAAATATGTTGCAATATTTTAGTAGGGTGAAAGCAGCGAATTTTTTTCTGTGCCCGGGTCTCGCCGTTGCGACCTTGCATTCCGACTCCACTTTCGAGTGGCACGCCATCGCGCGTTTTCCATTTCAGAGGGCGTTCGGTCTCCCTGATGTTGCACTGATTCCCGCCGCTGGCACGTATTTGTGGACATGTCCGCGTTGGGATTCTTATTTACGTGCAACCATTTTATATATAGTTGCGAGACCAACAGATGGCGTCTGTCTATTATGCCGCAGCGACTGAGAGTAGAGTACTGACTGACGATATGTGGCTGAGTATAGCAACAACTTTTGAAACAGTTTTGTCAATGCTGCACAGGGTGTGCGCCTGAAAAGAAATTCTGTACTGGTAAGTGCTACCAAGTGGCTCATTGCTGGGGGTGCCGTCTTTATTACAGCCGCAAAAAGACGTAACAAAAAACTGTCCGGCTACATTGCATAGGTAGCATATGTATCCATTGAGCCTCGACATTATTTGGTCAGTTAGACTGGATTTGGTCAATAAGAGGAAGGTTGCACCACGCCAGACCAGGCGAACCCTTGTCGTTAGAATGCGTCCCTCATTCTCTTTTATTAATAATGGTCACAAATATACGTCACGATAATTTCCATCGCAGAATGGGTACCTATGCAATGTAGGCTGACAGTTTTTGTTACTTCTTTTAGCGGCTGTAACAAAGACGGCACCTCCAGCAATCAGCCACTGGTAACGCTTCCCAGTACAGAATTTAATTTAAAAAATTGACATCTTGTGTAGTATTGACAAAACTGTTTCAAAAGTTGTTATACTCAGCTTCATACGAGGGTGGTTCCATAAGTTTCCGGCCCGAGGTAGATAATGCGCGCGAATTTGAAAATGCGATTAGGGACGCGTGGCGCCATCTGTTGGAGGGCCGGAGCACCACCCTCAACCCTTTCCATGCTTTTGTCGGTTGGAGAGCGGCATTTCAAACCTTTTAAACAGCCAGGGTGCACTCTTCAGTTAAAATGGAAAAAATCTAGTACCGCGCTGTGATAAAATACTTGACAAAAGAGGGACTTTCGCCTAAAGAAATTAAAGCTCGACTGGACAATGTGTACAGGGAAGCCTCTTCGTCGTACACAACGGTAAAAGACTGGGCTAAGCAGTTTCGACTGGGGGCGAGAGTCCACTGAAGATGATCCACGCGATGGTCGTCCAGTGTAAGTGGTGACACAAGAAAATTTGTCTCTCATCGAGGAGGAAGTGCTGAGCGACAGGCGTCTGAAGGTGAAGGAAATCTCAGAAAGGCTGGGGCTTTCCAAAACAACCGTTTTTCGCCTCATCGGCGAGGGCCTTCACATGAAAAAGGTCAGTGCGAGATGGGTGCCACGACTTCTCTCGTCAGTTCAAAAGCAACAGCGCGTCGTCTGTGCCAAAGAGTTTTTGGAGCTCTGTCAAGAGAACGAAGAAGAAATATTGAAGTCAATTGTCACAGGGGATGAGACTATGGTGCTCTACTATGATCCCCTTTCGAAAAAGGAGTCGATGGAATGGCGCAAACCAGGAGAAGCACCCCAAGAAAAGCCAAGGTCACATAATCCACAAAGAAGATCATGGCAACAATATTTTGGGATTGTCACGGGATCCTCCTCATCGACTTCAAAGAGAGGAATACCACAGTGAATGCGACTTATGTGCTTCACTCCTGCACCGACTGCGAGACGCCATCAAGGAAAAGAGGCGCGGCAGGTTGAGTCGAGGTGTCCGGTTGCTCCAGGACAATGCCCCTGTCCACACGGCTTCTGTTGCCAAGGCTGCACTGAAGAAGTGCGGCTTCGAAGAAGTCCACCACCCACCCTACAGTCCAGACTTGGCACCGAGTGACTACTTCCTGTTCTGAAACTTGAAGAGGGATCTCAGAGGACGGAGATTTCAAAACGATAGTGAGATGCAAGAGGCAGTTTTCCAGCATTTTGCGGGCAAATCTTCGGGCTATTTTTCCAAGGCTATAAGAATGCTGGTTGATAGGTGTCAAAAGTGCATCGAAGTTAAGGGTGACTATGTTGAAAAGTGATACACTTGTTTCGTCTCTATGACTATTAAAAGTTGGTCTGCCGGAAACTTATGGAGCCACCCTCGTATCGTCAGTCAGTACTCCACTCTCAGTCGCTGCGGCATAATAGACGGACGCCATCTGTTGGTCTCGCAACGGCATATAAAAGGGTTGCACATAAATAAGAATGCCGACGTGGACATGTCCACAAATAAGTGCCAGCGGCGGGAATCAATGCAACATCAGGGAGACCGAAGGCCCTGTGAAATGGGAAACGCGCGATGGCGTGCGACTCGAAAGTGGAATCTGAGTGCAAGGCCGCAACCGCGAGACCTGGGCACAGAGAAAAATTCGCTGCCTTCACCCTACTAAAATAGTGCAACATATTCTTGCAGCTGGATTTAGGGGATACGTTGACCTTTCAGTAACCGCAAAATTATTGGAATAAGTATTGCAGCGGCCGAGGCAAACATCGGCAATTTTCTGCTCCCACCTAACTTTACTGACATCTCTTTCGGCAACCAAACGGGTTAGAATGGTTTTCGATATATTGAACGATAGAGGAAAGATTGCACATTAAAAGCACACTTCATTTACGGATATCTGACCTGCCGTCGACGAGCTATGAGCGCTAACATATGTGCAATTTTTGTCATATCTGCTGATTTTGGCATTTTTTCTTCGGCGTCTCTTTAAAGTGACACCGTTTTCACTCTGTACGGGTATACTAGACTGCCCAGGCTTTATGTGTGCCAGCTATGAGGGCTGTGACGCGAATGAAATGGCATCAGTAAGGCTGCAAAGTCGCGAGAAACAATCACCTCGCGAAGACGGCGCCACCTTACCCCCTCTCCATCTGTGGACTGGTTGATCGTAGGAAGCTCCGGGAACTGCTTTCGTCTTGACTTAAGGTCGTTTCCAACATATATTTTTTTCACTGAAATCAAAAAATGTCATCCGCGGACCTTGGTCGATTTAAAATGGAATTACCCTACCGTAGCTGAATTACTTATAGTTAATTACTTTACAGGTCTGGTTACAAGGGTCATTTTCATAAATAAATTTCGTAGTTGCGAAGAACACCGGAGAGTTTCCTGTGGATCCTGAGTTAAAAGTTGCTTGAAAATAGCGACAAATTATTACGAAAAGCTTAATTGGTCAAGAAATTGGCTGCTCTGTACATATTTTGCACTAAAATGTGAAATGAAATAATCTTCTAACTTAGAAGGGAACAATGTGTGCTGGATGCGGGCACCGTTAACCCGTTATTAGACTACTGCACCACAATTTCCTTCGGGTGAATACGTAAAACGCTGGGCATCAACATGAGAGCGCTGTTAACAATCCTCGGCGATTTTCAAGCGCTGCGAGAAATCTATGCAGCTCTGGTACGCGGTGTGCATGCAATGCAAGTAGCCCTTTTGCCTTCATTCGCATTACAAATCTCGTCCAACTGGATATTTTGCTTGCGTTAGTTGTTCGTAGAGTTAACCATAGCGCAGTGTGGTCCAGATAAATATTTGTCGTTCATTGAGAGCGATAACTGTACGAAAACGCAAAAACCAATACTGTACCCACAGAGAACTTGCATTCCTCCAGCTCCTCCCGCCTATAAGCCAGAACGGAACCGAAACCGAAATTTTCCGGTATACGTTGTACACTCTACATCGTTTCACGCCTTTCAAGGTGTAAAATAGGTGTATTAACAAAGATCACACCTCTTTCACACCCTACAACTTTGTTTTGGAAGTTCCTGAGAGTGTAACAATGGTGTACTACACCCTTAGGTGAAATATGGTGATAAGTGTGTCGCCTGGGTGTATAAAGGGAGTATGTTTATTTTCGTTCACATGAACAAAAGTAAATATACAGGGTGTCTCAGTTAAATCCCCGGGCTAAATAATTCGCGAATGGGTGCACCAATCGAATAACTTTCTTTTTTACAAGTATTTGTGCAATACCTCCTACAGGCTGCGCACCGTGTGAATGTGTGGGAGGCGCTCATTATTTAAATAAAAATCCAAACGAGTTTCGTGAAAAACATAACTTCTAAAGCAGGGTGCCATCGGCATTAAAATGGGTACTACCCCTTTTGGGACCTTCAGTGGAGAGCTTTTAGAGCAAAATCTGCCACCGAAGCGGGTCATTTGTTGCAGTAATTACTTCGTTTCGGTTTACATATTTTTGTCGCGGCTGGTGGCGGTGAAGCGCAAAAGGACGCTCTTCCACTCACTTATCCACCAATGAATTAAGTGTTCTTGAGCTTACTTCGCAACGGGGAGTGCTGAAGAAAAAGTAGCAGCGTCAGACAGGCTACGCCAGTCCCCACCCTGCTTATCTGACTGATATGCGCCCTTTCTCAGTTATGATCGCATGGAGGAAACACAGTTAATCACATAGTGCCTTGATATCACATGCTTTCCATTTTCTCTTCAGCACTCCCCATAGCGAAGTAAGCTCAAGAACACGCCATTCATTGGTGGATAAGAGAGTGGAAGAGCGTCCTTTTGCGCTTCACCGCACATTTCCCCAGGGCGTCAGTCGTGACGTTGCCCACATACGTGAGGCCGACAACGGCAAGCCCTTTCACCGTCACCACCACCACCACCACCGCGACCAGCCGCTACAAAAATTTGTAAACCGAAACTAATTAGTTCGTGGGACAAGTGACCTGTTTCCATGTCAGATTTTTCTTTAAAAGGTGTCCACCGAAGGTCTCAAAAGGGGTAGTACCCATTTTAATGCCGACGGCGCCCTGCTTTAGAAGTCATGTTTTTCACAAAACTCATTTGAATTTTTATTTAAATAATGAGCCCCTCGCACTCGTTGACAGGGTGCGCGGCTTCTAAGTGGTATCAAACAGACACTCGTAAAAAAGAAATTTATTCGATTGGTGCACCCATTCGCGAATTATTTAGCCCGGGATTTAACTGAGACACCCGGTATACAACAACAGGGAACGGGAAGTTACATTACAAAAGTGCATGGCGTGGATTTACAACACGTCTACCATCTGATAATGTATGCAAATTTAGAAGATCTGTTGAGATAGTGCTTAAATTTCTTAAAATACGTCGCTCCTCATTGCAAGACAGAACAAATACTACATGATAGTGCTCATCAAACTCAACTGCAGTTAATGTTTGTATGAGAAAATGGTATCAGAGTTAATAACACATATGCCTCCAATCTCAACGAACACGGGTAAGTCCTCCTCGGAAGATTCTTTGGCAATAACACAGCCAACAGCAAATGTGTTATCATTATCAACTGCACTTTCCACATAGACTATAGATTCTGCGTGAATATCACGGTCATGAATGTAACTCTGAATTGCTTCTGGGGCATGTTGAAGTATTACCTCCTTGGAACCATCAGTAGATGTGGCATTTCTGATGAAGGGCTGCAATCACACATACATTTGATAAAATTGACGTCTTCTTGCTAATGAAAGGGTTATGTTCTTAAAATGTCGAGTTTTTCTAGCAACATCTTTAAAATGCTAGTGTGCCCCTTCGAAACGCGTACAACCATGCAGATAGGAGAGGACCAAACATCCTGATGAGTCGCGGATAATGAACAACGTAATGCATTTTACAGGGGTTGGATATTTGTGGGTATAACACTGCAAAGCCTTGAAGAAACGAATAAATGCAACGTTCTAAGTAGTCAACATGCATATGGGGGAGGTGCCTGCTCATGAGAAGGTCTACAATTTCACGAAAAGCTATATACAGCTGCCATGCTTCATTGCCATGCACAGCAGCCATGCCATATATGATTGTCTGTATGTCGGCTGTACATGTTTACACACATAATTAATCACCTTGATGTGCATACATATATGGACCTCAATGTGATTATACGCAATATGCTGGTAATTGTGAATACACAGTTACCAGCATATTGCTACAAACCCAGCAGTTTTATTCGGCGTTACACCCTTTACACCACAATTGCCATGAGGGTGTTAAAATGCACCTTAAAAGGTGTGCGCCATGAACCTTTTGATTTACACCCTTTAAGGTGTAAAACGATTTAGAGTGTACCTGCACTGGAGCTGAAGAAGAAAAAGTAGAAACATATCGAAGCAACGCGAAACAGATGGTGTTGCTGGTGGTGCTGGTGAAAGGGTTCGCAGTTGTCGTCCTCACAGAGGTGGGCAACGTCATGACTGACGCCCTGGGGGAATGTGCGCCCCGGGCCGACTGCTAAGGGAACTGTGCCGACATATGTCTGGAAGCATCTGAGGAAAACCCAGGAAAAACCCCAGACAGCAGAGCCGGCACCGGGATTCGAAGACGGGCACCTCCCAGTCTCGACTTGACATGGCAAGCACGTTAGCCACTGAGGTTAAAACAGACGAATATGTGCTTCGACATGTTTCAAGCCAACCAACACGCTCTACACTCTAAACCGTTTTACACCTTAAAGGGTGTAAACCCAAATGTGCAGGGCACGCACCTTTTAAGGTGTAGTTTAACACTGTCAACGTTGTTAGGGTGTAATCATGTGGTAGGGTGTAATTCTCATCGCCGAATAAGAAAATACGCAGAAAATGTTGTCAGCTTGATGCGAAAAAACTACTGTTTTCGCATCGAGCTGACAACACTTTCTGGGTATATGCCCAGGACCATCTAGGAATGTATTTCTATGTCATTTTGATAATCACCAAACGAACATATACATATGTAAAAAGTTTCACTGCATCTAAAGTATTCAGTAAAAATTGGTCTGCTCGTGCAGCACGTCATTAGGTAATAGGTGAACTATAATGCGATCAACTATGTGTATAAGAATGTTATGTGAAGGAAATATATACGGCTATACATAGGCAACTCAAGGATAGGGCAATTCACCAGAACACACTTCAATGAGCTATATGAAAAATGGTATGCATGGCTTGTTATATGCTCAGTTTTTTTGTTTTTTTTTTCTGAAAACTGATGGAACAAAGAGAGGTGTCACTTGAACAGGTACCAGAATGTCACATTAACTATGTTTCTGACAATCATTATAGTTGTTGACATTGTGATGTCGTCAGAAGTGTCACGACTGATGGCTCCACAGTTTCAGCAAGTTGTGTAATTGTAGAAGAAATACCTGAAAATGACTTGCCGGTATTTTCAGAGATCTTAGGAATATATGTTGTAAATTCTCAGATTCTTTTCATTTCCCTCTGTTTAACCACCGTTGAATACCATTGCCACTTGCATGTCCATGTGGTAACTACCACTCAGGAATCCACTGTTTTGGAAAATTGGAAGAGCGTTTCACCTGACGGGTGTTGAACCTACACAAACTCCCGGATGGCAGGCGCGTTATCAATCCATGTCATGCGCTTCTGTAGTGCGACGTACTTATGTCAATTCATGTGACGCGCTCTCTGATTGCCTATATGTTATTTCTTAACTTATGTCAAGCTCTCCTTAGTGTGCCTGAATTAATCCACGCCTGCCTGTTAATCATGCCAGGTGTTTATTATTTCGTCATGTCGTGCATTCTTCTAGTGTTTCGTAAGTAATTTTATGTAATGTGGAAAACCTGCCCACTTCATCGTCAAAATATAATTGTTGTTGTTGTTATGTAATGCGCTCCCTTATAATTAGGGTTCCGCGTTTTCGATGTTATTTTTGGGCAGATTCGGCGTATGTTTTTCGATGTTTATTGATTTTCGAGAAATCGGAGTTTTTCGATGTTTTTCCTTGCGTGTACATGGTTTACCCGACAGTTAACGGCGCATAGCAATTACAATGTAATTTCAGTGCTGTGCGCGTCTAACGCAGCCTTAACAACAACAACCAATGCGAATTACCAGTTTTGTGAAATTACAAGAAACTTTATTGCTCCACAGCGAAGTGATGACGCATTCACGAAACCAACGAAAGCGCAACTCATTTAAGCTTATAGTAATAAGTGCAAGCATACTTGCCGAGGTTCTTGTCAGACATTGCTTCGCGCTCTTTAGTTCGCGAGTTCTATAAGTGCTGCAAGAAATGGTCGGAAGGCGTTTGTTCACCTTGTTCGTTACGATGATTCTTCATAATCACGTGGCGCCGCGATTGCAGGTGCTCTGATATGCGCGCCTGAGAGTTCAAAATCTTAATTAAAATTAATTTTCGCAAACGTAGTCCGAGGCCCTCTTCCTTTTTCTTCCCATCTCGGGTGCCGCGGAAAAACAGGACCGCCGTACGTGGAAAGTGGAGGTGTATGTACTGTCGTAACCTCTCCACTAAACAACTAAAGGCCTGTGACCGAGATTGTAATTGAGGTCACGTCCCTAAAAAGCTCACAAACGATGTGAGGCAACTACAATGGCAGAATGAGATTGCGACTAGCGCACCCGATCCGGGACAAAGGGATTGACCCTGGAACACTCAATGTGGTCGCAGGTCATCCAACCATAGCAAATACCAGGAAAGAAGAGCAATAAAGGAAAACCTGCTTGGTATGTTGGAATCTTAAGCTGGGCATGTGCAGCAATTTATCTGTCATGGTTCCTGAAATGTTCCTCTGTATTCGATGTTTTTCGATTAAAACCGAAAACGGGGAACCCTACATAATGTTCCCCTGTCATGTCTGCAGTATTCGATCTCCTTTCAGTGAACAAAGTAAATGTATGTTCAAGATTCAAACACACCCTCAAAACACCCTGTATCACACCCTCACCGAGATTTTTCAGAAAAGGGTGTAATACAACATTCTTACACCCTTGAGAGCTCTCAAACAGATTTTTAAGGTGCACAAATGGTGTATTACTGCTGTGTACAGCCACTTTACACCCATTTTACACCTTTAGGGGTGTGAAAAGATTTAGTGTGTATATCTTGCAGGAAAAAAATGGAGTACAGTCTTAATACGACGAGTGATGAACTGCGCCAGTGACGTTTCATACACTGTTGGCTGGTGCAGTGTTGGTTGCAGTGTGGTTGGTTTCATACCTTGTTTTTATTATTTTCTGCAGTGCGCCTTTTTGATCAGATTTTTCGTTTTCCCGTTCTTTTTTCTGTGCGTATAGCAATTTAAGAAGAGTTGAACTCCAATGCGCCGCATAGCCTGTATACTGTGGGATGTGCCTTCATGAGCCGCGAATGATACCACATTTCGTACTCAAATCTAATCGAGTACCACAACTTAGGCCGAATTTAGTCATTCGTTATTGCCGACTTTCGGGGGGAAATTCGTTTATGCATTTATCGGGTGGTGCAAAGACAACTGCGCATCGCATATGCTAGTCCATGACATATTTTGACATTCTCATAATCATATTGATGTCAAGTATCATTAGTTCTTCCATATGACCCAAAGTAAGGTTTCATAACTCTTCTACTGTTTTTGACGGTGACACTCAAAGCCAGTTGCCTTTTCTTTCACGTTATAGCGCAGATGTGCAGTGTGCCTGTTATACGGACGCAAGCCTCGAGTCATGGCCATGCTGGTCCTGGTGGCTGTGGTTGTCCTTGTTATATTCATCGTCCAACTACAGGGTATGTCATCAAACTTAACGGGCTAAGCCATTTTTCCTTCTTTGTTCTGTGCAGAGATTCCGTCACTACCTTGCCAGGAAAAAAACTTTCCGGTTGAGCACCAAATATAATCTAACAGTATACGTTGCCCATAATGCCACATCTACCAATACTAATGAACCCCAAGTTGCGAACTACCAGGGAGTACGAGATCACTTTGGCTCGACGAAAGTTCTACCCTCTCTAGCTGCCAATCTTTAACTGTTGCGTTCAAGATTCGTTCCTTTTGGCTGAATGGCTTACAAAATGAACACTAAATTCATCTGTTCAGTAGTTTTCGCGTATACACAGATTCAACGAGTAACAATTCGGCTTTCCTCAGCATACAATTTTAACATTTCTAATCACAAGGGTCGTTCGAGGTTGACTGAGTCTTTTCTTTCTTTAAATACAATGGAAAATTGACAACGTAATGACTTGTTGACAATGACAACTGTCAGTTTCTTAAAGTATTCACCATGCTCATCTGGACACAGCTGCCATTGCTGTGGCAAATCTTTGATGCCTTTGGCGTAGAAAAAAGTGGGCTGCAGTTGTAGCCACTGCAGGACATCTTTTTGGAGGGCTTCATCCGTGTGGAACGTCTTTCCTCCAAGGTGTTCTTTAAGGGACCCAAACAAATGGTAAATCGTTTGGAACTAAATCTTGGCTGTAAGGGGCATGGGGTAAAACCTCCCAGGGCATTTCAACCAGGGTTGCTACCGTCAAATTCGCCGAGCGCAGCTAGTCATTGTCATGAAGAATGACCTTTCCGGACAACGTCCTAGGGCTCTTCTTGGCGAACTGCGTTTCCCACGGCACACTTTATCAACGTGGAGTAGTTCCGGGCATTAATCGTGACCCCTTGCTGCAAGATGTCCACAGGGATGACACCCCGCATGTCCCAGAAGACAGTTCCCATGGACTTCCCAGCAGGCGGCTGCATGTTAGTTTTCTTTGGCGGCGAGGAAGCCTTTTGTCGTCATTCCATGCTGCTTCTTTTTGTCTCTGGGATGAGGTGATGCATCCAAGTTTCATCACAAACAATTGCAACAATTCATTCCTCTCGGATTGAAACCAGTTCAGCAGCTTGCTCAGAGGTTGCCATGCGCGCTCCCCTCTGGTCACAAGTAAGGTGTCGGGGAGGTGGAAGTATGTGGAAGTGAGTGTCGGAAGTAAGGTGTCGGGGGGGTCTTGCACAGACTTTGCGGGACAGTAAATGCTCGTGAATGATTGCCTCCACACTGCCGACACTAATATTACTCTAGGCTGTACTGTCCGCCGGTTCCCGAGGATGGCTTGCTCAACGCCTGCGATGTTCACTGGCATGACTGCAGTCGGACGAAGTGTCCATGTGGTTCATTCGTCACCATATCCCGTCCTTCGCTAAACTGTCTGCACCATACGTACACTCTTCCCCTTGATATCGTTTGTTCCCCATACTGTGCCTGTAATATTTGCAAAATCTCACCTAGTTTGACGTCCTCCTTCACAAGGGATTTGATTATGCATAGCTGTTCCACAGCTGCAGACACACTGCTCGCCGCCATAATAGCTGCCGCTGCTTCACGTGCACTGCTGCACGTGTAGCATGTGCCGCACGTGCCGCCGACCCGAGAACGGTTGCACGTCGTCCTCGGAAAGTTTTATTCAATTACATTTCCTCACTGATTTTTCTCGAGCAAAAGTCTCGGTCAACCTTGGACGACCCTCTTCGTCAACAACCTGATTATTATTTTTTCTTTTTCTTTTCTTTTTTCTATTGTGGAGACCTATCATAAGGGTGTCGGGTATCACAACCGAAGTTTAAAGAGGGTGCTACTACTTTTCCTATTTTTGTCTTCCGAGCTGCTTCCAAGTGCTTCCAAGCAGCGATGTGTCCTACACTCAGGGTATAGTGTGATACGTCTTGCCGTTAACCGAAATTTATAAATCCGTCTCTTTAACAGAGATAGGACGACGTCCTGACAGGGAATGCTGTCTGTGCCCTGAGGCGGCACGAATCGTCTTTCACCCGGATACGAAGGACAGAAGTCTACGACAGCCGCAAGCCACAGTAGTGGGTCGGGAATTTGCGAAGACTATGTCACGGGATCCCGGGCCTCATATTTTCATGGTCATTGCTCCAGGTACTACAAATTCTCGAAACAGCGGCACCCCACATAATGATTTGATAGCGTTCAACAGCTGTAGCCGTTAAAATCAAAACACATGTTGATATAGGGGAACGCCACTAGTCCGCTTCGACTTTTGTGTGATTCCAAATAAGATCAAGCAGGACGCTCCGTTCGCTGCCCTAGATTGGGGTGTGGCAGAAAGTAGTCCGAGCTAAAAGTGTTAAGCCATTATTGTTGATGACAAGTGGTCATGCGAGTTCCCAAGATTTTTTTCCAGAGGAGGGCAAAGAGCTTCTGAGGGGCAGGGCAAAGCGTGCAACCAATCGACAATAGAATGAGAGCAATCGAAACCTCTGATATGCAGATGATGTGGCGGGTAAGTTTCAGAGTAATGCTAACGACATCGGAGGACTCATGAGGACTTACGAATAAAGCGCACGCAATTCCCACAGGTGATCTTGGAGTTCCAGGGAAGGGCCTCGGTCCCCCTTGCACCAGCTCTCGAAACAGCTCCGTAAAAATAATGACAAAGCGTGAAAGGGTGAAAAGGCTCTCCCACTCGGTCCTGATTTTCTGGTTTTTTTTTGTTTGTTTGTTTGTGTGTGTGTGTGTGTGTGTGTGTGTGTGTGTGTTTCACTTTGCGTTGATCGTGTTGGTGAACAACGTCTCACAGATGGAGCTTAATATTTTGCTTGTATCGCAGGCAGCATGAGTGCTACAAACCATGAGTACTAATTGCATTGCATATGTTTAGCAAAATTCGCACGTTGAGAAAACTTGCCGTTAAACCGTCCGAATGACTCGATTGCGCTCTAGATGTCCAAGTGTACCATACATTGTCAGACGAGCTGTTACATTGAACGAGGCAACCTGAGACAGGAAGCAAAAAGGAACACAACACAACACGTTCTCAAACGCGGACGCGTCAGACACGTCTCGAACTTTGATAATGGTGCCAGTTGTACTACAGAAAGCCACACTGGTACAGAAGTACAGCTTGGGACAAAAGTTTACGGAACACCGGGGCGTCGCAATTCTCCGTTGGAGCGACACCCTATAGCAGCAAGCAGGAGCCGACACGCATACCGAGAGATGGAGAGAATCGCCGGTCACCTGTTTCTTATTCGATTTCTTCCTGATAGCTAGCAGGGGGCCGTTCCGATGAAGAAATACGCCAGTGCCGTGTTCCGTAAACTTTTGTCCCAAGCTGTACAAAAGATGAAATTTTGCAGAAAGTGAATGTTCGAGAGTGCTAATCTAAAATAGCTAAAAATAAAGGCCTCGTTTCGTACACATTTTAGAAACAGGTGGCATAATTTTTTCCCTGTCGTGACCACAAGGCAGGCCATCCATTTATTGTGCACCTGCTGGCCTCACTGTCAAAATACTTGCCTTCCAAAATGTATTGCAAACACTTATTCTAGCATTGAACATGATTTTCTGCCACATACCTCTTGTACCGAATAGTTATGCACGAACTAATGTTTTTCTGCTGTTCCCACGTTGAATTTTATAGCCGACAGTGAAGCGCTGCAAAGAAATGGCAGTTTATCCTAGTGTCGCTTTTTTGGGACGCTTTTCCGTTGCATATTTCACGACATCACCCACCCCAAAAATGCATTCCACGTTAAAAACAGCAGGTCCGACAGAGAAAAGTCAAAGGCTCCAACAAACAGTCCGTGTTACAAGCTGTCCTTACCCTTTCTAGGTACATGGGTTACTGACTACCATGTCTGCAGTGTGGAGTCAGCCGCTCTGCACCATCCAGGCCATAATGTCCATCTCCTGCTCCTGGGTGAGCGCTCCAAGGATACCTTGTACATGGACGCCACCCGCCTGACGCATCTAAGCCACATCATAAACGTTCGGCTATGGCATATCAAAACGGCGGACATCTTTATCGGATCGCCCTTGCAACACTTGTACTACAAGGAATTCTTGAGAAATCCATACTCGGGCGATGGTACCCACGTAATGGATGCAGTCAAGGTCCTGCTATTGTGGATGTTTGGTGGAATTATTTTGGACCCAGACTTCGTTGTACTGAAGACGATAGACGACGATAAGTTCACTAATGCAATCGTGGAAGATGGTAAAGATTTTCCAACGATTCACTTTCTTAGATTTCAGAAGAACAGCAGCTTCTTAAGCACCTGGATGAAAGAATTTCAGGACAACTACAACGCTTACGACGCGCACGACGCTGGCATCGTGGTACTGATGCGTAGTATACGTTCAGTGTGCAATATTAGTGCGTTGAATGAAGTCGATGTGAGCGGCTGCCAACTGACGGTGCTGAAATCGAGGTATTTTTTTCCAGTTCATCAAAAAGAAGCCAATGATATATTCAAACGTGGTCGTGATATGACGTTGATTGTGAAGAACAGCTTTGCGGTTTGGTTGTGGAGCGACAAAGTTCATGTCCGTATAAGTGATTTGGACTTCTCTTTCTACAGAAAATTAATGAGAGATCATTGTCCGACCATCAATCTTAATGGCGGTAGATACGTGTACAGGAGAGGGTTACACGGTGAAATGTAGTACTGGGACCACCTTTAGAGGCTTGCCCTGCTCAGTAATCATACAAACGCCGACACTCTCATGAAAAGACCACATGATCCTGTCATACCAAATGTATCGCACACAAGGCACACGTTTCCAATTACTTTTCGTGTGACACTTTTTATGTTACTGGCGCTGGTAATTCCACGCTTCGATTGTATGCAAAAATCCATGACTAGTTGTGTGACCCCAGAGTAAATCTACGTCGTCTTTCTCGTTTTATGTGATGGAGCTAACTGCATAAAACCTACGCTCGCTGTGAACGATATGCCTCTTTCCTTACGAAAATTACGAAAATTTCCTTACTAAAATTAACATTGACTCTGTATTGACTCTTTATTTTGGGTCTATGTACTACATTGATATCCTATTGCATTTTACAGTTTATTGACTTCTGTAAATAGAATCTCTATGTCCTTCATATTGATTTTCGATGTATGTGCTATTGTATACCGGGTGTTTCAGTTAAATCCCCGGGCTAAATAATTCGCGAACCGGTGCACCAATCGAATAACTTTCTTTTTTACAAGTACCTGTCCAATACCGCCTACAAGATGCGCACCGCATGAATGAGCGGGAGGCGCTCATTATTTAAATAAAAATTCAAATGAGTTCCGTGAAAAAAGCTAACTTCTAAAGCAGGGCGCCGTCGGCATTAAAATGGGTACTACCCCTTTTGGGACCTTCAGTGGACACCTTTTAGAGAAAATCTGCCACCGAAGCAGGTCATTTGTTGCAGTAATTAATTGGTTTCGGTTTACGTATTTTTGTCGCGGCTGGTCCGGGCGAAGGGCAAAAGGACGTAATTCATTCGTGTAATGCATTGGTGTAATTCATTGGTGTAAGGACGTAATTCATTGGTGGACATGGGAGTGAAAGAGCGTCCTTTTGTGCTTCACAGCGACCAGCCGCGACAAAAATATGTAAACCAAAACCAATTAATTACTGCAACAAATGACCGCTTCGGTTGCAGATTTTTCTCTAAAAGGTATCTACTGAAGGTCCCAGAAGGGGTAGTACCCATTTTAATGCCGACGGCGCCCTGCTTTAGAAGTTAGCTTTTTTCACGAAACTCATTTGAATTTTTATTTAAATAATGAGCACCTCCCGCTCATTCACGCGGTGCGCATCTTGTAGGCGGTATTGGACAGATACTTGTAAAAAAGGAAGTTATTCGATTGGTGCATTGGTTCGCGAATTATTTAGCCCGGGGATTTAACTGAAACACCCGGTATACATGGGCTATACAAATTCTATTGACACCGTATTCCAAATTGGCCACCGTGTATGTGTTGAGAAGTGTCAATAGACATTATGCAATACAGACTCCATACAAAAATGCTAAAAAGCGGGTTCGGCGGTTTCCATTCGCTACACCCTGGCGTGATTTCGCTTGTGTGTATGTGTGATGCAAAACACAAAAGCTACAGGTATATACTCTTAATTTGTTTTATTGCACGTTCCACAATGCAGTGTAGCCGCAGATCATTTCCATGACATAACCTCCACAGTGAACGGGGCTCCGTGAGAGTAAGACATTTCTTCATTGTTTTGAACCTCGGCCACCATACATTTCCTTTTATGTTTCTCTTTGTTCGTTTCTGGCACTCCCCATAACGAACAATGAGCGCGGCAGCTTGTAAAGCAAACTGAGAAAAATATAATGAGAAATATAGAGAGAACTAACATGTCCGAAAAAGTCACTTCAAAAGGTTATGAAAACTCTTCCCAGGAGCAGTACTGCCTGGCGGTACTGGCATATGTGTGTATTGTCATCAAGCAGGAGAGCTACCTATGGAGGTAGTCCAAGGTATATCTAAACAGGTAGCGCAACTCCCATAGGCCCCTGTGTCTTCAGAATGACGCCATGATAGAGACGGTGAGCGCCATCCATCCGTTGCGCAGACTACTACGATTGTAAATAGATGACGTCAGAAGTGACGTCAGCAGTATGAATAATAAGTAGCCATTGGCCAGGGAAGGGTAACGGTAATGGTAACGGAAACAGAAACGGTATATTACCGAAATTGGAGATGGTAACGATAACAGAAACGGAAACGCGTACCACGGTACTCCATTACCGGAAACAGAAACGGAAACGAAAATTATCATCCGGTATTGAATTCGGGTAATGGCTGTTCCTGTTGTGCGATGACATTTGAGTGACTTTTCATTTTATTTTTGTATTTTGGTGACTCCATTCCCCGTAATGCTCTAAATATTACACGAGAGCATCGAAAGAAAGCGCAATGTTGGACCTCGAGGGTGCATCTCTCGCATACCTCGTCCCAATCCTCATAACACCATGACATCAACATATCACTGCACTCCACCATAGCACGAGGATGACAGCCTAGAATTTTTAGCTATTCATTTTTTACTTTTTTTTTTCATTTCACCGCGGCATGGCAGTATTATTTATTACTGAGAGCGTCCGCTAATGAATGCGACATTGGATGAAGGTCACGCCCATCTTGAGTTGCTGGACTCCGAGTGACTGAAGAACTGTTCGTACATTTTTTTTAATTCTTGCAAGATGTGCGCATCCCAACGATGTAAAATTACTTGTGTAGTGTGTACGCGTGACACCGAAGCAGCACTTGAGCAAAACAGGGTGCTGACAGAGCCGGACGGGCTGTCCTCCGGCGGCTCGGTAACAGCCGTTCCATTACCGGAAACAGCAACGGAAACGTAACGGAAACGAAATTGAAAGGCTGACATCAGAAACGACAACGGAAACGAAAATATAGCAGTAACGAAAATGGAAACGGTAACGAAAATACGCCCGTTATCCTTCCCTGGCCATGGCACATTTACGTTCGCGCACTTCGTTTGCGTTGTATTCCCTTTTCCTCACCCCGGCAACAATACCAGACGAGAACACAACGAAAAAAAATTCACGGGCGATTTAGCGGTAAATGCGAGAGAAATGCATTAGCATTAACTGCCTTTTCCGGCCCATACTTGACTTCCGGGTATCCACTTCCGGTTTAAACCCAACTTCCGGTTGTCCACTTCTAGTTTAAGCCCGACTTGTTGACCACATCGCGTTTACACTTGACTTCCGGTATGCATTTCCGGTCCAACTCGACTTCCGGTTCTCCACTTCCGATCTAACCTGACTTCCGGTTGTCCACCTCCAGTCAATGCTTGTTTTCCAGTTTGACACTTTCAATTAGTATGTGTAAGTCCATTTAATTAACATTTAATTAGTCTCAATTACTTTCAATTACCCTGTAATTACCTTAGGTAACCGCAGGTTACATGAGGTAATCTTGAATCCCCTTAATTACCTTTAATTACGTTTACTTATCTTACCTTAATTACTCTCAATTCCCCTTTAATTGACGTTAATTACCTAAAAATACATTAAATTACCTGCGGTTACCTTCGGTATTCTTTAATTTCATTTAATCTTTCTCTTAATTAGATGTGTGTTACATTCATTACCTTTAAACTCAACTTTCTTGTTTTAATTGCATTTAATTACCTCTAATTACCTTCAATTACTCTTACCTCTTACACTTACTTACCTTCGGCTACTTTAATTTCAAATAATTTGCCTCCATTTATATTTATCCCCTTATATCCCCTTTGCATGTCCACTTATGCCACTGTCTCGGTGAGGCTTCACCATCTCACACACGGACACACACACACACACATACATACATACAGCTTTTTTCGATTTTAACACTCCTAATGCTAACGCATTAATAAATCATATCAGGTTTAATTAAACATATCAGTTCAAAATACATACAGTTATCACAGATTTAGACAACTCCAAACTGAAGGGCATCGTGAAGACCACACAGAAATTAGGAAGGTTCACTTAAGGTCCATTTCTCACCTAGAGCTATACGTACACGTAGAAATTAGACGTTTGCCTTTATTCAATGAGTGGCCGTTATAGGTCCATTGCAACAAAACATGACATCGTTGGTGCACAGCTGATTCCTGCTAACACTCACGCTATCGTGGCCGCTCGTCCCATGAATTTTTTTTTTTCGCGGGGCCAGCAACAGGGGCTGCATTGTATTCATCTGTTCACACGTGTTAATCTTGGTCTACAGCTCCGAGATGTGAACGTCGCTTCCTGTTTAACCGAAAAGGTGTTATCGACGATTCCATTAAACAAGCCAAGCAGAATACTGAAAGGACCGAATCGGTGCAAGCTTCAACTCCTGGGCGTAATAAACTCTGAACTCGAATACCGACTGAGGAAGCTGTCCACTGATGTTTTGTAATTAGAGGTCTAGAAGAGCCCCTATTGTCTAGCGAAGCCCTTGGTCTTGTGAAAAGACTCTTCGAAGTGACAACGATAGAATCGGCGACGAAATCTAGTCTCCAACCTGTAAGGCGGCAACCGCATGGAGCACTTTTGCCAACTGAATGGCAGCAGTACTTGAAAGGAACGGTGACCTACTAAGCGAACAATACACGACGGACCGATGAGCCGGTTTCTGCCAAGGATAGATATTTAGTCTGAGGAGAGGAAGTGACACCACCTGACGGAACCGTGTGCTCCAATGAAAACACGCTTCCCAGGAAATGCCACAAGCACGTGACAGTCACCTGTGACCGGGAGACTCTTTTTGGCTGTAGTTCGAGTCACACGGGCTCCGCCTCTCGGCGAACGTCATATGTCACGTGAGAAAGTCGCTTCTGCCCGCGCGCCGGCCGCTGGCGATTCTTCTTGCTGCGGAAAGATGGGGAATATGCGCATGTGGACATGTGCCCGTAGTTTTATAAGGTAACGCGCAGTGCTGCATAGCCTTGCTGGATGGAGATGAGATGAGTGAGGAGATAAGAAGAGTAACTCGTTCACTAGTCCTTTCTTCGCAGGCAAGATAGGGGGGGATATATTTATTAGACGAAAGAAAAAATGGGGAGGAAACGCAAGATGGAGATTAGTGCTTGCCGAACGGGAACACAAGTGCCTGCTGCTGAACTTCGGATAAAGTTTGCAATCAACAACTACGAATCGCAAGGGAACTGTTTTGAACTCCCTGAACTTCTATCTTCTGCAGCACAATACAATTTATACTAAGTGCGAGTAGTATAATTATATGTCCTATAGCCAAGAGTTTTCTCTAATCCAATTCCAATCCAATTCTAAGCCATAATCCAGTTCTAATCCAACACAAGCCAAATCCAAAGTCATCTGACTGGTCGCCATTAGCTCCGCCCACTTCACGTTGATTGGCCCATGCTAAGCCTACTGATCATTGATTGGTTGACTGTAGCTCCGCCCCTTTATGCTAATTACTCGGCTCTGCCCACTTCACGCTGATTGGTGCATGCGTATCGCTGAGCACAGCTCCGCCGCTTTATGCTAATTAACTGGCTCAGCTGATTGGTCCATTCGAAGCCTACTGATCACTCTCCACATTTTCCAGACTTTCTAAGCCCTCTGATTGGCCGTCCCCAATTTAAGCCTACCGATTGGCCCGTTCTAAGCACACTGATTGGCCGACTAAGCCCGCTGAACATAGCCTTCGTTAGCGCCTGCCAGATGGCGCGCTCGGCAGCGACCCCGCTGTGGCTTTATCTCATACGTCCAAACTTACTTCATGCCACCAGATGGCGCGACTCAGGTGCGACAGACGGTTCCGCTTTGAGGCGTCACACGAGCGAGAGAACTTTGTCGAGATGTGCTGCCACATATTGCGCTCCCGTATCATCGCAAACAAGTTGCGGGACATCATACGCGAAATCTTGGATGAGTACCTGTCCGCTTACAGGGAGCAATCACTGCGCGAGCTCCAGGAACTATGTCAGGAAGAAATAAGAGTCCTGGAGACGATCATCAATCGCGCTAGGAGCTATGGATGAAAATAAAGATGCATCACACCTCGCTACACAGTCTGCTCAAGTTATTCCACTATGCGCATGCAGTTCCAGCACCCCGCTCGAATTCTCATCTCCGGCGCGGCCATGTGTGGCAAGACGGTGCTCACGCAGAATATAATGAGACACCTCGAGTTATTTAGCATTCCACCACAGAAGATACTCTACGTACGAAAATATGCAGCCGGATGGGAAAAGGATTTCGACGGCGTGGAGTTTATGGACAGGATACCCGCAGATTGGGATGAACAATATCCCACTCTCATAGTTATTGACGATCAAATCACAGAAAAGGGGGTTCTATCGGAGGTAGAGTCGCTGTTTGTGCGTGGTAGCCAACAGATCGAAACCTTCGGACGTCAAGTATTCGGGAAACAGGGGCTCTCCTATTTTCTCGACGTATATAACCAGGCGACGGAGAAGGCGCACGGTTATTTAGTTGTGGATCTTCACTCGCAAACACCTCCCTCTCGTACCCTGCGAACGGGTATTTTACCGCACGATCGGCAGTTCCTGTTTACGCCCGCAAAATGACCGCCGATCTTAGAAGACATCTCACGCTCCTCAAAGTATTGACCACAGCACAGAGCTACTTAAAGAGCTCAGCTGCGACGACATTCGAATCCTTTCGGAAATCTGTCTGAACATTCTACGCGGAAATATCCCACTTTCGACGGAACTTCATAAAAACTTGAAGAAACACAAAAAAATCCTCCGCTTCCTCGCTTACAAGTCACTTCATAAGTGCCCCCGGCAGTTGAAGAAATATATTAGGCAACAACGAGGTGGTCTCATTCCCATACTTCCACTGCTCCTCTCAGGGCTATCAAGTCTCGTAGCGAGAGTCGCCGGGCGAGCGATATCCAAAGCCATCGGTCATGGCTCATTGAATAGAAATAGGTGAAGTTCTGAAATCTAACGATTCGGACGATGTAAAAGTGGGCAAATTATTGGAAGCCCTCTATTACTTGCTGAAGCACGCTCACTATCATCCTCCTCCTCCTCTGGAACCTGTTCATTCGGCACCCGAACCGGAACCCAATCAATTCGATTTTAATCTTCTACCCTCCGGCGTTGATAAAGCACGCGCGAAATCTGTGCTAGAAGAATTGAAGAAAGTTTTCACCTGGCAGGCGGATAATGTACTAGTATATAGAGGGGAGCGAATCAATCGCTCAAACATTGTGGCCCTTGTGAGCTACTTGGCACGTCGTAGCGCACTCATCAAGAAACCCAGTTGGTACAAAAAAGTATCAAAAATTATAAGCGCTCTGAAAATGCACCACATTGCTCGCTGGAGCAAATATGGGGCCCTATAGAAAGATCAAGGAGAAAGGGTTAGGTGGAGTCGATCGGTACCCCGCACGCAGAAGCCATCGAACAGCTGAAAAAAGAAGATGCTTACAACCTTCACAAGCCCGTGAAGAAAGAAATTTAAACGGCGCTCCATCATCGCAACTCACGTGAGGGATTTATATCAGGCTGACCTTCTGGATATGCGTAAATATCAGAAATTTAACATGGGTTTCAGGTACGTCGTAACGGTCATCGATACGCTTTCGAGGTACCTCTACATGGTCCCCATTCGCACAAAGCGCCCGCAAGACGTAAAGAAAGCTTTCCAATGAGTTTTCCGTCATGGAATTCCGAAGAATCTCCTCACGGATCGCGGAAGCGAATTTTGGGGTTCCCCCGTTCGTGAGTATTTTCAGTCGCTACTAAATCACTATAGCACGCAAATCGGAATGAAGGCGGCCTCCTGTGAACGCGTGCAGAGAACAATTAGAGAAAGAATAGACAGGCATTTCACTAGTACGGGGAAGTTTAATTATATCAACGCGCTACCAAAGATAGTGGCCGACTATAACGACTCGGTACACTCCGTCACGGGCGAAAAGCCGAAAAACGTGAACGCCGGAAATGAAGTAGCTCTGTTCAACAGATTGAATCGTAAGACGACCCCGCGCGAGAGCAAGTATAAAGCAGGGGACCAGGTGAGGCTCGCGTTAGATCGCGGCGTGTTCGCCAAAGGCTACGATCAAAGGTGGACGGCCGAAGTGTTCGAGGTGTCGCGAACGAGAAAGACCGATCCACCCGTAGTGTACGTGAAAGATTCGACGGGAAAAGAAATACTGGGATCATTCTACGAGCAGGAGCTGCAGCCCGTCCACCATCTTTCCTCATACGATAAGCGACTCATATCCACGGTGATTAGAAAGAAGAAAATTAACGGGGTATTGCACTATCGTTGGTTCGGATACGCCAAAGATCACTATTCTTGGGTGCCCGCCAGCGATGTCAGAAAATGAATTTTACGTGTATCTGCTCTCGAACGCCAGCATGGACCTGCACCCGTCCAACACGCTGAATGACTTCATGATCACGTTAGATAAGCCACTACACCTGGATGATTCGTACGTCATCGGTCTAGAGGGATTTTCCATTCCCAACAGCTTCCTGAACGTGAACCAAGCGCCGGATAACCTGATAACGCTATCAAGAGAGAAGTGGCAAACAAAACAGCTCACGTTCGAAGACACGGACACGCTATTGAATAAAATATTCCCCGAATATGGGATAGAGTGGACTTACGAGAAAGATCACTACGTGTTTAAGCTACCGTCGCGCGTGCGCTCGGTGAAATTAATCGACAGACCGCTGCATCTCGCCTTGGAATCGACGACATCGATGGAGATCACCCGGAGGGCGGTAGAGTACGCCCCGTCCCAAACGTGTTACCGCTCGCGGAGGAAAGAGCCGTTATGATGCGAGTTCGCCGGGTGATAGTGATCAAAAACGATCTAATTTTGGAACCCCGATCGCTAATTACCGACACATTCAACGAATTCTTCAGAGCGACGAACGATACAGAATCAAGGGTGGAATACAAAGACAACACTTACTCGCTCTCTCTCCCGGCGAATTTCAACTTGTCGACCGAGTTCCTGGACCTCATTCAGGTGAAGCACATCCACGTTGAAGGATCCCGAAATCCCATAGTGAAGACGTACCGCATCCACATAAACACTCGAGAGACGGAAAGTCGGCGCATTTCACTTCCACCAAATTACTACGAAACACCCGAAGCTCTCGTGAGCGCCATCCATGAGCGTCTGCAGCCGGAGGCTTCCCTCACGTACGATGCATGGGCGAGGAAGTGTTCGTTGAGCTTGCGGGGAAACGTGTCGCTTACATTATCCGATTACTTTGCGTACCTACTGGGTTTCGACGCAAAAACCGTATTTACCGAAAACGATACGGGCGTCGACGAAGTTTCCATAGATCTTCCCATTAACTGTATTATGATATACACGGATCTCGTCACATCCTCCGTAGTGGGAAACGGGCGGCATCCGATACTGAAATTAATTCCATTCGTATACGATAGAACGAAAGAACAACTGAGTTTCAGCTTTCTTCCCGTTCAGTATTTTAAGTTAGTGCAGCGCGAAATTTCCTCAATCACCGTCTCTATACGCGACGACACGGGTCGCAAGCTACCGCTACAAAATCGCGGTAGATCGACGCTGACGCTGCACTTTAAGCATGTACACTAAAGCGGTACCAATCTACGGATTTAAACAACGAGATTTGGCCGAGGCAGACCAACAATTAGGGACGACACAGACAAGTAAGCCTCAAACGCCCAGAAATTAACGAATGGAAACAACTCAGGGAAAAGAGGTGCTGACGCCAGGAATCGAACCTGGGTCTTCTGATTTCCGGTCAGATATGCTAACCTGTGTCGTCCCTAATTGTTGGTCTGCCTCGGCCAAATCTCGTTGTTTACGTCGTTTACAATCGCCCTGCCTCGTGTCTGAATGAGAGAGTGAGTGAGAAAGATGTAAGAGAGATGGGAATAGCGTGGTTGGTTGTCCGTCCCCCCCCCGTACTTGAGGCACTCAATGGCTCAAGGAAAACGGCGTGCTGGTGTGGTTAGCATATCTGACCGGAAATCAGAAGACCCAGGTTCGATTCCTGGCGTCAGCACCTCTTTTCCCTGAGTTGTTTCCATTCCTACGGATTTGGCGTTCCGACGGTATACAGGTCGCACCTGTACCAGAGGGGAGGCAATTTCTTTTCTCAGCTCGGGCGTTTCGCTATTCCACTCTTTAAACGCGTATCGCCCTACTTAAAAAAGACGGCTGTTGCGGCCGCTAAGTGCGTGGCCAAAAATCTGTCTGAGGGAGACTCTTTCCGAAATGCGCTTAAAAGATCGGCGAAAGATACAGGCCACGAAATTCTCCGAGACCTCGGAGGGGCCGGGCGAAGAAAGAGGAGAAAACCGGACGTCTTCGACAGCATAAATCACGCCGGTTGCGCGGCCACAATTTAGTTGCGAGATGGACACGATTAACGTCGTACATCCCGACACTCCTCTGTTGGATAAATCGGAAACACAGTTATTTTCCGTGCCGGGAACGCAGTGGCATATACTGAAGGGGGAATATGAGGTATTCTACCCGGTCGCTGACATATCCTCCGTCAGAAAGTTCCAGCTTTCGAATTTGGGGCATCACTATCTCGATTTGAACTCCGCGTACATAGTGACGAAAGTCCGCATCGTACGTGACGATGGTTCGCTACCGGAAACACACGCTGGCGATCGGACGACCTACGATGAGGTCTACCCCGTCAACGCGTTCGCCAGCTCGCTTTTCAAGAACGTAGCCGTCTTCTTGAATCAGACCATGATTACGAATAATGATTTGTATAGCTATAGAAGCTACCTGGATATTTTGCTTCACGCCAGCACCACGGAGCAAAATACCGTGCATAAAGCGGGTCTGTACACGCAAGAAGAAGCGCGTCAATCGGAAAACAACATTCGCGCTCGTGGACCGACGGAACAATACAACCTCACACGTGGCGGCAAGACCATCGACCTGGTTTCGAAGATCAACTCGGACATTTTCCTGCAGCCTAAGCTACTCATATCGGGAGTGGAAATTAGGCTTGTTTTTTATCAAGGCTCCGACGAATTCCGCATTATGAAGACCGATCAGGAGCAGCACACGCATAAAGTGGAAATCATGAGTGCCACCTTGTATATAAAGAAAATCACCGTGTCTCCCAGCCTATTCCTCGGGCACGAAACGGAATTGCAGCAACGCAATTATCTCTACACACTGGCCGGAAGTGAATCGCGTATTCGTTCGCTACCAGTTGGCAACCTGGATGCATGCCTGGAAGATTTATTTCCAGAGAAGATACCGTCTAAGGTGGTGGTCACATTCGTGCCCACCCTACCCTACCATTTGTGAACTGCGACATTGAGTCGGCGACGCTCACCGTGAACGGGACGCAGCGAATAGACACGTTCGACTTCAACAATAACCTGAACCACCGAAGCTACTTCAACCTCTTGGAGCAGCTGTGTGAGATGCACGTCTCCTACGAATACGACCACTACGTTGGAAACAAGTTCCTACTGTACTATGACCTTGATCCCGATCAATCCTCCGTCCACCTGTCACCGATCAGGCGTGGAAACGTTCGTCTGCAACTCAAGTTCCGACGTGCCTTGGCCGAACCCACGACCGTATTGATACTGTCCGAGAGTGTAAGAATCATGTCCATCGATAAGAACAGGAACGTCACACTGGATTAGCGATGTTCGAGCAAGATATCGAGAGACTCCTGAAGTACAATGATTACACTTGGCACTCTTCCGTGGTGTATACGCTCGAGACGACCGCCTGCCCGCGCTGGATAGACCGGGTATAATCGTAGTGAACACCGATCGGCGACAGCAAGCCGGGGAGCACTGGATTCTGTACGCGAAAATGAAGGATGACCTTATCTACTTTGATTCCTTCGGATTGCCGCCCATCGAACCCGAGCTGAAACGCCTCGCCGTCGACGAATATAATGTCTGTATTCAAAGCCTGTATTCTCCAATGTGTGGTGTGTACTGTTGTATCGTGGCGACATTGTTGGCGAAAGAGAAATCACTGGAGAGCATTGTATCCCTATTTTCCGATAATCTCGCCGCTAATGACCTAAAATCAATAAAGATGCTAGAAAAGTTGTTTGTCGCTTAAAAAAGTGTGGTGTCCTTTATTCTCTATAACTCCCCACAAACTATACTTGCTTAGTCGATGAATACGCACTATAGCTCCCTATCATATCATTCTATCAATATGGCTTCCCATCATATCAGCCTATCTTCCTAATCCATCACAACAACGCAACATTTTTTTCTCTTAAAATCAGAAATGCATGTATTTTTATTTTACTGCTGATTACATATGGGACGCGGACTTTCGCTGGTCTCGCGGTCACTTCTTCTTCGCGTGAGTAAAGATGTCGGGCGATGCGACTCTTTTGCCATCCCTGAATCTCTCCTTCTTCTCTTTTCAGATATGGTAATTCTCGCATTTCTTGCAAATCTTCATCTGTGAGTCGCTTAAAACGACTGGGTAGGTACACCTTTACGCGTTTATCGTTGTCCATCAGGAGTTCCACGTACACGGCCTCCCCGTACATAGTGTCCACTTTGCGTAAGTCCAACACGTCGAGCTTTTCGTTGTTCGGAACAATGCTCATTTTCTGAATGTCCCCATCACCGGGTTTCTTTAGTTTATTCAGCTTCTCGAAAATAGATGACATATCTCTCAGTGCAAGTTTCTACGCACGCCAAATGAACTGAAAATGAGGACAACTATTACCTAACTTTCCTCATCTTGAAGACAATAGTGAAACATACCTTTCTCGTTGTGCGCTTCACCCGGAGTCGACCGACGGCAGTAGCTTCACGGACCTCAAATGAGTTGTATATATCGCAACTTTTATATAAAGCACCCCTGGAGGAGCGCAAGGGTGGTGCGATTTTGTTTACACAATCACGCAGGAACAGCCCATGATATATGATGCGCGCGCGCGCGCGAAGGACATTTGGAACTTCTTGGAAACTGCATAAGCGAACCCTTTGTTTTTGGTTACAGAAAGCTTGTTTCGGCATGTGGAAATGAGAGGGCTATAACAGGCAGTCCACTTTGACGTGGGCTCGTAGAGATTTTTTTCTTCAGATAGACTTGCCTTATCAGTCAGTTGCAGAACAGTTTACTTTTTTAATACGCGTGGCCTCGCGGCGTGACTGCTGAAGCTAGATGACTTCATTTCTCGGAAAACATGATTTACGATCTTCAAACTGCGAGCTCTGATATAAAACAGATGGCCCAACTTGTTGAGACATGCAGCGCGGCGGCCGAGGCTCCATGACCTCATTTCTTGACAAACGTGATTTACGAGCTCCAAAGCATGGCAGTACGTGAGCTTTGATATAAAACAGATGGCCCCACGTGTTGGGATGGCCGATGAAGCTCCGTAACCTCATTTCTCCTCCGTGACCTCGTTTCTCGGAACACATGATTTACGACCACCAAAGCATGGGAATTCACACGAGCTTTGATATAAAACAGATGGCCCCAACGTGTTCTGACACGCAGCATGGCCGATGAAGCTCCGTGACCTCATTTCTCGGAACACGTGATTTACGACCACCAAAGCATGGGAGTACACAAGCTTTGATATAAAACAGATGGCCCCAACGTGTTCTGACATGCAGCATGGCTGCTGGTTTATAAGCCACGAGAGCGCCTCAGGGGGGAACGGTCTGCTTCAACTCGCTTCAAAAGTAAGTTATTCGCCTCACTTGTTGCACATTTCTTACGGCTCCTTTTACTTTCAGTGCCTAGGTGTGTATATACTGCTTTTTTGACCCTCACGATATCGAGAATGAATCGATAGACGATTCTCGGGACGGCGCACCTCCTACACTGTGTGCTTGTTGCGGAATGAGACCTGCCGCGCGAACCGTGCTTGATTTAGATTTCATGTACTGAAAGACGACGATGTTGTTTGGACCTTTTCGGGAGTTTGTTGCTTTTTTTAGTGTTGTAACTCGTGAATGACGAGGAAGAAAAAACTAATTTTGGAATTTTGGAACGTCTGGTTCGAGTCCTTTTCCCTACTCATCGAATGTCCTGTGTCACTCTGATCGAAACGAAATCCGGTTAGTAGCTATCCATCTGACCATAACATATTGGTGCCGAAACCCGGGACGGTAATTCCGGACGATCGAGGAGGATGGATCGCTTGAAAGCGAAAAGGACTGTACTGCGTGGGAGGACCACTCGAATCATCAACGAAAGCAAAGCTCATCTTTCATCTGAGACCGCCAGCGCTGAGGAGCTCACCGTTCTACTAGATCGCCTTACCATTTGCAGTAACGACTTGAAGGACGTTGACACCCAGTTGGAGACGCTCATTCCAATCGAAGATCTTCAACAGGAGCATGACAGCTGCTTTGGATACCAAGAGGAAGTAAGCACAGTAATCTCAAAATTGAACTACAAACTCTGACAAGTTAGAGCTCCCAAGCAAGCGATGGCCGACGGTTGGCAAAAGGTCGGATGACAGTTGGTCAACGACTCTTTCGGCCATCCAACGTTGGCGCAGCGTTGCATAGTGATAGGCAGAGCGAGGACTTGAAAGCCGTCGGCCAGGGTACAGATCCGTATCAAGAAACGAGCTCGTTGGCCAAGCACTTGCACAAAGCTTTGATTAATCTCGCCTGGGCGAGAGGGAAACGTAGAATGGTCTAGCGCTCCATAAGTTTGACTTTCGATGGACCAAGGGAATTTCTCAAAACTAAAGCAGTAAGAAACAGCAGCATTACCTTTATGGCGAGTTAATACGACAAGCAATTCATCATTTCAGTGTCGTTTGTGTACGCGCCAAATTAAACTTAGACACGCCTCACCCTTCATTTTAACACTCACGCGAACAGGTCTCTCGAATTTGCGGCAGCTCGCGAGACAGGTTATGCATAGTATCTGTTTTTCCCCAGGAAACGTTGTGGGAAATACGAGCAACAAACAAATAATGGTATGACAATGAAAAAATGGCTAGGAAGCAAGCGAGCTGGTGAAGATGATGCATAATGTAAAAACCCCGAGACTAGGGAACACGAAGTGTCAGACACAACACGAAGTCTCAAACACAGCTGAAAATTTTACGTCACAAAACAAGAAATATATACAAACAGAAGGGAAAGGAACACCAGTTGGGAACAAAATAGAAGGTCATTTCGGGGGAACGAGCAGTCTGTTCAAGGCCGGACCGAGGATTACGGAAGGTTTGCTGACACAGTTCCCACAAGAAGTTATGAAAAGGGTCTCTCTCAAAAGTCTTCTGTGAGGGTCCACTTCGGATGTCTTTACAATTGTTTCATCCCATAGAGGGAAGCAGTCTGAGCATTCTTCCAAATGTTTTGCAATTTCAGAGTTTGAGGCATTATTTTTTACTTTTAAAGAATGCTCTCTCAAACAATCATTTAAGCAACGTTTTGTCTGGCCAATATAACAGAAACCACAAGCTAAGGGGATCTGGTAAACAACGTTTGAAGAACAGGGGACAATTTTATTCCGGTGATTCTTGCAAAAAACTTCAGGTTTGGCGAAAGGCGTGAGGCGGTCAAGACGGAAGTTGTTCTTGAAAACGATGTTGATTTGAAACTTCTTCGCAACGGCTAACAAGTTGTTGTTTAACAAAACATTTAAAGCACCAAGTAACATGTGATGGGGGTAACGAGCATCATTCAAACGGAGAAGCTGACTTTCCACAGAGGGAATGATATGATGACAACAAGATTTTTTTACGGCATTTGATAGGATACCTGTGATCAAACCCCGTTTTACAGTTTTAGAATGACAACTTGAAGCAGGCCTCAAACTCTGATATTGCAAAACATTTGGAAGAATGCTCAGATTGCTTCCCTCTATGGGATGAAACAATTGTAAAGGCATCCGAAGTGGACCCTCACAGAAGACTTTTGAGAGAGACCCTTTTCATAACTTCTTGTGGGAACTGTGTCAGCAAACCTTCCGTAATCCTCGGTCCGGCCTTGAACAGACTGCTCGTTCCCCCGAAATGACCTTCTATTTTGTTCCCAACTGGTGTTCCTTTCCCTTCTGTTTGTATATATTTCTTGTTTTGTGAAGTAAAATTTTCAGCTGTGTTTGAGACTTCGTGTTGTGTCTGTACCTTCGTGTTCCCTAGTCTCGGGGTTTTTACATTATGCAAATAATGGTATATCGTTACCTTACGCCGCGAGACAATTGAGTCTGAAAATGAGGGACGCCGCAGGAATGCTTTGTTCTGTATCTTGGCACAAGCTTGGCACAACGTAGGCTGGCCAATGCTTGGCAAATCATTGGCCAAGGTACAGATACGTATCAAGAAACAAGCTTGTTGGCCGATGATGTACCAATAAAGGCCAGGTAGGCCAGCCTAACTATAGCCTAGCTTGGCCCAACCTTTGTTTGTTGCTTGGGCTCCGGCTTTGCAGACCATGACATCGCAAACTGAGAGGAACACTCAGTCCTTGAGGGAGTCAACGAGATCTGGAATTAAGTTACCAAAGCTCCAGCTCCAAAAGTTCAATGGCGAGCCCACGCTGTGGCCAAGCTTCTGGGAGCAATACTTAAGCAGCATAGATGAAAACGCTACCCTTTCCAAGATCGAGAACTTCCAGTACCTGAGATCTCTTCTCGTTGGACGGGCGTCTGCTCCGATTGAGGGACTCCACGCCACGGAAGCTTGCTATGATGATGCGTTGGAGTTGCTGAAAAAACGTTTTGGTGATAGACAGAAGATAGAACACGAGTATTTCTCCCGTCTGCGTCAACTTTCCCATATTCGCTCTTCGCACGATACTGGTGGACTGAGGAAGATGTATGATCAGACTCTGTCTAGTATGCGGGGATTAAAATCTCTCGGAATAACTGCTGGAAGTTACGCAGCGATGATGAACGACATTCTCCTGAACGCGTTGTCACAGGACATGGTTTTGGACTACCATCGTAGGAAACAGCAACAACCAGCACAGCTCGAAAACTCCGAAAAGCAGAGGATCTCCTCGATTTTCTCCAGAACGAAGTTGAAAGGAGAGAAAAGGCGGGAATATCTAGCCAGGATGGAGGAGTTGTGAAATGAAGAGGGAGTCAGATAAGCCGTCCCAGTGGGCTAGTACTCCAAACGGGTTCTGAGCCGGCCAAGTGCATCTTTTGCGGCTCTTCGGCGCATACGACTGAACGATGCTCTTCTGATATGAATCTGAGTGCCCAAAAAGAGAAGCTCAAATCTCAGCGAAATGTGTCCGATGCACCTGGGTGGGACATATGACGAACCAGTGTGTGAGATGTGTCAAATGCGATAAATGCAAAGGTAGACACGTAACCTCCATGTGTGACCCGGAGTATAACCCAGCCCAGTCAACTAGCCCTAAAACGCAAACCCGCAGCGCAGTGATCGCCACGTCCTCAGCCACTTCACGTTCCACGGTTTTGCTACAGACTTTCCGGGCTTGGGTGGTCGCCGACAAGAAGTCCGCATACATTCGAGGATTATTTGACAGCGGTAGTCAAAGTACCTTTGTGCGAGAGGATCTTGTTTGCAGCTTGAACTTGCCCGTCCTGAGAGAGGAGGAACTCTCAATAAGCACATTTTCCAGTGATATGGGGAGGAAACCAGAGAGGCGACGAATAGTTGAGCTCCAGGTACGAAGCCAGTATGCCGAGGAGGCAATAACTATGGAAGCAATCGAAATGCCAGTTCTGTGTCATGATCTTCCATCAGCTTCAGCAGATGACCGTCACTTGATTCTACTTGGAGCTACTTACTACTACTAGGAGAACATGTTGCTGATATCGTATCGTTCCCAGGCATACCGCAAGTGAAGGGAATTTCGGTCCTTGTTGGGTCGGATCGAATGTGGAAATTGCTGAAAGGAGAGATCCAACGTTACGGGTCAAACGATGAAATCGTTGCCATCAACTCCAAACTAGGATGGACGTTTCAGGGTCCGACTACCGAACGTTCGCTGATCGCAAGGCAGGCCTGCAACTATGTATCTGTGCTTCGTGTGAGTACACTTTCTGAGGACCTGCGCTGTGACCAGCTTTTAGAACGATTTTGCAGCCTGGAAGGAGTTGGAATCGTCCACGAAGATGAATCTCCGTCGGCCGAAGGTCATGCCGTTCTCGAGGAGTTCGAGAAAACACTAAAGATGAGGGATGGCAGGTAAGAGGTTCAGCTTCCGTGGAAACGGACAGATTCGCTGTTGAACGAAAACTTCGAGATAGCTCCCAGTAAACCAGAAATATCCCAAGTACGTCCCACAAAGGTCGCACACGTCGCATATGTCCGCCACGTCTATGCGACGTTACTTGTACGTCCACAATGGGACTTCGAAAAGTGTCTTACTTTCTATATCCCTGGGACATCTGATAGATGTAAAAAGAAAGGCGCAAGCGCGCTTTATTTTTCGGAGACATTTAGGACACGTGACCTTTAGTGGCGTGACGGTGCAAACGGTGAAAAACTGTAGGTTTACTGCTTTATCTACCAAGTAATCACATTATAGACGGTAGCTTGAGTTAAAAACACGATATTTGCAGGGATGGGGTGTAAGGAACGCTCGCAGCTATGCGCTGACGTCGTTTGCAGACTCTCAAGTTAACGGCAAAGACGTTGTCACCGTTGCAAACGTGATACGCCATGATACACTTGATGAACGTACTCCAACAATTTATATTTCAGTATATGCTCGCTTTGGTATCTTTTGAAATCCCCGTACGCGGCGGAGGGACCAAAAAGGTAGCCTGCGTCTCATATCAGTCATATGGTGACAGGCGAAAGCTCCTTTACTATCGCGCGGTCTGCATTGGTCTTGAATTATGGCCGAAAGTTGACCCCTCCCCAAGTGGGGTGTGCTGCCAAAAGTAGATGCCCTTTTGTTTAATTAGTGTGTGCAGCATTCATTTGCTATAGCAATCAATCACTATCAATTTCAAATTGATTCAACACAAGAATAGCATACATTTTAAAATATCCCAGGAACATCCAAACATCCAAAATAGATGTCTATGCGACGGTTCTGGGATGTGAAAACAGTAGGAATCTGGCAGTCGCATGGATGTACTTTCTACGTAAACGGGCTCTCTGTGAAGCTCCCATGGATATCCGAACATCCAATTTGCGATATCGCCAGGATGTACCTGGGACGTATATGGTTTCCTGGGCTAAAACTAGGCTGAAGAAACTTGTGTTCCGACTGAACAGGGACAGACATTTGATCGAAGAGTACGACGAAGTTATACGTGGATATCTTCTCAGTGGATACGCAGAAGAAGTTCCTGTATCCAACCAAGAACAGAACACTCAGGTTTTCTACATGCCACACAGAGAAGTTTTCCGCGAGGCATCTACAACAACCAAGTTGCGTGTAGTGTTCGACGCGTCGTCGCATGGTCCTGGAAGTACTTCTTTAAATGACCATCTGGAAACTGGACCAAAGCTTCAAGCGGACATGCAGGATATTCTAATCAGGTTTAGGATGCATCAGATCGCTATGATAGCGGATATCGAGAAAGCTTTCCTCCACATCATGGTCCACGAGAGAGATCGTGATGCGCTACGATATCTTTGGTACCGCGACGTGCCCTTTCGTGAGATGACGTCTAACGAGCTCTGCGTTCTCAGGATGAGTCTGGTTCCCTTCGGAACGACCGCGAGTCCTTTCCTCCTGGCTGCAACGCTGCATCACCACTTTCATCACATCACTGACGATCTAAGGGACACCGCAAGCGACTTGTTATCCTCATTTTACGTGGACGACTTGGTAACAGGAGCTGATAACGTTGAACAAGCCACGAGGATGCATCGTCAGGCTTTGGCAGTCATTGAACAGGCTGGTATGCGCCTCAGGAAATGGGCATCGAATGAACCCCGGTTAAAGTCTGTGTTCAAAAAGGGTGAGACTGACGAGTCGATACATCAGAAGGTACTTGGAGTTCCTTGGAATACTGAAACTGACAGCTTGATGCCTAATTTAGAAGCCGTGAAAACGTTTGTGGCAACTTCACCAGTAACCAAAAGGAACATACTCCAAGGCACCGCGAGACTGTTTGACCCTTTGGGATTCCTCAATCCATTTACGTTCAGGGCCCGATCTACGTTTCAAGACCTATGGAAGAAAAAGGTTGATGGGACGAAGATATCCCATGTGATGCTCAGCAGAAGTGGATCGAATGGTGTAATGAACTATCTACATTATCAGCACTAGAGATTCCACGTTGCGTCGTTCCAGCGAATGCATCTGCGTTTCAAATGCATATATTTTGTTATGCCAGTCCTCTTGGTTACGGGGCAGTGGCTTACCTGAGAACCGCAAACACAAAGGGCGAGATTTCAACGCATTTATTACTCTCAAAAACTCGTCTAGCACCTATCAAGCAGCTCTCTCTTCCAAGACTAGAGCTTATGGGAATGCTTATCGGAGCGAGAATGTTCACTTACCTGCAAAGAACACTGTATAAATTCCAGTTCGACTATTTTATGTGGACCGACTCCATGATCGCATTGTGGTGGATATGACGCCGGCCAACCGAATGGAAAGTGTTCGTCAGCAATCGAGTAAAAGAAATCCAACGTCTCACCGAAATATCGCATTGGGCGCACTGCCCTGGGACCGAAAACCCAGCCGACCACTTGACAAGAGGCTACTACTACTACTACTGCTACTACTACTGCGCTAAAACTGATTAGCAGTCAATGCTGGTGGCATGGGCCTAAGTGGCTAGCCGGAGACTGCGGGTGCTGGCCGAACGATTTCGTCGAACAGGATCCACGAACGAATGAGGAACGGCTACAATGTCAGACATTACTGCAAGTGGCGTTGCAACAAGGGTTCTTGATTTCCAATGAAGGGTTCTTGAATTCCTTGAAGGGTTCTTGGGTTCCAATTCTTGATTTGGATGCGTTCAGCAAGTATTCCCGTGTTTTGCGAACGACTGCCTGGATTCTTCGATTCATTACAAATTGTCGGCATCATGAAGAACGGCTCACGGGTCCCTTGTCTGCAGACGAACTACTTCATGCGGAAACGTACTGGGTACGTACTTCGCAGGCCGCAACATACCCCGATGAAGTTTATTCACTGAGGGAGAAGCTGGAATTTCCCAAGAACTCGAAGATCGCAAATTTGCAGCCGTTTCTGGATGCAACTGGAGTTCTCCGGCTTAAGGGTCGGCTTCACTATGCGGATGAAGTAGAACAAGTCAAGCATCCCATCATCATTTCGAAGGAGCACCGCCTGGCACACCTTATAGCGTCTGCTTCACACCATCGCACACTACACGGAGGACTCCAGGACACCATGAACGACCTTAGGGAGAAATGGTGGATTCCCCAAGCTAGACAATTTGTGAAGACTATGGTCTTCCGCTGCCCAAAGTGCAAACGGTTCCGACTTCAGCCAGCGAGAGCACCTCCTGCTTTGTTACCTGCAGAGCGACTAACCCCCATTCTTCCGTTTGAAGTGAAAGGAGTAGACTTTGTCAGCCCAGTTTTTGTAAAAACCGATGACGGATCAAAGAGGTCTTATATCTCATTGTTTACTTGTGCCGCTACCAGGGCGGTACATTTCGAACTAATCAGCAACCTCGGAGCCAACGCATTTCTTCTTGCATTCAGGAGATTCGTGTCCCGTCGTGGAATACCCTCGGTAATGTACTCAGATAACGCCTTAACATTTAAGAGGGCCGCGAAAGATATCCAGAAGTTAGGGAGTCTAATACGGCAAGACGGCGTGCAGAATTATATGACCACAACTATGATCAGCTGGAGGTTCATGCCGGAAAGAGCACCGTGGTGGGGCGGGTTTTGGAAGAGACTCGTTCGGACCCTTAAACATGCTCTACGACGAGTTATCGGAAAGCAGTCGTTGACGATCGAAGAAATGGAAACGGTGCTAGCCGAAGCCGAAGCAGCAGTAAACTCACGGCCCATCACGTACTTGCATTCCTCACCCAACGAGCCTACTGCTCTGACACCAGCGCACCTCCTAGTTGGAAAACGCTTGATTGCCTTGCCATCTTCGAAACGACCAGACCGAACCAGATCAACTACAGAAGTGCTTTCGCGAAGGTGGGTGCACCAGCAAAAGATAGCTGACCACTTTTGGAAACGTTTGCACAAGGACTATCTGTGGGAGTTGCGATCGGCCCATGTATCACGTACCACGCCTTCGCATTCCATGAAAGAAGGCGATCTTGTACTCGTTCATGAAGAACGAACACCGAGGCAAGTCTGGAAAACAGCACGGATTGTGAAGTTTCATCGAGGAAGAGATGGAGAGAACAGGTCATGTTCCATCAAGCTGCCATCAGGTAACATCACAAGACGACCTGTACAGCAGCTGTACCCATTCGAGGATCATCTCCAATGTGCTAGTGACGCCCATTCCGAGGGGGAGGATGTTGCGGAATGAGACCTGCCGCGCGAACCGTGCTTGATTTAGATTTCATGTACTGAAAGACGACGATGTTGTTTGGACCTTTTCGGGAGTTTGTTGCGTTTTTTTAGTGTGTTTAGTGAGTTAACTAGTGAACGACGAGGAAGAAAAAAACTAATTTTTGAATTTTGGAACGTCTGGTTCGAGTCCTTTTCTCTACCTCATCGAATGTCCTGTGTCACTCTGAGACGAAACGAAATCTGGTTAGTAGCTATCCATCTGACCATAACATGCTCATGTGATGAGATCGCACCCCGACGTGGATATATCCTTCCTGCCCTTTTTCCAGACTGGGAGTGCATTTAGAGGTGTCGTTAAAAGGTACGTGCTATTGGCATCTGTTCACGATCAGGGAGTATAGAGGATTTGCGACAATATTTAATGCGTCACTATCACGATATGGTCGCTATATTGAGAGCACAACGAGTACCCTTTAGGTTTTGAATTTGTTCTGATGTTTTAATGATAAAGGAAATTCGTGGGGAGATAATCGCGCACATCGCCCACTTTATGGCGTTTGCTCGCGAAGTCCACAGTCACGGAGCCATCGCGAATACCCTAATGGACGTGATTCAAGAGTCCACGGACGCCTAGAAAATTATCAGCGGGAAGGGAGCGGGTTTGTGTCCACCGACGTCCAAAACGTTCAAATATGTATTTCCGCGGTGAAAACGAAAAAATTCGGATGCAATGGGGCGCTTCCCGATCATTTGGCTACCGGCACGTAAGGAGGGTGAGTGTTTTAAATACAACACGCTCGCCCTCCTGCATCCACAGAGTTGGAATACATGGTAAAAAAAAATATGAAAATTACGCCGCGGAGTACTGGTGGCCTAGTCGCTTCCCCGTTTCCTACTCTGACCTGGACTTCGAATTCGAATGCAATGCCTGGAAATCGAAGACAAAAACATGATATCCGTGTACGTATACGAGTACGTCGATCAGGGAGTGCACGTGCCGCGACCCCCAAAATTCGAGTATGAAAAGAAAATTCACTTATTGGCTATAGACCAGCATTTTTTTGGAATCAAGTCCCTCGAGCGGTTACTGATTAGGAAAGACAAGCGTTTCGTATGCGAGCGTTGCACGCGCTCTTTCCTGAAGGAAGAGAGCATGGCGAAACATCGTCGCCTGTGCGCGGACGTAAACGAAATCATATTGGAATTTTGCGAACCGGGCAAAAACTTTGTAGAATTTACTAAAATACAGTACAAGCAGCAGTACAACTACGTCGTCGCGTTGGGCACGGAGAGCGTACTCGCGCCCAGTGGTGTTGGCATGCAGCGTCACGTCACCTCTAGCTTCTGTGCCGTGCTCGTGCGCACTCACGACTCGAAGGTGATGCGTATCAGGACGCACCACAGTGAAGATTCCGCGAGGCAGTGCGTGAAAGCTTTGATGGAAATGCGGGACGAGATGATCACCCTGAACGCCTGCCCCGCCGAAATCGTGCTGAATGATGAGCAACGAGCACGGCACCGAGTTGCCACCCATTGTGCGTACTGTAGCCGGGAGTTCGCGCACCCCGTGTCCGGCACCACGACCATTCCAAGCGTTGTACTGCCGGCGAGACAAATTACATCGCGACGCTGTGCAACCCCTGTAACGTGGCGTGCACGACGCGGGAAAAACTGCTGATCATGGTGCACAATCTGGCGTACGATTTGGCCGGATTGCTGCGGGATTTTCACCTTCTCGGGTGGAAGCGAGCTCCCTTCATCGTGGCCAGTTCCATGGAAAAAATCCGATCGTTCGAAATTGGCACCTTCCTATTCAGAGATACCATGCAGTACCTAAATTCGTCGCTGGGAGAGCTCGTGGAAACCGTCAAATCCATGGGGGGCGCAGAGGCGTTCCAATGCCTGAAGCAGGTATTTGGAGACGACTACGAAATTTTGCTTCGTAAAGGTGTATTCCCATACAGCCACGTTAGCTCGTTCGCGGTCTACGACGAATTGGCTCTGCCGGCAAAATCCGCCTTCCGAAACGATCTGACGGGGGAGGATATAAGCGACGAAGACTATCAGTACGCGCTGCACGTATTTGAACATTTTGGATGCTCAAATCTGAGGGATTATAACGCATTGTACCTGAAAACGGATGCCCTGTTACATGCTGATGTAATGCAGCACATCCGGCGCCTGTGCTACGACGCGCGCGGATTGGAATTGCTTCATTGCGTTTCTCTGGCATCCTATTCGTGGAAATGCGCTCTAAATTACACGCAGGCAAAATTGGAACTGATCATCGACGAGGACATGTACCGAACCATTGAATCGGGTGTTAGAGGCGAGCTCTATCAGGCGAGCAGGCGTCATTTACGGGCTAACAACCCGCTGTGCAGTGGCTACGATCCCAATAAAGAGGAGGTGTACCCCCCCATATCGTACATAGATTGCAACAATCTTTACGGATTCAGTATGATAAATCACCTCCCCATCGGCGATTTCGAATGGGTCGAGGATTTTAGCTCCGTAGATTTTAGGCGTCACCCCACGGATTCGGACGGGGGATACGTGTACGTGTGCGACTTGGAGTATCCAAAATCTATCCACGCGCTGACGCGGTACTTCCCCCTGGCTCCCGAGAAGGCGGTCGTCCCGAAGGAATGGCTCTCACCATTCCAGCGAGGGCTCCTCGAAGAGTTAAAGGAGCATGGAAATGATCGGAATAAAATATGACGGGAGAAGTAGAAATTATGATTCTGAGCCCTGTGATACATATTCGCACAAAAAGTTTCAGCGTAGCGCGCAATCCTGGAGCGCGAGGGAGCTTTGAATCTCGCGGCAGAAATGCCCCCTCACTCGGCTGTCAGCCGCTGACGTCATGTGACCGCGCCGTCTTTTTCTTTATTTTTTGCGATTTCTCCGGCGCGCGCTGGCAAGCCGACCGGGAAGGAAGCGTTGTTGCTCATCGGACGCCGTGCGAAGGACAGGTGATGAATTGAACACTCTTTAGGCGACACGTCTGCTCTTCTCGACGAAACGTTTTATGGAGTTGGAGGCTAAGTTCCTCGAGCTTCTATTTCGCCACACGAATGTACCGGAGGCTGGTAAGTGATGCTGCTAAGTGTGAACGAACATTCGGATTGAAATATAGTGCTTCTTCTTGTTTACAAATGCATAGTCATGAAGACGCGGCGCAGTGACCAGTGTTTTCACTTGAAGATGTTGCCGACCATCATGACTTCTCCGTGTTGTGGTCAACACTATGGGCTCTGAACCGCATGGACACTGGCATCTCTGAGGCGAAAGAGCGGACCGATGAACGCATAGCTGTGTAACATTGCGCTTACCATATCTTAGTGATACCAGGAGCGTAACGTCTCCACAAACACTACAACATGAATACCAAAATAAAGTTAGTAAAGTTCATCTGCTAGCGATCTGTGGGAAACCCCAAAATACATGGTCAAATAATCATTTTCTTTTTTGAATGGTCATACGCAGAATACAACACTGGCACATGAAATAAATCTCCAACTGACAGGAACGTATTTAGTCGTATCACATAAATATATGCTGCACACACAGGCACAATACTGTTCACTAATGAACGACACCTCAGCACAATCGGAACAGAAATCACAACCGCGTACGATCCACCTCAACCCGGGCCGTCACTGCAACACAGAGGCATGGCTACACCTTTTACACAGCCCGCAGTCTTGTTTTATGCAAAACTTACGAGACAAATCATGTAAGAACGCAAGTGAATGTCAAACGCAAATAAATAGCAACAGCGTCTCAGTCGGTAAGTTGCCACGATTCCTGAGCTAGCAGACGATTCTGGCGGGGAGCGGACGCTTCCGGCAGCCAATGAAGTGCTCGGACGCCTGACGTCACCACACGCCAGACTCGGCTTGGGGGAGACTGTCGCCGCGGAGCGCATTCTTCCAAACTAATTTTCTCAGGAAATTCGTGCTTTTCGAAGGAAATATTTTCCGTAACAGTTTATGAAGGTAGTATGTTCATATCAAGCGGTGAAAAAATATATGTTCCAAATGATTTCCATGCTCCTTTAATGTATCAGCCGGCGAACAGCAAAAAGCTGCTGCTCACGTGCAAGGACAAGGTCGAGTACGTTGTTCATTACGCGCTGCTCGCGCTCTATTGTAGACTGGGCATGAGGGTGACAAAAATGTCCCTACATGGAGGACAATGTTGCCAGAGGCGTCGCCTCGAGCACGACGTTCGAGAAAAATTTCTATAAAACCTCAAATAATGCAGTCTTTGGGCGTACGTTGCTAAATGCCTTTACGTTGCTAATTGCCTTCGATGAGGAGACGGCGAGTCGCCTCGGGAGTCGGGCGGAATGTGTACGAATGGAAATTTTGTCCCCCGATTGTGTCATGTACGAAATGCGCAAAAGAAAAGTGCGATGCGATTTCCTCCTGCAGATTGGCTTCACGATTTTAGAACAGAGTAAGTTAACCATGTACTCGTTCTACTATTAAACCCTGCTGAGTAAGCTCACTTGTCCGGTGATTACCTGCTACTTTGACACGGACTCTCTGATCCTCGGCCTATTCCGTAAGGACTACGAAGATCAGTTACGACTTACGAGCGATCGCCGACGACCATTTAGACTTGTCTTCCTTTGATCGGGATCATCCACTGTACAGCGAGAGGAATCGCGGTAGGCTTGGCGCGTTCAAAAGTGAAACGGGTAGCATACCCAACGAGGAAGTAATATGCTTGAAAGCCAAAATGTATTCCATCAAATTAGCCGGGGGAAAACAGATAGCGAGAGCTAAAGGGGTCAAAAAGAACATTGTGCGCAAACACCTCCTCCATGACATGTACCGCGATACCCTATTCAAACACGCTAGCGTATCGCACGAACAGGTGTCAATAGTGGGAAAGAAACAGTTCATGTACACCATCAGAAATGTGAAAAGAAGTCTGATGGCGTACGACGACAAACAATACCTCTACAATGACGTGGACTCCGACCCGTACGGAAGCTGCGAATATGGTAAGTTCGAGTGGATGACGTAGATAGCGGGATTTCACCCGGCGTTCTTTCCCCCCGCACAGATAATGCAGTGGATGAGAAGGAGTAGCATCATTTGGACTGCGTCACTGGAAGGATGTGGTACCTCGTTCTCTTCTCGCTCGTCTCGTGCGCGCTGGCGCTGGACGCCAGCAACCGTACGGCGAACATCAAGCTGGAGAAGGATAAGCACACGTACGCGCATGAATGCCCAGGCGACATCTTGGCCATCAGGGAGTGGCACGTGGTACCTATGCGGTCCGGCATTAGCCTGGACAGGAACGCTACTGGATCGCTGCGTACGTGCCTTCACTCACTGGACGTGAGCGACAGCTACGAGGATATCCAGTGCACGTGGAAGTGCCAACTCACGGAGGACGAAATTTTTCTCAGTCGCTGTTCCGGAGACGTCTACATGATCCGTCATTTAACGCGGAACCACGCCCAGCATCAAAGGAATCAACCTTTCCAAGACTGCCATGCTTTTCCTCAAACATGTACTCAATAAACGTTGAAATGTATTTTTTTCCCTGTCTGTCTGAGATAAAGCCGCAGCGGGGTCGCTGCCGAGCGCGCCATCTGGCAGGTGCTAACGAAGGCTATGTTCAGCGGGCTTAGTCAGCCAATCAGTGGGCTTAAAACAGGCCAATCGGTAGGCTTAAATTGGGGACGGCCAATCAGAGGGCTTAGAAAGTCTGGAAAATGTGGAGAGTGATCAGTAGGCTTCGAATGGACCAATCAGCGGAGCCAGTTAATTAGCATAAAGGGGCGGAGCTGTGCTCAGCGATACGCATGCACCAATCAGCGTGAAGTGGGCAGAGCCAAGTAATTAGCATAAAGGGGCGGAGCTACAGTCAACCAATCAATGATCAGTAGGCTTAGCACGGGCCATTCAGCGTGAACTGGGCGGAGCCAAGCCAACTAATTAGCATAAAGGAGCGGAGCTACGGTCAGCCAATCAAAGATCAGTAGGCTTAGCATGGGCCAATCAACGTGAAGTGGGCGGAGCTAATGGTGACCAGTCAGATGGCTTTGGATTTGGCTTGTGTTGGATTAGAACTGGATTGTGTTGGATTAGAACTGGATTATGGCTTAGAATTGGATTGGAATTGGATTAGAGAAAACTCTTGGCTATAGGACATATAATTATACTTCTAGTGCGACAGGTGTGAGCAGGCAGTTGTGCCTGTGATGTGTGATTCAAATGTGTGCTCAAATCGCTGGAAACATAAAATAAAAGAAAATAGCAAAAGAATAGACTGAGAGCAATATATATATGATTAATGTATTCCATTTAATGAAAGAGTTTCTCTATATATCTCGAAATTCGGAAGCATGTACAACAACAACAATAAATGATACAGAAGTTATGATGACATGGGATGTTTACCCCTGGTAGCCAAAGGACCCAACCCTACTTCACAGAGGTTGATATGAGAGGAAACACAAAGTTCGTAGAAAAGTTCCACATAGCTATGATAATCTATACTATTTTGTGAAGTAAAATAAATTTGAAAATCACCGTGTATCGAGTACATAATGCTGAATTCGAGAAGCCGTAATGGGTAACACGCGTTGGACACCGGTACACAGGCAACGACGTAAATAATATTTGGTGACTCGTTGGAAGTGCTGACTGTTTCAACGGAACATCTAACGGAATGTTTATTCGCACGTGAATCGATCAGCACAAGGTACAAATCGTAAGAGAATGGGTTGTTTATTTACAACTAAGTTATTAAAAGTTTAAGTAGACGGTCTATGTTGCAGCGGAAGCTTTTTTGCGCTCGTCAGGAGCTAAAATGAAGACATTCCCCGTACTCACGTACTGCAAAAACTATAGCTTATTTGCAAATAAACCCATTCTCTTGCTCTTTGTACTTCTACAAAGATCGTCTATCGTCTGTGTGTCATTTAGCATTCCTGCTGGCGTTCGTAAGATGTGCATATGTGTAGATAGTGCTCTAACAAAAACAAACAAAAATACAAATAAACACTGCAAAACAGTTTTTATGCTTTCTTCATAAGTCACAAGAAGCCACAGAGTTTTTCTTTTTGCACAGTATAAAGAGCTGCTAAAATATTCCGAATTTATTTGCAAAGCAGGATACAACAAAATATTGCACTTCTCATAATAACTGTAAGAAGCCCTGGTACACTGGTGAACTGAATAAATAATCTAAAATATTGCACTGGGCTAATTCTCACACCTCAAACACAAACAATGTTTGTATAAGAGCTAAAAAATGTTTTTCGGTATTGTATTCACACAGTACCTGTGACACATGAAATGATGACACGTGAGGGAGAATGTGAGAGAAGTACACATAGCATAACCTTCTGGTCATTTCAGTAATGTATTGGTCATCCTTTTAACAACTATAGCCGCGCTTCAACCTTTGAATAAAGAAACAGATATTGTGACTTGACATCGAGAAGGAACGTTCCTTTGGCGTGTAATTGGGTAGTGTACTGCTCTCCAGTGGTGAATCACCCCAGGTCATAGTCATGATTTATTTGTTATTGTTGTTGTTCCTTTGCCATTGCAGATTGCATTGGGTTCAAGGGGAATGGCAACGTTACTCTCATAAACATAACAGACAGAGGTTGCTGCCTCTTGTAGTGAGCATTTATAAATTTTAAAATGACCAATGTCGTAAAATGCTACTTGATAGAAAACTGTTAACAACACTAGATAGGAAGTCACATAATATGTTATTGATTAAGGCTTCACTATTTGCACTGTCAGTATATCGTTCGTGTGGGTGGTCCTCTGGTTAGCTGACGCATGGTTGGATTAAAGCATTTTTCTTGAGCAAAGCTATATAGAGCGCAGCACGGAGATGCTTTGATGAAATCATGTTGAATGTCTTCAAGTTGCCTGTTGTCGAATTGAACAGCCAGAGCTTGGTTGATATTGCACAAGACTATTCCCTTTGCCGGTTTAATAATATTAGTCTTGGACATTTACCCCACCGTTGCTCCACATCCGTAGAGGAGAGTCCAAAACGACAACATTGTTGATGCCTATCCTGTGAGAAAAAATATAGATTAAAGCATCTCGAAGCAATCTAGGTTGCATCACATCAATTAGGAAAAACAATGGACAAGGACGAAGGTAGTCTTTGGAATATAAGAAAGCATAAAAGTGGTATGTGACTTTATGTTTAGGTCACGCAGGGACCACAAGAACTACTTACTTGTGTATCAACAATAACCCAGCAATAACGTGTGTACGCCTTCCTCACGCTCTGCATGTGCATGAATACCTGCGGCACAATAAAATTGTTACTTGTTAATCTGCCTCAATGCAGAGAACGTCAAGATACGCCGGCTTAGTGTTGTCCACAGTGACACTAACGTTTTCCGGTGGACTTTTGAGATTGCTGGTCTGAAGAATCAGGCTGATAAATATACTGTTGCCATTTTCACGCGATACGGCGCGCAGTAGATTACATGGGCTGCTTTGAGGACGGCTTCTTCCACAGCACACGCCTGTCTTCGCAGAAACGTATCCTGATCGGGTCGAATCGTTATCACATATGTGAGCGGAAATAGCACTTGAAGGATGCTCTCTGCCTCTTCTTTTCAGGTTTTATGTCAAGGCATGACCTCACGACTGAACGCGACCCAGCGAAATAACTACACATACGGATAAAACACAACAACTCCGCGATCACCTCTCCGCCGCCATTTTGAGAAATGCGAAGCGCCCTCTTTAGTCGCTGAAAGTTGCGGATATCGGAGGTTTCAAGGAGGCAACCCCTTTGGAACGTCAAACTTGTTCAGTATAAGGATAATTTAATAATTGGGTGTTTACGTCGCGAGACAACTGAGTCAGTATAAGGACATCAACTTAAAATATATCCTTTGACAGGAGGTGGCAAAGGTGTGTAAGGCGAAGGTTGACTTAATGAAACATCAAAATATTATTTGTGGCACATGGCAAATCGGAAATGTGTGAGGAGATAACGGTAACAAAAACGCACTCTGATATTTCTTTAGTGAGCATTGCTAGAAACAGTCATAAGCCAGCATTCTCTTTGTATCTCAAAATTTATTGTAAACACCTGATTTCTAGATGTTATTAGCACCGTACTACTACGTTACTATTTACCGTACTACTATGTTACTATTTATGTTACGAAACAATGCGTACAGCTGTTTACTACAATAAGCATTGCCACATCGCGTGCAACAAGCGGTGGTAAACGCTGGGCCGACGCTTCACCATGACAACCTCAACGTGGACATTTTGCTCCATGCGGTTGCATAGCTTCGATACCGTTCCGTTCACGCTGAGTTGGCGCTCCGTTGGCCCGATTCAGTTGGCAAACGTTGCTCCATGCGGTTGCCGCCTAAGAGAATTCCCAAAGCTGTTCCAAGTATTAAGCTGTGGAACTCACCGAATTTGTGTTGACTACACCCCGTTGAACAAATTCGTAGAAAGTGAGCTCCATCCTATGCCAGTCACAGACCGTGTCATCGCTCAAATAGGCGTCTCCAAGTACTTCTCAAAGTTGGATGCGAATTCTGGCTACTGGCAGTTTCAGCTAACCGAAGAGTCGCAATTACTTACGCCCTTCATTACTCCCTTTGGTCGCTTCAAGTTCACAAGGTAGCCGTTTGGGATATCATCAGCACCAGAGTTTTTTCAGAAGAAGATGGCTCATATCGTCTCGGGGTTAGATGGAGTCGTCTGCAACATGGATGACATCCTTGTCCACGCGAAGACAAGAGATGAGCCCGGTGACAGACTACGCAAGGTTATCGCTCGATTGCAAGAGTATGGGGTGAACTTGAACAAAGACAAGTGCGTCTTCAGTGTTCAACGAGTAAAGTTCTTGGGTCCTATCATCGACCAGGAAGGAATCCATCCAGATGACACAAAAGTGAAGGCCATTCAAGACATGAAGCCCCCCTCCCCCCCTACGTCTCTTACGGAACTAAAAAGTTTTCTTGGAATGGTGAACTACCTCGGAAAGTTTATTCCTCATCTGGCTGATGTTGTGAGCCCGTTAAAGGGACGGTCTCGTACAGCCGGGGCGATTCCGAAACTTAGCCAAGACTATCTTCACGAGTACTGTACAGATACAACAGTCAACGTTTCATTTGGAATAACCAAGTCGTTTTCGAGGAATTTGTCGAAACGTGCCGTAATAGCAGACGACGAAACGTGCGCTTCTCTCATGCATACGTCACGCATGACGTCGGCCTGCGTGTACGTCGTCGTTGTCATGGTAATTGTTTCTTGCAGAAGCACCTTGGGTTGTTCAGTCATCCCCTGGCTCTCGAAATGGGGACACTCAGGCATATATCTCCGCGAGCGGAGAATGTAGTCCCAGCATTGACTGTGGGGTCTCCGATAATGTGGCGTATAATCGGATACGTGGAAGCCACGGTGTAAGATAAAGATAAGAGGTGATGACACCCACGCGGCCACGCCAGCAGAGCGTCCAGATAATGTTCGCTTTCCAGGCCCCCTCGCCTGATCGCCATCTGACGGTGCGCAAGCTGCCGCACATGCGCACAGCTGCATAGCTGCACGGTGCGCATAGCTGCCGAGGCCAAGAGCAGAAGACATTCGCTTGCAACGCCGGGAAAGGCATAGGTAACCTTTGGCGGTCCTGTCAGTCCTACTGCGCGCCGTCAGGTGGCGATCAGACGAGGGGGCCTGGAAAGCGAACATTATCTGGACGCCGCCTTCGCATGGCGAGACAAGAAAGTGTCATCAACACTTATCTTTATCTTACACCGTGGTGGAAGCTAAGTCACGTATTTTCTTTCCGCGAGTATTTAATGCGGTTTTTAAATAAACACGCACTGCTTCTCCATGTACGTCGTCAGCGACACTTCATTTCGAAACATGATCAGTGTGCAACGGGGAGTGTAATGGAAGCGCGCGTAATATATTTTTTGTCGGAGCTGTAATGCGCCCGCGCGCGCCGATGGCCGGCGACTTCAGATTTGTGATTGTGGGTGGGGTTGGTCTGCGACTTTTAACTTGTCTCTGAGGATTAACATAGTTGTTCGAAACCACCATGTGGGCCACTTCAGAGCATAGATTGAGAAGTTACCGCTCAAAAAGAACTCGTTACAAGTTAAGTTACCGTGTGCAAAATGTAGTGTAATAAAAGTTAATAACGAAATTCTTCAGCCTGAAATGTAACTCGCAGTTACTGAGTTACTTATAAAAAAGAACGAGTTACTTCCAAGTTACTTCGGACACAAAATAGCATCACGCAGGTGCAGCGCGCGTGAGCAGTTGAGTTAGATCTTGAGTTGGCTGCGGAGGAGTGCAACACGCTTAGATCGTTTTCGTTTATGTCCAACAATAGACCTCTCCCTGTTTGTAAACAAATGACGTCATAGTGTTCTTCAGCGCCAAAAATTCGGTAGAATTGAACTACGCTCGATAGCTAGAGGTGAACAAGGTCGCCCTCGAAAGCCACGGTCTCGAGGGGATTACGATATGGTCCCTTAAAGAAACGCGACCCTCGGTCCTGCTTTTCTTTCAATGGGAGGTAGCGAACAAGTGCCAGTTCGTGGAACCCAGCCCTGTCCTTCCGATTTGTTTCGATTTCAGTCTGTCTACCAATGTCATGACGACGTTTCTCTAGTAGAGGCCTATTCGAACGCTATGCATCTTACTCCCTGTGGGCGCACAATGGTTCAGCTTCATTTCAATGGCAGCGATTCTTACTTCCTGAATAAAATACTGTCTTTGATCACGTTTTATGGCAAAAAAATGCTATGAAGGAACCGGAGAGAAAGCAAGAAAATACGTGGACGTGAGTGAAAAGCGAGTTAAAAGCAACTTGGAACTTAACTTAAGTTACTTTGGCAAAGTTACCTGAAAAAGGAACGAGTTCCTCTGAAAGTTACCATGGCGCAAAAGTACCGAGTTAAGTTACAAGTTACCAAAAAAAGGAACTTAGTTACAGTAACGAGTTACTTGTAACGAGTTACCTCGAACTCTGCTTCAGAGTGTGAGTTTTTCACCTGAGAACGGAAAGAAAATGTACTAGAGTTGCCGCGGTTCCCAGTAACTTCTGAAAGCCGTCTGCTCACGCCGATGCACTAGCGCGCGCAAAAGCAGACGATTTCTGTATCCTATCACGGACTTTCCTGCAGGGCGACGTGGCCGTTCTTATTGTTGCCAACACAGATCGCGGCATGCTCTGCAACCTTTATCAATTTAATTCGGTTATTTAATAACTGTGACGTGTTTTGTCGGGTAAATTCGCAGTATTCCATTTTCAACAAAGGGCAATCGAATGGTACACTTTATGAGAGGGGCAGGGGGCACGAGACCTGTCCCTTTAAACGCTTTATTAAGTTCCAAGTCTGAGTGGGTTTGGACAGAAGCACAGCAGCAAGCATTCAGGACCGTCAAGACGTTGCTAACGACAAGTCCGGTTCTGGTCTTCTTCGATCCGAAGAAAAAGGCAGTTGTTTCCGCTGATGCTTCGTCATATGGACTTGGGGCGATTCTTCGACAGTTACAACCTGATGGGAGGTATCGACCTGTCGCATGTGCTTCACGAAGTCTCACGGACACGGAGAAGAAGTATGCTCAGATAGAAAAGGAGGGCCTCGCCATTGTATGGGCATGCGAGAAGTTTCGGGACTACATCACGGGGATGCACATCACTATCGAGACCGATCACAAGCCCTTAATTCCAATCTTCATGAACAAATCCTTGGACGACATAACCCCTCGTCTACAAAGGATGAAGCTTAAGCTGATGCGGCACTCTTGTGATTTGGTTCATGTCCCAGGAAAATCTCTAGTAGCGGCCGACGTTCTCTCGCGAAGCCCACTGCCGGACATAGAAGGCAGTGGGCTGGAGGATGAGCTGGCGGCTTGCGTCAGGGGAACCGTCACCCACTTTCCGGCGACAGGTCAGAGATTGTCCCAAATCAAGAAGGGGCAATACGAAGACACTTCGTGTCAGATGCTGTCGAATTACCTTCAACAAGGCTGGCCAGACAAAGCACTTGTTGGCTCGAGCTGCAAGAGCTACTGGTAAGAGAGGTTTAACCTTTCTCTCAACGACGGACTTCTCATGAAAGGGTCCCGAATTCTTATCCCCGTCGCCATGAGAAGAGAGATGCTCGACAAGCTCCATGAAGGGCATGCCGGGATCACAAAGTGCAGGGCAAGAGCCAGACAGGCAGTTTGGTGGCCTGGAATTTCTAAGGACATCGAGGACGTTGTTCGAAGATGTTCGCGCTGTGTCCAGGAGTCTACCAATAGGCATGAGCCCTTGATGCCTTCGCCGTTCCCAGAGCGCCCATGGCAAAAGGTAGCGGTCGATCTTTTCTACCTTAGTGGCAAGTGGTTCTTGCTGGTAACGGATTATTGTTCAAGATATCCGGAGCTGGCTCCTTTGACCAACTTAACAAGTTCAGCGGTCATCGATCACCTGAAGTCCATATTTCCCAGGCACGGAGCGCCAGAAATAATCATCAGTGACAATAGACCACAATTTCGGAGACTAGTGGGCAGTGACTTTGCTACATTCGCGAAAGAGTGGTCATCTTGAACACAGGACTTCTAGTTGACGGTTTCCACAGAGCAATGGCATCGTCGAAGTCACTGTCCGTGTCATCAAGCTCAGTCTCAAAAAGTAGGACGATGCGTATAAAGCTCTTCAGAGCTACCGCGCTACGCCATTAGGAAATGGTTTCAGTCTGGCTGAGCTACTTATGGGTCGCCGTTTTCGCACGTCGCTTCCTACCGCTGCTTCGCTGTTAAGCCCAAAGACACAGGCTCGGAATCAGTTGCGTCAATGGGAAGATCGTCGCATCGAAATCCAGAAAAGAAATTATGACCTGCGACATGGAGTGCGAACCCTGCCACCCCTACGGCAAGGAGAGAGGGTATGGATAAAGGACACGCGATCAAGTGGCGTGGTTCAGACACCAGCAGCAGCCCCTCGGTCCTACAACATTCAGATGGACGATGGTGTACTCCGTAGGAACAGATATCACTTGATACCTGTACCGTCCGCGTCCTCTGATTGCCCCCAAAAAGGTTCTTTTGCAGATACGTTGGCAGCTCTCACGTCCGACTCTCGTCCCCAGGAACTCGGAGGAGGAACAGGCCCTGGGCGTGAGCGTGCTGTCTCCGCCTGGTCGACGTCTGGGGAAGTCACACAAGCTGGTTCGCCTGACAGTTCCGGCCACCAACCGGGAGACCACCCCACACATAACCCAACAGGAATGACTACTCGCAGCGGCAGACTGGTGAAGCCAGTGAAAAGACTTCAAGTTGGATTTGAATGAGTGTGTTAGTGTGGCTGGGACAGGTTTGTTAGCTGAGTGCATTAAAGGGGGAGATGTGCTATAACGACAGAGAGGCTCCGCGAGACTCGTGACAAGGGGAATATCTCGCGCTCCCAGTTCGGGTGGCCATTGTGTCGTTCTACAATAAACATGTACTCACGTACAGCCTCTGAATTGCGCACAAGCCATGCCCATGTTGTAAAGTTTATTGTATACGATCGTACCTCTACTACCAACATCCAGGATCGCTCGCGCCTCATGATGGTAGCCGTGCCGATGGGTCTGATTTGGTATTTTCACTTGTTTTCGCCGTCTTCCGCGAGGGACGTGAAATACGGGGTGCCGTGTGGTGAGCTTTCATAGCACGTTAAAGAACCCTCAGGTGAGCAAAAGCAATCCACAGACCGACCGCTGTGGCGTCACTCATGACCTCGGTTGTCTCGCGACGTAAACCCCCAATTATTAAATTAAATTAAATCACTTGTTTTCGCTACCAGTTTAGATATACCTTGGGTAGCCCCCTTCCTAAGCGAAAACGGGTACTACATATTGTTTGTCACGCGAGCTTCCGCTAATTTCAGAGTCCTGCTCGCCTGTGACTCAAAAAGAAGGGTGAGCTCTGTAAATATAATTTGATTCCGCACGCAGACAACACTCAAGCTAGAAATTGTTGGGAGCATGAAGACTCCATCAACGTAACGTCCCTGCTAGAAATGGCCCCCAGTGAAGATTTCCCGAAGAGCTCATTAAATTCAATTCAAACAAATTCAATTGAAAAAATCACTGAAATTCCAATTCCTAGAAGATGATTTGGAACAAATATTATATTGGACACGAATGGTATTTTAATAGGTCTCAATGAAAATTATCTGTAGAAGTCAATGGGGTCCAATTCGAGACACGCTGAATAACACCCATACAAACTCACTGGAGGTCAGTCTTGTTTCCCATTAAGCCAACGTGCTGCAACGAGGGATTTCCCATTGAAGTCACCCTGATATTCTTTTTTTCAATGCACTTCTATAAGATGTAGTAACATCCAATACTATTGCTTCCAATGAAAGTTGTTTTGAAGAACGAAAGAAGTTTTGGCTGTAAAACGGGAATACACTTGGTGTGGTTTCTATGTGAGAATTTATTGTTACACATGACAATACAGTCGATGTGAAAATATCACAAATAGCAGATATATAAGCTGAAAGTTATTTCAAATGACTTAATTGCAGAGATGTGAGTACTCAGGGAGCTGAGGATCGCTCGCAAGAAACCACACGAAACAGTAAATAGCAGCAACAAATACTCGATTCAGCGCTTACGTGTCTTTGAAGGCGTACCGTTCATCACCAACATACACTACCCCAATCCACAAAGAGTAAACCCATGGAGGCTTGTTCTCGCAACGTCCAAACAACGAACAGCGCCGAGAAGAAAAAATTCTTGAAGCACTGAGCTCTTCGTCGATCATGTTCTTCTGTGTTTCGTACACCTGCCGGCTCACGATTTACCGTCTAGTTTGCCTTTCTAGCGTAAAAATTAAAGCCATAGCCAACTTCAGCGAGACTGCGTTCTCGCGAGGTGGTGATCATCACCTCGTTACAAGGACTCCCTTGCCTGCCGCCTCGTATGAGCTCAACCTGCATGAAATACCATTTCAAAAACACTTCACATAATATTTCAAATACCATTTCAGAAGACGTTGCTATAATGTCAGAAGGCATCAAAACCTATTACATGCCGTTGCACACACCGCGGTTAATAACAGTATCACTGCCAATACTCCACTTCATCTTGCTATCTTTCCATCAGCGCTTATAATGGGTGCAGGGGTAAAAGTGTACAAAGAACAGCAATTGAAGAACAAGGAACCAGAGACACGGAGGAGATTGGGACGGACACAACAATTCTTACACGTCGACTGCATGCCTTAAAACGGCAAAAATGATAAACACAAAGCACGAATTGCTGCAGATGCACGGCCGTTATCCTCACAGTTCGACGTTTCATAAGAGACTGACTATTCCGCTGGCGGCTGATGGAAACGCTTCCACTTCCATGCAGTCCAATCTTGCATTGATTGCAAAAATAATAGCTTCAAGTGTGAGGCGCAATACGAAGTTACCACGGTTGTGCTGCCTCTACAGGCTTGTCTTAGTTATTGTGTATATTTGGTAGCGCCCCTTCGCGGATTGTACGCGGCAGCTTTCTTCGTTTTCATTTTAGAACTGGGAGTGCTGTGCTGATGCATGGAGCGAAGCCGACGTGGCTCCCGTCCCGCTTATGAAGACTGTCTTTTTACCGTACTTTGAGTTATGTATGGTTTAGCCTTCTGATTAAATGTGTGCAACTAAGTAACGTCCTCATTGAGATCAGAAAAGTAAAAAGACACTTCGCTCTGACGGCTGCTCTCCGTACGCAAGGCTTCGGGACCATCATGGAACACAGCACTAGCAACGAGGCTGCGGGTGACGCTTCCAGTGTTGGAGCACCTCAAGCTACTCGACCAAAACGCAAGGTGACTTTGTCGCTAAAGGCATTGGAAAGGTTCGAGTCTGATGAAGAAGAATTCGATGTCAAGTTACACAGGGCATGGGAGGAAACGGAAGTGTGTCTGTCGAACATTTCAACTACTGCTTCTGCCGAGGTCATACAACGGACGCTGAACGATTTAAGGGCCAGCTTCAAGGGTATCAACTTCTCTCGGAAAAGTATTTTACCTTCCTCACACGGATCGACACCGAGGAGAGCCTCCAAGTACGAGACGTACAAAAGGTTATTGATCAAGAACGCGATACTTTGGTCCAGAGGACAGTTATAGAAGCAAAGCAGCGTTTGGAGAGCCTTCTGGAAACAGCTTCGCTTCGTTCTAATTATTCCGGACATTCCACGTTTTCAAGACGTTCCATGAGATCTGCACGGTCCAACATTTCTTCTGTGAGTGCGTCAGCAGCGAGAGCGAGGGCCGATGCTGAAGCTGCCAAGGCCCACTCGGCTTACAGTAGGAAGGAGGCAGAAATGAAACGTGAAAGAGCTCGTATGGTGGAGGAAGAACAGATGGCAGCTGCTGCCGCCAGGCGCAAGAGCGTGGAATGGGAGGGCAACTTAATACTTCGGGAAGAGAAGGAAGCAGCTGCGGTCGAAGCGCGGGCCAGGACACTTGAGGCAGCTGCTGACACAGAAACCGCTAAACTCGACGACGTTACAGTGGATGGAGATGGTTCTGTCCAGCAAGCCAAAGATTACTTGCTACACCGAACTATAAACCTAGACGATGGTTCACGTATGGCTGGACAAAGTTCACTTGGAACAGACGACTTACAGCTTCAAACAACTGATGTTCACGGCGGAGACATACACGGAGCACAGACCAATACGAGCGCAAGTCTTCCACGCTGTAATCCACACGCGTCTTGGCAAACGGATATACCAAAGCAGTCTTACAACGCAAGCACGCTCGGAACTGGTTTAGAGATGTGTTCTTCTGCTCCTTTGAACGTAACGCCTGCTAGCATTATACCTACTGGTCAACGGATGGAAATGGACCCTCTTCACGCGGCTTTAAGGCCTGAAGTCGAAGAATTTAGAATGGCCAACGCTCGCCACGAGCCTGTTAACCATGTACCAGTCACAGAGGCCGTCAACAGAACGACGACAGATTTGGCAAAGTTTCTTCTCCGACGAGAACTGGTTAACACTGGCCTCGCCAAATTTGATGATCAGCCCGAAAACTACATGTCGTCATCATCATCATTCAAAAACTCTATCGACCACTTGGGTATCACCGCAAGTGAAGAATTTGACCTTCTGGTGAAATGGTTGGGAAGCGAGTCCTCGCAGCACGTGAAACGGCTCAGATCAGTGCACGTAGGCAATCCTTCTGCAGGGCTGCAGTTAGCGTGGGAGAGGTTGGAGGACTGTTATGGTAGTCCGGAAGCCATCGAGAGTGCTCTCCTGAAAAGACTTGAAGCCTTCCCCAAGATCTCCAACAGTGACCACCGCAAGTTACGAGAACTGGGAGACCTGCTTTTAGAATTGGAATCAGCAAAGGCAGATCCTCGCCTACCAGGACTGGGTTACCTAGACACAGCTCGAGGTGTGAACCCCATCGTGGGAAAATTGCCATATGGCCTTCAGGAGAAATGGATCACGCAAGGGTCAAGATACAAAGAAGAAAAGAGGGTAACGTTCCCTCCATTCTCCTTCTTTGCAAAGTTCATTCGGGACATAGCAAAGACCAAAAACGACCCAAGCTTTCATTTCGGTTCATCCACATCTTTCAACACTACTCGTCTGAGAGACGACAGAACCCCACCTAGGAATGCCAGTAACAGGACATCAGTCGCTGTCAAGAAAACAGATATTCTGTCAAAAGCATCCGATCCTGGCCCTACGGCATCTAGGGGCAAGACTGTCACAGATGCAAGCAAAAAATGCCCTCTGCATCGGAAGCCACATCCGCTGAACAAATGCCGTGGCTTCCAAACCAAGCCTCTGACGGAACGGAAGGCTTTGCTCAAGGAGTTCGGGATCTGCTTTAGGTGCTGCTCGTCGTCGGACCACTTCTCCAGAGACTGTGTGCAGGTCATAAAATGCGCGGTGTGTGGCAGTGAAGGACATGCATCTGCCCTCCACCCAGGTCCTGTCCACCAAGACACCAGCACATCAGCAGGTGATGTCCAGCACGGCGGGGAGGATGACGTTCATCCTTTGTCAACTAAAGTGATGTCTAAATGCGCAAGTGTGTGCGGAAGCAACACTTGGGGTAGGTCTTGCTCGAAGATATGTCTAGTCAGAGTGCACCCAAAGGATAAGCCGGACCTATCATTCAAGATGTACGCTGTACTGGACGATCAGAGCAACCGTTCGCTTGCCAGGCCGGCCTTTTTCGATGTGTTCGGCGTGCAGGGATATGAATCCCCCTACACACTCAAAACATGCGCTGGGACAGTTGAGTCATCGGGAAGACGAGCGAGTGGATATGTGGTAGAGTCCATCGATGGATGTGTAAGAGTTCCACTACCCACACTCAACGAATGTATGCAAATTCCCGACGACAGGAATGAGATTCCTACGCCAGAAGTGGCGCACCATCATCCACACTTGAAGAAAATAGCTGGTTTAATCCCGCCTCTGACGGACGACGCTGAAATACTGCTTCTACTCGGCAGGGACGTTTTGCAGGTGCACAAGGTACGGCAACAACTGAATGGTCCCAACAACGCTCCGTATGCCCAAAGACTGGACCTCGGCTGGGTGGTAGTAGGTGATGTGTGCATCAATGGGATGCGGAAGCCAGACCGTATCAGTACATTCACCACTACACTGCTAGAGAACGGCCGCGCGAGCACTTTTACTCCGTGTCCAAGTCATGTCTTCATCAAAGAGAATGTCGCACAAGGTGCTGCGATAGCCAACTTGACGTCGATGCCAGCTTGGTCATGCGATACGTTGTCGTATATCCAAGTGCTGGGTGACTCTGTGTTTGAGACGTCGAAGGACGACAACAAGTTCGCTCCTTCGATTGAGGACAAGCAGTTTCTGGAAATAATGAACAAGGCATTCACCAAGGATGAAGCAAACAGTTGGGTTGCTCCGCTTCCCTTTCGCACAAGGAGGAGTCCACTACCGGACAACAGGGAACAAGCACGAACTCGGTTTGCCTCGCTCTGCCGTACCTTGGACAAAAGACCGGATATGAAAGAACACTTCTTTACGTTTATGGGCAACATCTTTGCCAACGGACATGCTGAGTTAGCCCCGGAACGACAAGAAGGAAAAGAAGTGTGGTACCTTCCTATTTTTGGCGTATATCACCCAAAGAAGCCGGAACAGATACGTGTTGTTTTCGACTCGAGCGCGAAGTTCCAAGGGACATCCCTAAATGACGTCCTTCTCACTGGGCCTAATCTTGGAAACAGTCTTTTAGGGGTACTAATTCGGTTCCGTAAGGAACCCTTCGCCATCACCGCAGACATTCAACAAATGTTTTACTGCTTCATCGTTCGTGAGGAGGACAGGGAGTACCTAAGATTCCTCTGGTTCCGCGACAACGACCCGAAGAAGGATGTTGTGGAGTACAGGATGTGCGTCCACGTATTCGGGAACAGCCCATCGCCAGCTGTTGCAACGTATGGACTTAAGCGAACCGCCCTTGAAGGTGAAAGGGAGTATGGTACCGACGCCAGGTGATTTGTAGAGAGAGATTTCTATGTGGATGACGGGCTGAAGTCCCTCCCTACCGAAGAAGCCGCCATCGATCTACTCCAGAGAACGAAGGACATGCTGGCTGTAGCAAACCTGAGGCTGCACAAAATAGCCTCCAACAGCGTCGCAGTGATGAAAGCTTTCCCATCTGAGGAGCATGCGAAAGATCTGAAAGATCTAGACTTGGGAACTGACTCCCCTCCGAAACAAAAGCTTGGGCCTAAGTTGGAACATTAAACATGATGCCTTCACCTTCCACGTTCCTCCCAACAAGAAGCCACACACCAGGCGGGGTCTTCTGTCTACAGTTAATAGTTTGTACGACCCTCTTGGATTCGCAACTCCTGTCACTGTACGTGGTCGGCTGTTGTTGAGGGAACTGTCCACCTTGACAGAAGATTGGGACGTCGAACTACCACAAAGTAGTGAATGGGAAGTTTGGAGGGACTCTCTATCAGATCTCGAAGATATCGAGATACCTCGTACCTACTCTGGTATATCTCTCGCCACTGCGTGTCGTAAGGAGCTCTGTATATTTTCAGATGCCTCAACAAAAGCCATTGCTGCCGTGGCTTACTTGAAACTCACGGATGCTCGTGGTCATAACCATGTCGGGTTCATCCTCGGGAAAGCCAAGCTCGCACCGAAACGTGGACATACAATTCCAAGACTCGAGTTGTGTGGGGCGGTGCTCGCAGTGGAAATGGCTGACGTTATCATCAGCGAGCTCGACGTTTGCCTTGACGAGGTGAAGTTCTACACCGACAGCAAGGTGGTACTCGGCTACATATACAACGAGTCCAGGAGGTTCTACGTATACGTAAGCAATAGGGTCGAAAGGATCCGGAAGTCATGTCAGCCCAAACAGTGGAATTATGTTCCCACTGAACAGAACCCTGCTGACATTGCCACACGGGCAGTATCGGCTGATCGCCTTGCAAAGACAACGTGGTTAACTGGCCCTAACTTTTTGTACAAGACAGACGACTCGGGCTCAGATTTCGAATGTCAAACGTTTCGATTGATAGACCCTGAGGCAGACGAGGAGGTTCGTCCTGTGGTGACCACCCTTGCTACCAGCGTGTCGTCGCAGCGTCGGCTGGGTGCTCACACATTCGAGCGGTTTTCAAGATGGACGATTCTCGTTCGAACAATAGCGAATCTTCTGCACATCGCTCGCTCATTTCATTCTCGGGGTGATACTGCATCGGTGTCCTGTCGACACTGGCACATTTGCCTCGAGCCCAGGACTAATGAAGAACTTTCCGCTGCGAAGAAACTCGTCTACAGAACCGTCCAAGGCGAAATGTTCTCGAGTGAGATTCGATGCATCCAAAATGAGCACAGACTACCGAGGGACAGCCCACTTTGGAAGTTGAACCCCTATATGGACGAGGATGGCGTCATGAGAATCGGAGGACGACTTCAGAACTCGACACTTGACCAAGACGAACGGCACCCTGTCATCATGCCCCGTCGACATCATATTACTACACTACTGGTCCGACACCATCACGAAAGGGTTGAGCATCAAGGCCGCCATTTCACTGAAGGTGCAGTCAGAGCGGCAGGATTGTGGATTGTGGGAGCAAAAAGCTGCATCGGCTCGATGATTCACAAGTGCGTCAAATGCCGCAAACTGAGGAGCAGACCTCAGAAGCAAATCATGGCTGATTTGCCAAGAGACAGACTTAGCATGGACCCACCGTTCACCTATGTGGGCCTCGACGTGTTTGGACCATGGAAGGTTAAAGCGCGCAGAACTAGAGGTGGACTCGCACATAGCAAAAGGTGGGCTGTGTTGTTTACTTGCATGTCCGTACGTGCGATACACATTGAAGTCATTGAATCGATGGATTCTTCGAGCTTCATCAACGCTCTCAGACGGTTCTTGTCTATTAGAGGTCCGGTTAAACTGCTGCGGTCCGATTGTGGAACCAATTTCGTCGGTGCGTGCAAAGAGTTGAAGATCAACACTGCGTCGCCTGGTCACAACGATGTTGGCAAATATCTGCAAACTCAAGAATGCACGTGGGTTTTCAATCCACCTCACGCCTCTCACATGGGTGGTGCTTGGGAGCGCATGATCGGGATTGTTCGTCGCATCGTGGACTCTGTGCTTCTAGGCACGAACAAGTCAGTGATTTCGCACGATATGCTTGTCACGCTCTTTGCGGAGATCGCAGCGATCGTAAATAGGAGACCTTTGACTCCGGTGTCAACAGATCCGGAAAATCCAACGATTTTGACTCCAAGTATGATTCTCACTCAGAAGACGGGCAGAAACCCTCCACCTCCTGGAGAATTTGGGCATGACAATGTCTACCGACGGCACTGGAAACAAGTGCAGTCAATGGCCAACACCTTTTGGGACCGCTGGAGGAAGGAATACCTTCCAACATTGCAGGGCCGTCGCAGGTGGCAAACAGCTCAACGAGACGTCCGAGAAGGTGACATTGTCTTGCTAAAGGACAAGGATGCCGAGAGAAATGAGTGGCCTATGGGTCGCGTTATCAAGACTCTACCCAGTTCTGACGGGAGGGTGCGTAAGGTAGAGCTTAAGATCCGCAAGAACGGACTAGTGAAGGTTTTCCAGAGACCCATTTGTGAAATTTTCCGTTTATTAAGTGATCATGAACTGTGAACATTTACATGCTTGTTGGGGAATTTGTGGTATCTTCAGATACCAGACGGGGAGTGTGCTGCCTCTACAGGCTTGTCTTAGTTATTATGTATATTTGGTAGCGCCCCTTCGCGTATTGTACGCGGCAGCTTTCTTCGTTTTCATTTTAGAACTAGGACTGCTGTGCTGATGCATGGAGCGAAGCCGACGTGGCTCCCGTCCCGCTTATGAAGACTGTCTTTTTACCGTACTTTGAGTTATGTATGGTTTAGCCTCCTGATTAAATGTGTGCAACTAAGTAACGTCCTCATTGAGATCAGAAAAACGGTACCTCTACCTCTGAGGAAATATTCAAAAATATTTGAAATCGCGCCAACTATTTTGGAGCGCGGGTGGGGAAACATGTGCTACGGCGCCCAAAAGGTATCATCTCATTACTTCAGTTGGGAATGATCGTGTCTTATTCGTTCGCATTAGGTCACTTCATTCAATTGGCTTCGCATTCCTTGTATTGGTGGAGTCTATCATTAAATCAATTAGGAATCAGCGTTTCTGATTGATATCCATTAGGCCAATTCCTTGAATTTGTTCCTAACTGATCAAAAACTATCAAAATATGCCTGCGCAAATAAATTCCTGTCAGTCGAGAGTTTGCATATACGTTTGTCTCCTTGTTTTAACCGCCCTTCGTCCCGTCTCAGTGCTGCATTGTAGCGACATGATTGTTCCTAACTTCCTGGGTGCGGTCTTCGCCACGCAACATGGTGGAATACGTTGTCGCGAAGGCAGCTTCCCTGCAAAACTGCCAAGTCCCTCAAAGAGAAATACTCCGCTTATACACATTGAACGAATTGGCCGTCTCATTTCACATTCAATCTCATTGGAACTGCGGGGAGAATTCATTGAGATCATGCCTTCTATTTCCAGCAGGGGTCTGTGTTTCTTACTGCTTTTGGTTTGAGACATTGAGTAGGTCCATCAAAATCCAAATTTAAGCAGTGCTACAATCGCGCATTTCTGTCTATTTCGCACTAAATGCTCCATGTAACATAGGCAGTCATCATTTTGGGGGAGGGAAATCTTACACAGGATCGCCCTTTGTTTATGACAAATGTTACTTAGTAATCCTGTGGCACGTACCGGTTACGTGCCACAGACGTTGATTGTAAGAAACACAGACGTTACGTTGATTGAGAGTTAATACTCCAAAGATCCCTCACTTGACTGTTTTTGTGCGTAGTCGAATTAGACTTAGACAGCTCAACCTTCTTTTTAAGTCATATGCGAGTAGGGCTCTCGAATTTGCGGAAGCTTGCGGGAAAAACTATATAGAGTACCTGTTTTCTATTAGGAAGGGAATGCCAGTACCTCGTCATCGTCATCGTCATCGAGAAGCGCAGACGTTGTTTCTTCGAGCTCCTGCGTTAGGCCTAACTACTTTCTTGAGCACACAGCGAAGTCCCCGAGACCTTGTTAATTCAAGTTACCGGGGACTGTTGGAGTCTTCAGCGGCTTCACCATGCCTATAAGGACTTCACCCCCACGAAAGACCTCTGCTTCACTGTAGAAGCTCCTGTTGAAGCATCATATGCTGACGTCGTGGATGCTATCACCGACGTTGTTGGGCTAGATGACCTAGATACCGTCCAGTATCAAGGTGGTACATCGTTTCTCGGTACGTTGACACAACCGTCGCCTACCAACTCTAAATCTAGTACCGTCTAGTAAAGGGTAAAAATTTCAAAATGTTTACCCTCTATTTCAGAAGTTACCGTGTAACCTATGGGCAATACCCTCTATAAACGTTACACGGATCACCTATAAATAGACGTTACTGTCTCCAAAGCGCCACACAGGCGTAAAAGTTACAGTTTGGCCAGTCGCCTGCTCTAAAGCGAAACGCACCGCTTCCAAAATATCGACGCCACTGGCGCAGCTGATCTGAGAATCCCTAATTGGCTGCGCAATAAATGTGTAAATATTTGGATGCTCATCGGTCTCCGACAACTGGCGTCAGGCTTTCTTCGAGCTGATTGGGCGAGAGTCATTTGATTGGGGTGCGAGGATCCGAACGGTCGGCGGTCGGTCGAACGGAGGAGAAAGAAAAACGACGGAGGAGAAATCATGTCTGTCCGGCCACGCGTGTTCTCTCGGACTACGGCCGTTGTGCTCGCAGACGCTAGCGTGTAGTTTAGAGGGTTTTGAATGCTTTAGATTTAGATTGTGGCGAACTGCTAATGTGAAAATGGAATGGCATATCCAGCTGATCATCGCAACAGCGGGAAGACGAACATGACAGGAAATTAACGATGAAAGAACAGGGAATTCCTGCACCTCCAAAGGACGCAGAAATCGTTCGAGGGGAAGTCTGCACTCTTTCCTATGGATATCGCAGGTGAACGGTAAAGCAAGTTTGGTCACTTTTTGTTATCGAAGGAAATAATGCAGGTTTATCATATTAAGTGTGTTACGCACAACATTTACGAGTCACTCGGTACTTTAGCGGCGTTTCATAGTGCAGTGCGTTGCCGTAACATGTGCGTTTCGGATGTGCCGCTAATCAAATTATGTGTGGTTATGCTAGTTGCCCCTCATGCACGTCGCAGCCGTTCATTCACTGTGATCTACGAACATTTGTGACACGTGTGCTTTGGTATTCAAGTACGAAATCAACTTCGATTGCCTATTCATAACAGTGATTTTCGTGAGTGAGTTACGGGTCATCAATAGATTGTTTTTGTTTTATGTTTTAGTGCTCCCGCAGCCATCGGCAACAACGACGCACCTGGCCCAGCTGTTTTCGAAAACTGTATACCTGTACATTCTGGGTGTGCGAACTGCGATTGACTTTTGAACTGCTCTTTGATGTCGAAGCACCTAAAGCTCCAGTGAAGCCTGTTACAAGACGTAAAAAGATATGTACGGTAACTTTTTCGAAGCAGTTCGCGAGGACAAATAAACTTGCTTTATCATACACCATCGCGTTTTGATTGTCTGCTTTGGGACAACATTATCGTTGCTCTACAGCCAGCGCGGAAGAAAAACGGACGAAGCTGGGGCGCTGGGGCTGGGTTAGAGGGGACGAGAGGAGAGACGAAAAACCCGAGGAGAGAAGGGGAAGGAGGTTGGGAAAGGAGGTCGGTCTGCGCATGCGTACTTGACCCGAGCTTTTCCTCGCGCTGCTGATCTGGAACGCTGTGAGTGGCTCCTGCAGGTCCCGTGGTTTGGGCGCCCGCCATTTTCCCTGGACCATTGCGTCAATGGGAGCTTCCGGCGCATGGTTTGGCCAGGCATATGGCTGCCTCTAAGACGCCTGCCTCTTCACAGACGCTACATAACAAATGGTATTCAAAATTAGCTCTTATCAGTGCAGAACACAAACTCTCTTTTGCAACATATAGCGATAGCATACGTAATTCATCTATTCAGCTATCCAGTGGCTGTAAACGAGTGATCACTTACATGCACAGATTCACATGCACAACAAATGAAAGGAAGAAATAACTGCAACTGCAAAATATTTATTATTTAATTTGCAAACCTGGCACTACATCAGAGGCAGGAGCACGACGACGTCGCAATACAGATACTTCGGCGGTGGCCAACGACATTCAGTTTCAACAAGGTATACTCGAGGTATACTCTTTTCCGGCGTTGGGAAGGCATCAGGCCACGTGTATACCTACGCTTCTAACAAAACAAGTTTGAATCAACGACAGCTGCTTGCTGATATCTTCACGCTATCGTGAAAGCACTTTCCAAGACGTCCGCAACGCCGTATCTCGTCGATAGGCTGCTTCTACGTCATCGTAGTCTCCCTACATAAGGACACTTCGCCGCTGGAACCTCTTCTTTGTGGCGGCAGTGACAGCTTGTGTGCCACGATCGTACGACCACTTCGAATATTTCAGGTTGGTGGCTCCCGTTTTAGTTTTGTGATTAATACCCTTGTTTTTGCTGTCACTGCTGCCAAGCTGCCTGTAGTGTGACCTGTGTTGGATTTTGTGTGTGTGTTGAAGAGGAAAACGAGTTGTAATAAAAGAAAACGATCAACTCCCGTAAGCTCCAAGCAGAAGCCACGGCCATGGCTCACGGCCATTATCTCATTGGTAGAAGAAGAAGAAGCACGTTTGTTCGGACCCAGCTGTTCGGACACAACCGGAAAGGAGTGAAGGAAGGAAGGAGGAGTACCCTGTGGGTGCTGAAGCTCTCGTTTCGTCTGCTGCCCCTGCCACGACCGCCTATAGGCGTGAGGTAAGGGGGATTGGCCAGCGCATACCAAGGAGGGGGGATGCCTCCTCCCATTAGCGACCCTGACCATTACTGGTCATCATCTGTCGATATCACGTCATATCCTCTTGATCGCTTCATTGATAATGGGCTACCGTCTCTCGCGGTAGTAATAAAACCTACAAATGGCACGTCCATTCGCTCCAAGAATCCAAAGGTCCTTATTCGCTGTTTAGAACAGGTTACCACTGATTTACGCGACATCTCCGAGGTGCGTCAATATGGAAGGGACGGCATCGTCTGCAGGTCCCGCAACTTGACAGTTGTCCAGACCTTGCTGACGACACGCTCCTTCGGTGGCCTGCCCGTCGAAGCTTTCGTCCCGCATCATCTTGCCTGTGTTAAGGGGGTGGTGCGTGGCGTTGACGTTTCACTGCTTGCGTGTGAACTTATCGAGCTATTCGATTCCGTTGGTGCTCTGGAAGCCTTCCGCTGTAGCAGGTTGGACAATGATAAACGCGTCCCCACCGAGTCGGTAATCGTCACGTTTGCCGGTCATACTTGCCCTTCTGAGGTGAAGTCGAGGCCTCTCATTTTTCCGTGTTGATCCATTCCATCGCAGGGTCGTACAGTGCAGACACTGTTTCCGCTTCGGGCATGTGGCCAAGAACTGTAAATCGGATGTATGTTGTAGGCGTTGTGGTGACAAGCATGAAGAGCTAGCGTGCCCTGACGGTGCCCAGCTGAAATGCCGCCTATGTGGGGATCCTCACTATGCTGACTGCGAGACCTGTAGCTCCCGTGACCAAGAGGTGTTACTTTTGGAAACTATGGATTCTCGGCACTGCTCGCGTTATGATGCTCTAGCTGCTCTAAGGGGTCGTGGTTCCAGCTTTGCCCGAAAGGCCCAGAGGCCTGTCGATGGCGACCTGGAGAAGATGATCTCTGCTGCCGTGGAAGCTGCTGTAGCCAAGCTCAGAGAAGAAATCAGTCCGATGATTACAATGCTTGCGTCCCTCTTCCCTCCTTTGCAAGAGGCCGTGGCACCTCATGCCTCTAATAATACCAGCGTCCCCTCGGCTGAACCTATTGCGGATATGCCTGCTCACGCACCTCCATCTCGTCTTCCGGCACCCAGCCAACCCCAACCTCAGCTCACCGACGCAGAGTCTGCTGTTCTTGAGATGGACTCCGCTTCTGCCATCTCCAAGCGTGGGGTCTCCCCGTCATCACCTGGTCACGGCACTCCCGGTGGAAAACGCAACAGGAAGGGCAATAAGAACATGAACAAGTCTGATACAGTCACTGATGTCCTCGCTGCAGCGGTTGCGGAATCTATTCTTAGCGATGGGTAGCCTCCGAATCCTGCAGTGGAATTGCTACTCGATACTCTCTGCTCTCCCTGACCTGCATACCCTTGTTTCCTCTTTGACCCCGGATATTATTTTGCTGCAAGAAACATGGCTCGCGTCTTACCCAACCTTCTCTTTTCCCAATTTTCACGCATATCGTCTGGACAGATCCGCTGGTAAAGGTGGTGGCTTGCTGACTCTGATTTCCTCCAGACTAGTGCACTCATCCCGCATTATCCATCAGATCATGTCACCGGCTTGTGAAGCCTTAATGGTGCAAGTTACTATGCCGGGGAACCGGCCCTTGTGCTTCATAAACGTTTATTGCCCGGCTGGCTTTCAATCAGCCTCAACCTTTGACACGATTGTCTCTAAATCATCTGGCTCTTATGTAGTGGCGGGCGACCTCAATTCTCATGACGTCATGTGGGGTCACGAAACTGATTCCCTTGGGTGCGAACTCTGGGACTGGATTTGCAGCCACAACATGTCCATAGCCAATGACGGTTCGGCAACGTTCGTACGAGGAACCACCCGATCTGTACTCGACCTCACGTTGTGTTCGTCACATGTACGCCCGTCATCGTGGATGACGGTGACTTGTGGTACGTCTAGTGATCATCTCCCTATCTATTTTGAAGTGGCATCAATGACTACGCACCTTTCGTTTGTGCCCCGTAGCAACCGTGTTCTCCGTGAGAAGAAACTGGCTACGTTGCTGCAGGCGGCTACCAGCCTCTGTGCGGTTGACCGCGCTGTGGCTTCGGTGTCGGCAATATCCCAGGCGATCGAGCAGTCCTCCTTTCAAATTACGAAGCGGTCGCCATCCAGTTGCGCACCATGGTGGAACGACGCATGCACAAGGGATTATCGGCGGCGCAAAGCCGCTTGGAAGCAGTTGCTATCCAACACCTGCTACGCTAACTGGAAGAAGTACCAGATCGTTAAAGCCTCATTGAAACGAACGATTTCTGCTGCAAAACAAGCATTTCATAACGGTCACAACTCCTTTCTGTCGCACCCCAGGCACCGGAAAGCCCTCCATCGCCATATCGCGTTTATTCGCGGCCAACGCTCCTGCTCTCCCAGCGATCTTGCTGTTTTGTCCGACGCGGATGCGCATCAGCGGCTTGAAGACGTGGCCATAGGTTTAGCCGCACGATTTCAAAACACAGTACCTCTCCCTCCTACCCCGCCTTCACCTGGGTCGTCGCACCCTGACTTCGTCGCGGTTACATCGGCTGAGTTGGACTGCATAGTGCGCGCACTTCCTGCAACGGCTCCTGGTCCTGACTGTGTATCAGCTGGCGTGATTAAGTCCTTGTGGTCTTCCCACCCACGTGCCCTGCTCGACATTATTAATACCTCGTTAGAGTCCTCGTGGATCCCTCCTGCATGGAAGGCGGCCAGAGTTGTTCTGCTTAAAAAGGTGGCCTCGAAGGGTTTGGCTCTCGACAACATACGGCCTATAGCACTGACGTCTGTCCTGTGCAAAACTGTAGAGCGGGTCATACATCGCAGACTATCCGACTTTGTGGACTCAGCAGGCGTCTACAACTGCAGCCAAATAGGTTTCCGGTCGCGGTGCTCCGTCTGGATGGCCCATCTCAACCTTGAGAGTCAGCTTCGCCGTGCCCAAGAGATGGGTGAGTTCTCAGCCCTTGTCACATTGGACATAGCCCAGGCATACGACAGCGTTGAGCATTGTGTACTGCTGCAAAAGTTGGCGTCTGTTGGTACCCCGATGTATATCTTCTCATGGGTCAGGAACTTTCTCTTTGGGAGGTCATTTCAGTGCTCAGACCGGCACCTTGTCTCATCGTCCCAGGCCCTGCACAGGGGCGTGCCTCAGGGGGCTGTTCTGTCCCCATTGCTCTTTAACATCCTCATGAGCTCCCTCCCTCTGGACCCGGGCATCTTGACTATCACCTACGCCGATGATGTCGCCTTTTTTGCCTCGGCACACTCCTTGCACACGCTCTACACTAAGCTCCAGGGACATGTTGATCGCATACTCGCGTGGACTCGTGAAGTCCACCTCTCTCTCAAAATCCCAAAGTGTGCGGTGCTCCTGATCCCTCCTCCTGGCTATCGCGGCGTGACGCCCCACATTGAGCTGATGATCGGCAACCAGAGCATCGACCAGACTACCACACTGAAGTACTTAGGTGTATGGTACGACGACCGTTTGACCTGGGGACACCACGTTGATTACATCAGTAAGAGGGCCTCTGTTGCCTTAGGTTGTCTTCAACGGTGCGCTAGCGTCCGTGTGGGTATGCGTCGGAATGCGTTGCTCTATGTATACAAATGTTACGTTCGCCCTATACTGGAGTATGGATGTGTCATCTTCTCCCATCTTCCCGACTACCGGCTGAGGAAATTTTTATCTTAGAAAGGAAGGCGATACGCTTATGCTTGGGCCTTCCTAGGTTCACTGCCAACGATGCTCTGTATCTTGAGTCCCATGTCCTGCCGCTGAAGGATCGCTTCCGCCTGCTAACCGTGAACACTCTGCTCTCATTGTTGCAGAATCCCCTTGCTTTAGAGCATAATGACTCTCTTAAATATACGCGATCCTGGATGTGTAGACGATGGCGGAAATCAAACATCCCTCAACTCCTCTTTGCTCAGCTTCTGCTGACTCCGTTGGACGTCTCGCTTGTAGACATTGCCCCACCTCTGCCCCCGCCAGTGCCAATTTCCGTCCAGGTTCTCGATATATTTCGCCCCGGCACGAAGCACTCCTCCTTGAATCATCTCCAGACTGTGTTGACTTGCCATTTTTCTCGGTTCTCCGATCACCTCATCATCGCAACTGATGCATCTGTCTCGGACGAGCGGGCCGGTGTGGGTATTGTCATCCCGCAACTTGACGCCCGTTTTCCTATTCGCTTGCCCGACTATACACCTGTTTACGAGAGCGAGTTCCTGGCAATGGTCCTCGCACTACTCAAAGTGCCCCCGCTTTTCTGTAAGGCACTTCTCATATCCGACTCCTTATCTGTGGTATCGGCCTTGGACTGTCGCGATAGCTCGTTGTTCCCAGTCCTGGCCTCACTCGCCCCCTCTCACATATCACACCTCATTGTAACCTGGGTTCCAGGCCATTGTGGGCTCCCGCTCAACGAGGCCGCTGACACCCTGGCGAAGATGGCCCTGTCCGGCCCCGTGCTTCCTATCCTCCCGCCGGTTGCTGCCGTTGTCCGTGCCCGTTACAAACGCTATCTATCCCTTGCTCGGCCTCCTCCCCGCCTCGGCTATGAACACCTCTCTTTTGCTTGGAACCCGCGCTATTGCCGCTCTCGACGTGCAGAAGTCTGTCTGACGCGTCTTCGGTGTCTTGCCCTCCCGCTTAACTTTTACCTCCATCGCAGTGGGGTGCAACCTTCCCCAGGGTGTCCTGAATGCGGTCACGACGAAACCCTCCAACATTTTGTTCTCGACTGTAGTACCTACCGCCGCCTTCGCCTACAGTCCCTCACCCTTCCACTGCTAAGGTTTAGCGTGCCTCTCTCATTATGCGCATTACTCTCGTTCGGTGCGTCCCATACCGGAAAATGGAATCCCGTCATCGCAGATAATCTCATCTCATTCGTTGCCGGCTCCAACCGGTTCTAGCCCTTAGTGTCACTGTCACACTCATATCATACTGAATTAGCCCTGGCCAATCTCCCTTGCAGATCGCGGCCATCTTCCTGGGGAGAAGAAGAAGAACGTCTCGCCAGGCATTTCGAATGAAGCACTCTTTGAAATAAACCTTTAATATACACAGTGGCGTAGCCACGGGGGGGCTAGGGGGGGCTCGAGCCCCCCCCCCCTACCTGCCACGGACCGACACTCGGAAATCGTGCAAATCCGAGGAGAAAATAATATATATATATGGGGGGGTGACAGTGTGACGATCGCGAAAGTTCTTACAGTTCATGGCGTCTAAGCAGCACTCTTGAATGGTTTTCACAGTATGAGCTTTTCAAAATCCTTCCAATCTCGTGACACCACCTCATTGGACATGACAGCCTATACATGTAATCGTATTGTGCACGTCCAAATCAATTATTTTCGTTCTGTTTTTTGTAACCGCATTTTGCGGCGTGCACGAGTATGTGTATGTTGTCGCGACCAGGATCAGCGGCCGGGGGGGGGGGGGGGGAGTTGGGCGAGTTTTCGTATCGAGCCCCCCCCTACCTTGGAGGTCTGGCTACGCCACTGAATATACACAAGCTTTCGTGCAGAACCTGCACTTCATAAGGTGAAGATTTGTATCTTCACCTGATGAAGTGCAGGTTCTGCACGAAAGCTTGTGTATATTAAAGTTAGTTAGAGGTGAACCAGGAAGCAAGGTGTTTAACAAAACATCTAAAGCACCAAGTAACATGTGATGGGGGTAACTAGCATCATTCAAACGGAGAAGCTGACTTTCCACAGAGGGGACTCTCAAACTCTGAAATTGCAAAACATTTGGAAGAATGCTCAAATTGCTTCCCTCTATGGGATGAAACAATTGTAAAGGCATCCCAAGTGGACCCTCACAGAAGACTTTTGAGAGAGACCCTTTTCATAATTTCTTGTGGAAACTGTGTCAGCAAACCTTCAGTAATCCCCGGTCCGGCCTTGAACAAACTGCTCGTTCCCCCGAAATGACCTCCTATTTTGTTCTCAAATAGTGTTCCCTTCCCTTCTGTTTGTATATATTTCTTGTTTTGTGAAGTAAAATTTTCAGCTGTGTTTGAGACTTCGTGCTGTGTCTGTCCCTTCGTGTTCCCTAGTCTCGGGGTTTTTACATTATGCATCATCTTCACCAGCTCGCTTGCTTTCTAGCCATTTTTTCATTGTCGTATATTCTCTTTACTCATCATCAGTGATCTTCATTACAAAAGCATATCGTGTTAGACTTTTTTGTTTGCGTTTCACAGACAGGGTACACGAGAGCCAAAATGACAAAATCACAACTGTTTCAAGCTCCAAATAGTCCTGTTGCAATTTGAAGACCATACGTGGAGCTGCATTTTTTGGAACATGCTCCACATAACGAGCATGACAAAGTCAGCACTGGATAGCAGGACCCCGTCCCCAAGCAGCTTTTCTCACACTGCAGTTGCATTCAACAAAAGCTAGCATGTGAGTGCTGGAGAAGGACATTGAGTTTGGCACAACCGCGCCTGCAAATAATCAGAACAAAGGAAGAAGCAAACAAACATAGAAGGGCTGTACTTCAAAAAGGGATAAGTCCTGTGTCTCAAGGAGGTGTTACCACTTTCTAAGTAACTTAATTGATTAACATCACTACCTGATTAACTGTCCTAACGAGTGTGATCTAATTGCGTGAAGTAATTATTTGGGCTGCTGCGGTGTGTCCATATTTGCGAGGCAAAGCACCGCTGTCGTTTACTAAAAGGCTCTTTCTAAGGCGATGCTTGATATAAATCTTACTAAACGCATACACGGCTAAAACAACGGCTGTGATTCTACAGAACGATCTCTTTCTGCCATGCGAGTATATCTTTTCCCGGACCGCTCTTTATGGAACAATTTTTGTCCAGAACGCAGTACGGGATATTATATACATGGTGGTTGTTCACCTCAAGTCGTTTCTTATTGAAATATTGGCTGGGAAACGTGCTGTAGTACAATCCCCAGCGCTGCACTGCAGTGACGGTCTAGTTTCGGAATGCAAAACATAACGTAATTAAGAATCGAACGGCAGGACACCTGTGAAACACTGTTAGGATACATCAGTATACTGGCACCTTACAAAATTGTGTGATGACAAACAACGATCAATGCTTGCAGCGCAATAAATACTCACAATCTCTGTTGCCTCCCATTGTTTTCTATGGCGCACACAGCACTTTAGGGCCCACCAACATGGCGGCCCGAAGGCACGCCTCTACCCCACGAGCCCCTCTCCCATGCGCGATCCAGCCTTTATACATAGAGATCAGTGGTGTAAATACGCCACCACTGATCTCGATTGTAAAAGGCTGGATCGCGGATTGGGAGCGCGAGCGTGAAGAAACCGGCCGCCATCTTACTGTACCCACAACAGTCGCCGCAGCGATCATGGCAACTTCTTGCAATTACGGTCGTACCAACCGTACTGGCAAGGTTACAGGGCCTAAATTTATACAGGTGAGTCACTCTTCATCAAGGAATAAATAGGCGTCCATTCTGTATATTTAGTTGACCATTATGAAGTGTTTTTTTGCCCAAAACGAGCACTGGATGCAGGTTGCGTGATCGCTCTTCCGACGTTAAATCGAGCACACTTGCATTTTACCCGGCGGCAAATACAGTTTGAGTGCATAATATGCTTGAAACAACATGTTACACTACACAGGTAGTGTTGTCATCAATATATGTGCGAGCACTCGAGCGCTTTTTTGCATGCATTGCTAGCATGGTACACGGTGTTCTCTGCGGAAGCAAGTGCCACATTCATTTCTTTAAATTACCTTCGCGCACAAGTTCGGTATTACGTCATAATGAGACCAAGATTGTCACCTTTTTTCATGTATTGGTATTGTTTTGTGCCTTGGTTTGATTTGTGACAAAGAATCCTACGTAACGGTGGTGTGGCGCGACTTGAATAACGCCTTTGTGTCTGAGCTGTATCGTCAGCTTGTTACGATAGTAATAATCTGTAGCGTGTCGTGCTGTTTGTAGCAGTTTTGAAGGCAAAAGTGGTCTCTCAATACAGGTTTCGTCATGAGGGCTACCCAGTGAATAATCTGTGCAGTGTGATACGGCTGGGTGTACAGGTAAGTATCACGTTCCTCATCCACTGGTTTCTACTTTACAGGAAGGAACAACCTCAGTGCACGCACTGTGGTTAGCCTCTCTCAGTTTTACATACTTTCTTACATGTTCACATCAGAAACACACCTTACACTTTAGGCTCCTTCACCCAGCAATATAATAATTAGAGATTATAATTCTTTTTAGAATAGTTTTTAATCTTTTCAATTTTTAGAAGGTACAGGGATTGTAAACCATGTTTTAAACTGATGTTTTAACATTTGTCCAATGCATTTATTAAACAACATATTCATTTTTAACTGGTTGCACCCAAACCAATGTTCTGATGTATTATTTCCTTTGTTGTCGATGCACCATAAAAATTGGAATAATAATCATCAATGCAGGTTACTTCACAGCTGCCTCAACATACTCAAGAAATGGGTGCAGAACCTGCATAATGCCCACAAACTTTGACTACCACAGCACCTCCAGAAAGTACAGGCATATGTGTCACATGGGATTTTTAAAGGCATTCACAGTATATAATACCTTGTATGAACTGTTGTAGATCTAAGCAGCCTCTACAGTACACTCTCAGAAATTAAAACTTGTCAGGGAACTGTGATAATTGTTTCAGTTAATAGGCATGCACATATACGCTATAAGAAGAAAATTATTTATTGTGAATGCCCTGGCTACTCATGTTGTTTACATCTACTGTTGATCACATTCATTTATCACATATTATATTCTTATATATTATTATTATATTATCAGATATTCGATCACATTAAATTTAAAATTTAGCATATATGAGAAAATATCAGGAGGGAAGTTGCTATTCATTGCTCATTCCAACCTAAAATTGAGTGCTACAAATTTAGAGAGCGTACCTGACCATTGTCATTCCTAAAATATATATTGCCATTGTAGCAAGGTCACAAAACAATAAATGTAGTCTTTTGCGACCTGCCTGCACGTTCATTGTATCCTGAAACGCATAAGTGCAAGAAATAAATCTTGAACTTGAATAAACTTGATGTTGTATAAACTTGACATAAAATGTTGAATAATATAATGAATGATATAAAATATTGAATAAACTTGAACTCGTATATTCTCTTTACTCATCATCAGTGATCTTCATTACAAAAGCATATCGTGTTAGACTTTTTTGTTTGCGTTTCACAGACTGGGTACACGAGGGTCAAAATGACAAATCACAACTGTTTCAAGCTCCAAATAGTCCTGTTGCAATTTGAAGACCATACGTGGAGCTGCATTTTTTGGAACACGCTCCACATAACAAGCATGACAAAGTCAGCACTGGATAGCAGGACCCCGTCCCCAAGCAGATTTCTCACGCTGCAGTTGTATTCAACAAAAGCATGTGAGTGCTGGAGAAGGACATTCAGTTTGGCACAACCGCACCTGCAAATAATCAGAACAAATAAAGGAAGAAGCAAACAAACATAGAACGGCTGTACTTAGTTCAAAAAGAGATCAGTCCTGTGTCACAAGGAGGTGTTACCACTTTCTAAGTAACTTAATTGATTAAGCTTACATCACTACCCGATTAACTGTCCTAACGAGTGTGATCTAATTGCGTGAAGTAATTATTTGCGCTGCTTCGGTGTGTCCATATTTGCGAGGCAAAGCACCGCTGTCGTTTACTAAAAGGCTCTTTCTAAGGCGATGCTTGATATAAATCATACTAAACGCATACACGGCTAAAACAACGGCTGTGATTCTACAGAACGATCTCTTTCTGCCATGCGAGTATATCTTTTCCCGGACCGTTCTTTTATGGAGCAATTTTTGTTCAGAACGCAGTACGGGATATTATATACATGGTTGTTGTTAACCTCAAGTCGTTTCTTATTGAAATATTGGCTGGGAAACGTGCTGTAGTACAATCCCCAGCGCTGCACTGCAGTGACGGTCTAGTTTCGGAATGCAAAACATAACGTAATTAAGAATCGAACGGCGGGACACCTGTGAAACACTGTTAGGATACATCAGTATACTGGCACCTTACAAAATTGTGTGATGACAAACAACGATCAATGCTAGCAGCGCAATAAATACTCACAATCTCTGTTGCCTCCCATTGTTTTCTATGGGCACACACAGCACTTTAGGGCCCACCAACATGGCGGCCCGAAGGCACGCCTCTCCCCCACGAGCCCCTCTCCCATGCGCGATCCAGCCTTTATACATAGAGATCAGTGTACGCCACTTTGTGATAGTGATAGTGGCACCTAATCCCTTTTGATACAGGGCAGACTTCCAGGATGGAGTCACAGGTGTAAAAATAAAAAGAAAAGAAAATAGTTCTCGATGAGTTCAATTCGTTGGTTTGTTACTTAGGTCACTTCTGTGGTTGTCTCGTGGGTTTCGTGAGTCTGTGCGTCTGTGTTTGATTTTCTCCCAGTGCACTAGGCGGCTCTGTATCTGCTTGAAGGGCTCGTTTGATGGTGGGTCTTCCACTTCGCTTTCAGTTTCTGTTTCAGCTTGTTTGAACAAGCACTGCATGTTCTCATCCATTTTTTTTTATCTTGGGAGCATACTCTTGCATTTTCTCGCACTCGGTTAAAATGTGTCGTATGGTTTCCGCCGCTTTTCCGGATAACTGGCACGTAGGATCAACGTTTTCAAATAATTCACTCCTTCTCTGGTTCGTTAGAAGGCATCCGGTGCGTGCTTGAAAGAGAAGTGCGCTTGCCCTGTCTCCTTTGTATTCCTTGCAGGTCTGCTTCTGCTTGTGTTTGCTGTAACACTTGAGGCTCTGTTTTTTAGTTACTCTCTTCCGCCAGTCGTCCATTTCGATCGCATTTATCTCTTCAGTGGTGATTCTTGTCCACTGTGCCTCGTTGCGTGCTGTCTGTCGCCTCGTATTTCTACTAAATTTTCTGTCATATTGTTGATCTTATTTATCCATCCAGATTTCAGTCCGCAGTACCTCATATGGTGGAATACTCTCTGTCATATTGTTGGTACTCTCTGTCATATTGGTTGATCTTATTTATTCATCCAGATTTCAGTCCGCAGTACCTCATATGGTGGAATACTCTCTACTTTGTAGCGCCCCACGAACTGGGCGGCGACGAGCGGCGCAACGGAAACCGACGGAAACGATTGGCGCGCTAGTTGACTAGCGTGGTGCGTATCTCTAACACACTAACGCGCGTGCTCTGTACTAGACAGAAGACGGTGCCTTGCCGGCACCTTTCTTTGACGTTTATAGAACTTTTTTTTGTGCTACTAGGGTCAGAATGCCTATCGGTTGTGTTGTTGTGGGGTGTCCAAACAGAGACTACCGTCGGGGCATACGCTATCACACATTGCCGTGCGATGAACATCAAAGACGGCTGTGGTTAGCCACAGTTGCAGCGCAGCTACGTCCACGCCCCAGGGCCGGTGCAGGGGGCGTAAGGTTTTGCGAATTGCACTTCAGGAACAGCGATTACGAAAGAGACCCTGTGCTTTTGCGGCAACTGGGCCTGAGCGGCAAGCATCTACGCCTACGTCCGTTCACAGTGCCTTCGTTGCGTCTCCCCTCCACCTCCTCCTCCTCCACCGTTTCTGGAGATGGCGAGGTTAGTTTATAGTGAAGCACAAGCAGCCAAGGACAGAACGAAACAGCTACAACACAACTGCTAACTCTCAACTGATGAATTTCTTAACAGATTACGTGCATTGCTACACGTTGCTCGTTGCTTTCTCGTCTCGTCCTGTCTTTGGCTATTTGTGCTTCACTGTATGTCTATCAGATACCAACTTCCCCATTTCAACGCTGTAGTAGAAATTTGTTACTTTCCATTCAATATGGTATTAACGAAGTGAAGTATATGCGTATAATATCCATCAGTTGTGAAGTTTCCAATTACTTGGTGCGTGATTCGCTGTGCACAAACTCATTTTTGTGGCGTGAACCTTCAACAAAGCAAAGGGAAAAAAAATAACGGATGCTTAATGTTGCAGTGCTGAAATTTCAGGCGCTGTCTGTCTTGTGCAGACAGTGAAAGAGTTAATATCAATAGATAGGGACTACTGCATACCCATAAATTTCAATCTTTCTGCTAAATATACGTGCTTATATAAAAAAGATGTGCAGGTATCCATATAATTCATATGTTTGAATAGACATTGCCTGGTGCTGGAGTAAAACCCAAAATGCAGCTACCATATCTGTTTTTATTCGTCATATATTATACCTACGTAGAGTAGACAGAGTAAACAGAGTATCCAGTGCAGTGAGGTGAATCAGGCCTGTACATCAGGCATGTACAGTTTTGTCCACATTGCTTTGCCTTCGAAACAGGCTCAGGATAGCCACCCCATGGAGGTAGAAGCTGTTGAAGGGGAGGATCACTGCTCTGAAATGGTCGTAACTGTTGTGTGTCAGGTGAGGTACAACTCATTATATAAACAGAGTTGAGTGCATAAAACTACGAATTTTTCCCTTTGTCCATTTTGTAGAGACCTGCAGCTGCTGAGGCAACACATGGACCTCAGACCTACAGCTTAGAACTCTCAGTCGCACAAGAGGTATATATTCCACACACTTTGCTGTTCATATATGTGTATGTCCTGCAGTGCGAAGAGTGTACATGAAACGGTCTGAACGTCGGCACTCGCTGATCAGGGAGGGGTCCGGCTTTCCTGACCTCCCTCAATTTCTGTCATTACATAGAGTTTAGAGTAGTAGGATGTTGTCCAATGTCCCCCCAGGAAATTCTTGGATCTACCCCTGGCACTAATGATGTCAATGTTAATTAAGCCTCAGTGAAGTCGCAATGGCATAGTAGACTGTGTTTTCCAGGGTGGCTTGGAGTGGTACCTATGCTTTTTCGCCCCTAGCTCATGCAGCATGCAACATGCGTAGAGTAAGGGGCTTGTCTGCGAATAAATATGGATTGCAAGTTTCATGCTGCTAACAACCTTTCCTTTACATTGTTCAGGAGACTGTGGGTGAACATGTCTCACTGGCACAATATGAGGTAAGAATGCTGACGCACAGCAGACTGAACACAGACGTTGTGCAGTATTCAGAAGCTTGCTTTGTCTGATGTTTGTCGGGCTAACTTGTTTCACTGTCTCAGCTGGTGTGCGACACACAACCCGACTTTCCTAAATTTACAGCCCATGAGACCACTGAGTTGTTCCAACACATCGGTGTGCCTCGGAGCATTCAGCACGGGCTGCAGTACCAGGAAGAAGGCTACAGGAACCGTGGGTACACAGACAGATGCTGCTTTGAAATCTGTTGGTTTGGTCAGCACCTGTAAGTGTAGACTCTGGCCATTCTGTCACAAGTGCCAGCTCATCACTGTAATACTTCTACTGTTTTATGCAGCAATACAGTGCAACACAACACTGCTGCAGCTAGCAGCAGTGAGGTCTGTTGAAGTACAGACCGAAAACCCTATAGAACATAGTGCTCCTGACAGTGCGGCGTAGAACGTTATCTCCTGCGCAGGCTGTTCCCTGAGAACTTCCACCATGCTCAGTCTTCAATTTTGAACATCTCACGCACTGAGGAATGCAACACTGAAGATGACCAGGTGAAAAGACAAAGTGGAATCCCAAGTGGGATGTAGTGGAACCACTTTAACAGCAAAGTGGGTCAAAATGGAACCACTTGTCAGTAAAGTGGTTTGAAATAGAGCCATTTTGTTGCAAAAGTGTATCCACTCAGAAGTTAGAGTGGGTTTGGTCAGAGTCGTTGTGGGCTAAACTGGAACCACTTGGAAATCATAATTAGAGCCTGAAATTTTAGGGTTTAACCCGATTCTTCTCCGAATTTGCACCCTGAATTGAAGGTTGCCTATTTAGGGTGAAACCCAATTTTTACCCGGCAAAATGCCCTTGTTGAGACGTCTGTAGGAATGTACACTAACTTGTTTGGCAGCAAATGCAGTTACGTCACCATTTGTACCAAACCAGTACAATTAACTGAGCAACTGAGCCAGATTTCTCCCCATATTTAGCATACTGGCAGTTTTTTCACCCGAATTTTATGAATTTGGAGCAGCTGTTCATTTACAAGATTTTTACCCCCCGAATTTAGAAAAAAATATTCCTAGAAAACTTCACGCTCTAATTATAATGCACTGAACTGGAACCCCTTTGAAAGTCAGTGGGTTAGACGGGGTCCACTTGGGGTGTGACATGAGGAACCCTAAACAGGGGAAGGTATGCAATCCAATTCATTCTGTGTCTTTGAATCATTTGAATGTTGCGTGGTGTGAGCGGGAATCCGCATACTGAAACACAATGGACCTACTGAACCTGACCATAAATAACTACAAGATAAGGCAGCCACTTTTGGCAGCCACTAAATCTGGAAGGGCCATATTTGATTCGATGTGGTGGTTGACGAACATCTCTTTGCTAAGGTAACTTCTTATTGTTCAATATTGCAGGTCTGTGCAGACAAGTAGTCTACATTACCAGTCAACTCCAATAAGAGTGTGTCTATAAGTAAAAGTGAGCACACAGCACAGGTAATATGAGACAATATAGACCTATCAAACAGAACGTTTGATGGAGATTTATTCCCAAAGGACACAGGAGATTGTCTTGAAATCAGAGGCAATCCTTTTTTGATTGAGAGAAGAGCATGGCAAAGTTACGCCGAACGAGCTTCCCCCAGAAAATGTCCAAGTCATTGCTGGTATGTAGTTATCATCATGTCTGTAGATGTTCTCCCTCAAGTAGAGCAACAGGCATATTCTATGCATGTGCATGTGTGCTAATTTCACTGGTGTTTTGATCGCAACCCTTTTAATATCTAATTCTGCATGTGTATTTCAATGCCTTATGTGCCTTACATTGCTGGAGAATTAGCTGCGAGTGTAAAAATCTGAACTAAAAGGACTGTGCTGTAAAATGCATGTCTATGGCCGACTATAAACGGGCAACTGGAGCGGACCCACTTGCAAGTGGTTCCGCAGGTGGAGCCACTCGCAAATGGGTCCCAAAGTGGAACGGCATGTAAGTGTTTTCCCGAGTGGAACCACTTGCAAATAGGTAGGTATAGAGATGCAAAATTTCAGGAAATTTTGAACCTCTCGAAAAAAAACTTTTTTTTTTCCTGAAAAAATGGAAACCAGCGCGGTTACTGCTGAGTCCAAGCATTGCCGGCCAAGCCACAGCATACAATGAGGTAGAAACTTTAGTAGTGTTCTGGGGCTTCGCATCTCTAGGTAGGTATCCAAAGGGGAACAGTATACAAGTGGTGTGGAACCCCTTGCAGGTGCTTTTTTTAAAGTGGACTATTTCCAAGTGGTTTCCCAAATGGGTATTTGTCTCATAAACAACTTCCAAGTGGTTCCACTTGCAGATATTTTTCACCTGGGGAGCTAGACAGAGATGCGATGTACTACCCCTCACTGGATGAGAGTTTCCTTTGCCCACTCTTGTGCCATAAAGCACCAAACCCGGCTGCCCACCCCCTCTCGCCGGCCCTGAGTGAGTATGATGGGTTACATTATCTGCACAGGAGCATGACCCCTCTGTGTCCAGCCATCCTATCTGCGACACAATAATATTTTGAGAGCTGACGGACTAGGTTTCCTTTCCTTAAGTTGAACGCGACTATAGTTTCTTTTTTAGTACTTCCCAGGAAATAGGGTGTCAACACTGCTTGTACATGGAGGAATTAAGGTAGCTAAGATATTACATATACTTGTTGCTCTGCATGTTACATTACCTGTCTTTTACCAACTCCTTGCAAATGAGAAATTCAGAAGTGCAATAAACAGAAAATTTGTTTCAAAATATTTCTGTATGCTACATTCAAGAAATTAAGAAATATTGCAATATTGCGGGGTACCTCTACCTGACAAGCAGCAACTTTCAAAGGAACCAAAATTCATAGCGTTGGAAGGCTGCCTCATTGAGCTCCCCAAAACATGCAGGGAAAGCTTTAAAGCCTGCAGGTGCTCATTTGAAACAGGTGGGACACCGCTTACTGTAGTGGCAAGATGCCCTGTTGACCACACTATGACGTGGAAAAGCCAGCCCTGCATAGGAAAGACGGCTGCAGGAAATTCCTTGCTTTCTGCAGGTCTTCTCTACAGCGGCTCAAGTCCGACATCCACTTTGTGGGTGCTTTGCCATATAAACATCCAGGTTCTCACTGATCGGCAGTGCTGCAGGTACCAAGGCCCATACTGTTCCCAACAGTGAGAAAAAGGTAGGACTACAGTGGTACTTATTAGATTTCCGAAATATAGGGATCAGGACAAAAATTGTGCTACACGCAGTACTTTACAAAATAGGTCATCATTGGGGGTTTAACTGGTCCAGGCAGCTTTAACTGGTACCCACTTTATCACCAACAGGGTGTTGTCTGTTGTGTGTTAGACTCCGTAGAGGAACAAAAGCCTGAGTCGAGCCGCTGCTATAAGAGAGCTGTTTATTGTACGAGTACCAAGTGCGGACTGCCTCTAGACAAAGCCCACCAAGAAAGATAAACAAGGGTGGGAATATGAGACTCGAAAGCCTTGAACTCGCCGTGCGAAGACTCGGTGTGACGATGAGTCAAAGGGCTGGTCTTGAATGCCAGATACCTCACATTGTCGAGAAAATAGTCTCGCTCTCGTATTCTGGGAACTTCTGTCCAGCGCTGCAGTAACGGAGATGTAGTGAACAACGAATTAACTTTATGCTACCTTGTATCTGCTGCCCGAAGTAGTTGCACCTTTGTGCACAAAGAAGTATTTACTAAAGAACCATATCTACTGCACTGCAGGTGTACAAAGCACAACAAGAGTAGCAGCTTAGGAACCTCTGAACAGACCAAACTTCTCTGGCATCAGATGGGAGATGCAACTCACCTGGGCACAGCGCAAAGTATCTAACATACAACTTCTATTCGGATGTGCTGAATAAGCTACTTCACTTTGAGCAGATCCAGGTGAAGGAGGTATGCCTACCATATGCTTTTTGTGTGCTCTCAGCTCAGGTGAGAGAACAAGCATGTAACATGACAGACACTTAAACTCTTATAGGCGTTCATAGGCTTCACGCCTACATGTAGCCTTGGGCATGACATCAGACATTTGCAGTTAACATAAATTCTCTCAGAGTACCTTCCCTTTCCCAGTAGCCACATGGAGAAACGGTCTGATGTGAGGACTCAAATTCCTTGAGGACTGCAACATCAATGTGGTGTCACTGACTACCGATCGCCATCCAGCCATCAAAAAGTACATGTGAGATGTCAAGCCCACAGATGAGCAACAAATAAACATTTGAATTGCCAAAAAATCTCACTGAGTTTCGCATGGCCATCAGATCCATGGGCTGAATATCTTATGCCCCGACTAGTTCTCCGTGAGACTGGGATTCTGGTGGGTAAATTATATGAAATGTATACAATGAATACAGTACATCGCACAAGCAAAAAATGTGCAGCACAGCACTATCTATGCTCTGCAAACACAACACACCACTGAAGTATAAAGTGCCTCAACAGTGCCTGTACTCTCGCACTTGTTTGAAAATCACACAGTTGGTTCACTCTGCGCATTTATCACAAGCGAGTGGCGAGGAACAAGGAATGTCACGTGCGAGGGCGTGAGCACGCGCAGCAAGGGCGAGGAGGAGTGGAGCTCGTGCCTGGTGTCTGCTAGTGAGCCTCGACGGGTTGCTTCAGCTTCTCACGCGCATGGAGGATCCCTAGTGTCGGCGTGCCCTTCGCGCCACCTCCTGCTCGACGACGGTGTTTCGTCGCGTTTACTCAAAAAATACTCTCAAAAAGACAGATACAAAGTTACTGAAAAAACAACAACAATAGTTGGGCTAGTTGGTAATACTGATGCATCTTAAGGCGCAACACACACGGACAAGAGGGAGACACACACTCGCAACTCAGTTTAATAGCAAAAGGCACATAGACAGGAACAAAAAAGAAGAAAAGGAAAAGAAGACCATCCAGAAAAACAACCTCCCGCCCTCTACCAGCAACATCGAACAAGTTCACACTACACAGCGATAGGTGGCTGCCACCCGCTATCATCGAGATACTTTATCTCCCGCACTGACAACGTCACGGAAGGCTGGCTCACACACCTTTCACCCGACTTACTTATCATGTATGCTTCAATAATCTCTCGCGTCAACGCATTGCGCGACAGTGCAAAGATACCAGTCCTCCGAAAGTCCGGTGTACACACACATCTATTACAATGTACAGCGAGGTGTCCCTGCGGAGTGCCACTCAGTGATGCCGCGTGCTCCATCAGCCTAACATTGGCACACCTTCCGGATTGCCCTATATAAACTCTGCCACATGAGAGAGGGATCCGATACACTACTCCTACTCTGCAAGGAATAAACCCTTTCACATGATTAACACCACACACAGGCCTCCGTTCCTGGCCATTCACCTTGGCCGACAAGCTCTTGAGCTTAAACGGTGCGGAAAAAAGCACTCGAACACCGTACCGGTCACCAAGCTTCTTCAGGTTATGGGAGACCACATGAATGTACGGCATAACCATGTATCTCCCTCGCCGCCCCTCCTCAGCCTGCATCTCTCCGGGACTACCCTTCCACTCCCTCAACAAAGTCACACAGACACTTCTAAGAACCCACTGAGGATACCCAACCTCCCGGATCCGCTCACACTGGCGATTGTACGCCTCCACAACCTTATGACAACACGACTTCTGCAAAGCCGCACTCAGGCAGGACTTCACAATGCCACGCTTCACAATCTTAGATTGTGCCGAGTCCTAGGGTACAAGTGCCTTCCTAGACCTCGGGGCGTACCACCAACACAGAAGCTCTCTCTGGGCACTCAAACTAAGATCTAAGATGCATTACTGAAAAAAGTAATTAAGTTGCAGTTAGAAGTGCGTGTTTGAAAATGTAGCTAATATTTCCTCAAGATACACAAAAGGTATCTAAGTATACGTACTCAGATACTTTTACTAAGTTACTTAGCAACCCTACTTGAGCACAATATTCCGGATTGTTTTCATCATTTCTAGCTAAGGCACAGTTGCTTGAACCTTGGTGTCAGACAACCACCTTTACAAAAATATTTGTGGATTGTAACCTTTGTATCACGTCTACGAGCAGAGCCTGCAAAGTATGCGCAGTGAAGGTGTGGACTTTGACAGAATGTACACTAGGGTTTGGACACACGATGCAGAGATACCGGACAGCATTACTAGAAGCGCTGAGTTTGCCAAATAAGGATATCTCTCTTGATTGTTGTCAACAAAACAATACAGTTGTTGTTGCTGTTGTCAACAAAACCAAACGCCACATCAGAACCACACAGGAAGCAAGCAGGAAGCACTAGTTTTATGATCACAAAGGGTAGGATGAACAAAAGCGACAATGCACGGGCAGGGGGCGGAGGCAAAAAGTAGATGCCGGCCCTGACTGTAGCTCTATAAAGATAGAGCTATAAAGTGGGATTTCGCTTCTAGCTCAGGCTTTTTTCAACTGTGGATGCCTCATTTTTGCAGGGAATACAAATCAGTGCCCAGTTACATTCATTTTTCAGAATCTTCAATTTTGAAGCACGGTGCGACGTGCCGAGCTCTACTGCGCAGGCTACAGAATTGTGGAACTATTCACAGCAAAGTTATTTTAATGATTGGCACAAACGACATCAAACAGGTAGGCACATATTGAATAAAATATGTCGATCGCTTGGTTGAATCTGTGGTGCTGCATTCGTAAAATGTTTAGAGATAAACTAATCATTCAAAGCCCATTGATTTGTGCGATAAAATCTTCCTAATTTATGTACGTCCATTCCCTTGTGGGAAAAGATGGAAGATTTTCGAAAAGAATCAAGGATGTTTTGGCAGTCATGGACCACCTGAAGACACGATTGGACAAATTCATCCTCCTGACTCTTCCTCGATGTTCACTTGTTTCAAAAACATCTAAGGCATGGCGAACACTTTGTGGCGTGAATGAACATCTACAGGCACTGCAGTGTGGTAAGTTCTTCAGATAATGCAATAAATACTCTCACGACATAATTGAATCTGGAAAGACAGACGAAGCGGCATCTTTGTGCAAATTTGTTTAATGTTTACTGTAAAATAGACATGTTTATGTTTCATACTTTTTGAACAAAAATATGAGCCTTTATGTTTATCTCCTACAGATACCAGATGGCTCTTAAATGTGCATAAGCTGTTCATAAAGGGGCCCAGAAAGCCCAATTATAGCATGTATAAGAGGTAAGTTTACGAAATGACCTAGCTTGAAAGAGTTGGATAGGAATTTTTAAAAAATATGTATACTCTTATGTCATCTCGTTCCTTTACTGTATACATAGGAGGTCCAGACAGGTAGGAGGTACCATGAGGTAGCTGCAGGGCCTGACCTTGTACACTGGAACAGCAAAGGCATGGACACTTCGCACGAGGCCATAAGACAGCATTTGTAGCTGTGATTTTTGAGACAGTGACAGGCAGTGTTTTCGTTCTTGTTCTATTCTTTGCTAGCATTGTGAAGCTATGAGTGGCACACAGACAAGAACAGGAGCTTAGCCATGCCATGCGGGACAGTGATTTGGTTCTGGCTTTCGTTAGAGTGAATATTCTGTTAACTGCTAGCATTTCATTCAGTTGGCAAATTTGTATGAGTGGCATACTGACAAATGACCACATACCACACAAACCCAATGAATCAGGAGCCAACACGGGTGACTGAGAGCAACTGTCAGCACATCCCAAGTGCTGTAAAGAAAAAAAGAGATTCAAAATAAATGAGGAGAAATGTTAAGTAAGGATGCTCACTGGGTATTGACAGTCGGTCCATGTTTGCTGTGCTTGGAGTATCAAACACGCTGCTGCAAGGATCTAAACTAAATACATTATAAAAGCCTGCAGAAAGTGAGAGAAAATGTTGCGGCAAGCAATGAAAAAAAAAGCACCTGTTGAGGTCGTGGTAGACTGTAAATGAACACGAGGTGGTCCTAGTCTGTATTGGCTGCGTGTTCCTACCCTTTCTATCACTCCCTCCCTCGCATTGGGGCCCTTCAACCTCCCCTTTCTGCGTGTTTCCCGTAACATCCTGCCTGTGTATCCACGTGCTTTTAGTTTACCGTCGGATCTATGCAGCAATGACTCGAAAGCGAGAGGCTTTATGCTGGGACATGAAAATGGATATTCTACAGCAGTACAACAAAAAAAGAGAGAGTCCGCAAAGTATGGGATTGTAGGACTAACAGGGGTCACTCCAACCAGACGTCTTGATACGTTTGAAAGATGTGAGGACTTTATGTGCGATGATTTTGCACCGGTTGGCCAACGGTGCCGTTGTTGTGGCACCCGGACTGACTGACTCATGTGGAAAACACAGCCAGGTTATACAGGCCGAACAGCGTCGGCGAGGGATTATGATGACACTGAGGAAGACTAAAAAGGTCCGGAGACGCCCTTTGCAACAAAACTCAGAAACGCTGAACATGGTTTACGCGCATAAAGGAGTACAGGGGGCCAGCAAAAAAATTTCAGGTTAAGACGTCCGATGAAAGTGTGTGTCATTTTACCGAATAGCATGAAAAGTTTTGATGTGTGCAATTTGTTTCCCAGAAAAAACTCTCATAAACGTGGCTCCGCATGTTCACCCTAAACTCGCCACTCCGGGTATAACGATGAGGAGGAGAAGGTATGATGCAACATCACCGATTACGTTACAGGGGGAACTCGTTCTGGCTCGCCGGTCAGTGGGGGTCAGTGCCTTGCCCCTTTGTCGCCGTAAACCACTTTTGCCAGTTCCCCCGGAGAATTGGGGATAGAAGAGTGACCGAATCATGACCGAATCATGACCGAGCCAATAGCAATGGTTTCTCAGAAACCCAAACAGCGGAGTAGCAATCAGCGAGCGTGATCCTTGTAGCATCAGCGCGAGGTTCGAGGCAGATCACTGGCTGGTACTTTGCTTTGGCTGGCACGGTCACTTTTTGTGGCGTGCTTTAAATTCAATTTATGCGATAATTATGACTCTGTGGTGTGAATTACCTCGCATGGTGCGTCTTACTGGCCTACTTAACAGTTTTATAGGAAGAAAGCAGGGTGTTAAAAATGACTTCTGTGCTACTTTAAGGACTTGCTGACACACCCAGCAGAGTCTGAGGAAGAACTCTTAGGCCTTTTGTTGCATCAATAAGGTCGAACGGATCATTGTGCATAATGTGGTCGCCCGAAGCAGCCAAAGACAGTGCTTTTTTTTTTTTTTTGTAATAAACTGATTTGGAGTGACTTTACTGTGTCTTGGCTTCGTCATATCAATTGCAACTACAGCTGGCGCCATATTCCGGAATCTGCAAGCAGGGTTTCGTTTTTTGTATCATACTGTTACAACAAAATTTGGATATAATGTACAGTTTCATAGTTCCTGTGGCACTTCACTATAACGAGATTTGAATGTATTACCCTAATGTATTGTGATACACTATTAATATTATGTATTATCACTGTTTCAATCAGAAGTATTCTTGTATTAGTATTATAATAAGTGTTTTTGTGCAGTATTATGAGTATCATAATAAAAAATAAGGAAAATCTCTAACCAAGATACAGGAAGGGGATACCCAACGTTTCTGAGCCAGTTGGGCTCCTCCTTCAAGGGTGACTGTAGTGGCCGTTGGTAGGCTTTGGTAGCGTTTCGGGCGTTCAAGAACGCTGCTGTTAACGGGCACTGCAGTGGCAGGGGTGGGCAGTAATAAATATAAATATATATATATATATATTACAGTATATTCATGCCACGCATATAGCATAACCACATGCATATATAGTATATATATGTGGCATGAACTAGGTATGTGCGCTATATATATAGCACATATACCTAGTTCATACCACATATAAAAAAAAGACGCGGAAATAGATTTTAGGGAAGTTCCAAACACTAGTTTATTACATAGGGAGACGTTAAAAAATAAAATGGGCAAGGGGTCGACGTTTCGACAGTGGCACTGTCTTCGTCAGGACAAAAGGTGCGTAGCTGGTTACACATTACTTAAATAGGTTTGGTAAGAAGGTTACACTATAGGGCTGTGCGAGTACACTCTTAGAAATGAACTTCACCGCATAGCACGCCAACCATCACCTCGAATGATATCGTTATATCTGCCGTGATTTGCTGAAAACTGGAGGCGTACGCCTTTTTTGTGACACCTATGCAGTTCATAATTGTCACAAAAAAGGCGTACACCCCCCGTTTTCAACAAATCTGAGCAGATAACGATATCATTCGAGAAGATCGTTGGCGAGCAGCGTGCTATGAGGTGAAGTTCATTTTTAAGAGTGTACTCGAAATTTCGAGTTCGAGTCGAGTCGATCTCGTACTCGACTCGACAACTTTCGAGTACTCAATATCGTTTTGAGCTCGCGTTAGATCCACATTAAAATCCATCACATGTAAGATATAACCTGTCACAACGATTCCACCGTTTGGAAACACGCATTTTGCGCAGCCGTGATTGCTGTCGCTGTCACAGTTCCGCTCCGCCATCTTGTTTTCACTATTAGCTTCGGCTAACCTCGACTTGGCTACAGACTGAGTAGTGGCTATGAATGGCAAACTGGCTTCAACTGGCTACTGCTGGCCATGGAGGCGTCGCGCGCGCGGAAGCGTGTCCGACATTGGAGGAGCGCATTTCATAGTTTCGTTTCTTCGACGGGAGAGTCTGTTTCGGTTCTGCTAGCTCATAAAACTCGGAGACGTCTGACAAGAGTGAAAAAAGAGCATCTGCACAAAACCGAAAAGGGCTGGAAGCCTTGTGTAGGACTACTTTACAAAAATTTCCGGTACGAACGATTCCTTACCGCGCCCATAGATAGTCGATCACCGGTGATTTACGTTTTATGAGCGGCGCTACTCGGTCCCTCAAGTAGATTCGGACAAGTGGTCACATTTGTTGGATACTATAACCACTACAGAATGAGTTCAATTTTCACTTTTATCTTTTCTTTGTGGTAGCGATTTATGAAGTTGGCCCTGCGCCAAGGAGGCAGTGTGGAGATGCATAATGACCTAGCCATTTTTTCAGTGTGATATGTTATCTTGGTTGCGGTGTGGCGCTCCCCCGGCAGACCTCTTTCACAAATGCGCAATACTCCCATTTTAAGCATATCCTGATTCGATTTCGTTTATTACAACGCAAATAACGACTCTGAATGGTTAGACAACCAGATTTTTGTCCTGCATGTGTGGGCATATATAACTTGCACTATTGCTGTTCTTTGCTGTTCCAAAACTAACCGGGAGGAATGGAAGAGTGATGAAATAGCAATATGTGGTACAGCAGGAAAGTTAAGCCTGAAACTAATGTTTTCAGCGGAAATTACGATGTTAATTTTTGTTTTACTCCTTCAATGAACTCACTCAGTTACATGGACAACATGCAGTGTTCATGTTATTTTTCACAACTCATGAACTTCTTCATCCAGAGGGTTGATATTTTCAGATATTATTTCTGACAAAGGTTGCCACATTTTGTATATTTTAGAACTTGTAGATTGATATTTTTGTTCAAGATACAGGCGTATATTCAAAAGGGTTTCTGCTGTTTGCACCAATCTTTTGGTGTCCCAAAATCAATTTTGGAAATACATGGATAGCTGTGTTTATGAAACTTACACCATTATATAGGGCATTGATTTGGCTACATTTTCCCATATAGCAACATATTTTGAAGTGACACTGTCAGCTACAAAAAATATATTTGTAAAACCACCCAAAAATGGCTATTTTTGTGGCGGTAAGGAAAGTGTTAAACCGCACGTTGTAGAAAGACCAGTTTTCCTACCCATAACTTGTAAATGTTTTATGGTTGTAATATTCATTTAGCAATGTTGTCTTTAGGTGGCACATTTGTTTTATAAAGCTCTTATAATCTTCATTCATTTCATTTTTTGTTGTCAACTGTAGCACAAAAAAACATTTTTAAGGGGAAGTTGGCCAAAAAGCGGCGCTAAAAGCATCTTGAAATTTTCTACCTTCCTGCTTCTACACATTACCTACCATTTAATGGAACGCCAACTACTCGAACTCGACTCGATACTCGAAACAGTGATTTGGTATTACTCGAACTCGACTCGAACTTGAAAAGTTTGCTACTCGCACAGCCCTAATATATATACATATGTATATTAGCCCACCACTGCCGGCAAACGTGTACTGATCACCTCAGCTGTTCGTCAGTCGTTTGCCCCCCACCTCTCCCAATACAGACTCTAGCAACAGAACATCCCCGAATAACATGCTCAGAACTAATTAACTGCCATTCAGAACAATGTCTCTCTTATGAAGAAAAATCTCTTCCGATTCGTTTCGCAGTTTTGATATTTGCTAGTTGAAATTCAGTTACGCTTTGGGTTGAAGGAAAAATGTGGGTACAGCGTTCACAGGTATACCGGTTTCACATAGCACGGGATGGGGTGCAGATTTACTTACCCGTGCTCTCCTCTACTTGTCGTATTCGCTAATCAAGCGTTCGGCTATGTTAACCTGCAGGTCCCCCTAGGACATTTGAATCTAATAACTAAACACATATTTGAAAGCAAATGAACAAAGTACAACACACTGCAATCCAAACGGGACCTGCAATGTAACTGAACTTTAGCACAGATTACAACTTATTATAATTCAATTCGATAATGATTGCCAGCGTTTTTACAGTTCCACGAAAATCAAATCTTATTTTCTGATCCAGAAACATGGTACTTTATTGATGTGATAGACCAGAGAAGACACAATATATATACGTAGGGCCTTGTGTTTTGGGGTTTTATTAAAATCAGGTGTGGGTGGGTAACTGGGTTCCAGGAGCTGTAAAACCATAAAATCAGGAGATAGTGATTTTTGTAAATTCCGCGTTAGTGCCGTGAAGCCACTGTGACTATGAGCTGTGTGCAGATGCGGACAGCAGGAAGAAGTGGGGCCCAGGGGCGAGGTGGCAGTATGCATCCTGAGGGGGGAACTGCATGCATTCAGGGAGAACTGTGCCGACATTGGTCTGGTGAGTCTGTCGGAAAAGAAAACTCAGGGAAAACCTCAAACAGCACAGCCGGTGCTGGCGGGATACAAACCCATGTCACCTCCCACTCTCAGTGGAGAGCAATCCTCCTAAGCCACGTGAACTGGTGGCGATATTGGGTGGCAAAGCTGATTTTCAGGTGGAAAATAAAAACGAGAGCTCTGCACATTTAAAGCCGGTTTCACACGTCCGTGTGCTTCCAAAACAGAACCTAAGGGCATTCGATCCCCATAGGTTCCAATGGGTCCGTTTTGCCTCCGTTAAAAACACTGATGCGAAAAACGTGAAACAGGCCTTAGATGAACACAAGATGTGGAGCAGCAGTGCTGAATTTGCGGTGCTTAGCGCTCTCCACTGCCCATAATGATGGCTGAATTGCCACTATGCAGTCAGTTTTCGGGTTTTACCCGAAGTGACGAGGATGCAAATTGTGGGCAAAAAACGGGTCTAATCCCAAAACGCAAGGCCCTAAGCCATGCGTTTTCCTTCACGAGCGTGTGGTGTTTTCCCGAAAGCTTCTCTTGCTCATCAAGGTAAAAAGGAGAAGATGTTCTTTGCATTTGGTTGTGCTTTCTCCACCCACCCGTGCTAATCTAATGGCTACTTTACCTTCCGGACAGGGGGATTGACTAACAAAGGGGATATCCTGGATCCACCCGTGTCCAGGGGTGGATCCAGGATTTTTCTGAGGAGGGATCCAGCCATGGACAGCATGCTATATATGGATCTAGGGTCCCCCTCCCTCCAGATCTGCCCTTGGTGTTGCCTTTATACTTCCTACACCATGTATCAATTTTGGTTGACTGTGCTATATGATTATAGTTCCATTTTTCGTAGCGCAGCACTGTTTACCTCAGAGTTTCCATTTGGTAAGAGGAGGGGAGTGAACAGCAATTCAAGAACCCTGAAATTCCTAAACCTGGCATACTAGTGTCCTGGAATTAATTATGCCCTAGGGCCTCAAAACTATGTAGGCAGTAGGTTCATTCTTTTTGCCTGCACCTCCTGAACTAGTTCAAGGAGTGCAGCACTTTTCTTTTAAAAAGAATGGACCTAGTGTCACCACCGAACAGGAACAAATTTCCCGCAAAGGTAATCAAAGTACGAATAAAACACACATGTAAAAATTCTCCGAAGACTGGTACAAAAATTTATTTACTCTGTATATGGTCATACCATGTGTATGATTTAGTTTTTTAAGAACCATCCATCACACAGAAAAGGGAACCAGAACTGCAAACACAATAAGAACATGCAAAAGAGATTCCAATTGAGGCATACATATAAGAGCTTTCAAACTAGGGAAATGAGTTTGTTTGTTCATGTTGTCTTCTGTGTTGTCTCTTCATCCTCAAGGTAATGCCTTCATCTACTTCAGGAAATGAACCAAATGTAGGGGAGACAGAATACAAACAAAATACATATATCTTCAACAGTGTCGGGTAGCAATGCTACAGAAGTGCTTGGTGCTCAGAACTACAGGAGAACCTCATCACTTGTGTGTCTTATGAACCAAATGCTTCTAGTCATGGAGCATACTTATAGTGTCAATTTGTTCAACACTGGGTTATGAGATACTAGAGGTAGATGTACGCCACCATTACAAGTAGGTAATCACATCAAACTGTCACAGGGACACACTGTGACAAACAAGAAGGCGTAACCTCACAGCATATATTTACATTTTACCTCATCAGATTTATAATGTCATGATTAACAAGGTTCTACTGTAGTTTTTCTCTACTGGTACACAACTGTATCAAGCATGCAAGATGCCACACATTACCTTTTATGACATGTTGATATATTTGTAACGAGGAACGGTGCGTGATTTTTTGAACATTACTTCTGCAGAAAGAGGTAACATTCTCGAGCTTGAGGAGTGGACAAGGAAATGTCACCTCTTTCCACAGTCCACCAGTTTGCTTGCATTTTAGTTTGTTCATTAGTTCCGTACGACAGCCCTAATAGAAAGTTACGGCACTTAGCGTATTGCAGAGGTGTAAATAATAAATATACATTAAAAAGAAAACTGCGATAACTCCAGGAAATCCCCACACATGGCACGGTGCACAGAAGTAAGGCTATGTTCACACAAGACAACTTAGACGAACCATCCATTTCATAGCCAACATTGTGATGTTCTTTCTTGTTTTTTCACATTTGTTCACGTGCACCAACTCAACGTTATCACCCGTGACCAATTTTGGCACAATCACCTTGGGCCAGAAAAATGTAACCACCAACCCCCACTAACTCTGGCTAGTTTTGATTGGTGGTGCCTGCTAACTCTCGCCAGCTCTCATGTTGGAGTGGGTGGTGGAAAAGGTTGGTGCACGTGAATGTGACCTAATGCCTGCACACCTTAAACAAGTAAAAATTGCAGCACCGAGTGTATTCTCATGACTAGAGCTGCACAGCGCTTGAGTAGAATGTGGAGCTCGCGCCTTGTTTGTTGTGCACTCGTGATTTTTTTAATTTTTTTATTGTGTATGCACCATTAAAACTTTTAGAGAACGCGTATGACAACAGGAGAACGTTACAAAATGGTTTCGTGAAGTACTACTCTTTTGTGTCTGCTACTGATCCCAAGATAGGTATACACTTATGCAACATTAAAAAAGCTATAAACCTAGCGCACTATCAGTTGGGTGCCACACGATGCAAAATATTTAAAAAATCTTTTTAAGGAATTGGCTCTATGTTAAAAAAAAGTTTTGCAAATCACTAATAAAGGAGGCTGACAAAATTGTGGAGAAGGACTGTTGCGACACAGATTGTCATATTCTGGTAACACTTCCGCTGCAGGTTTAGTGCAGGAACAACAAAGTGGGTGCCTTACTTCAACGAAACGTTGTTGAACAACAACAAAGATGCAACAATTTGTGCCAAAGAAATCTGCTAGTTAGGCAGTTAGGAAGCAGAAAAAAAAATTATATTCATTATAAAAAAGCACCACAAAAAATTACTGTTGCCTAATAACTCAAGTACCGAACCATAATTCGTACGCGCTCACTATCCAACCTTCAGAAATGCCGCCACAATAGTTTGCAACGTGGTCGAATGGAATACCAGTCACTCCTCAAAAAACCAAACTCGCATATGAGACCAAGGTAACAATGCCACAATAGTACCCTAAATTTACGTACTTGCGTATGCCACTCACTGAATCTCCTCTCACGCAGATGAAGCCTCGCGTGACTGCAATTACACTTCACTTGTTCATGAAAAGCTAGGATCACAAAAATACACATCCAAAACAAAGGACCCTCGATAATGCCATGTGCCAACCACAGCTACAGCATGTGTGCACACAGACAACTGAACATGAACACAGAGTCCTGTGTTCCTGCACCCATGCATGTAGTGTGTAGCCTCTCATAGTTCACCGTATTTCACAGTATATACAACTCTGTTTACTTCCTTGCACATATCGTTCTATTACACTGCTCGCACACGTTACTCTAACAGGAAAAATTTGCATTATCCCCCCCCCCCCAAACAGGGTACTGACTCTGTTTCGAAGCTCTCGCAAAAGTGCACAGATGAGAACAAAATTACTGCGCCTCACCTATTTGTAAAAGGTTTGTTCACTGGGGCCTGCTCGGGCCCCACTGAACAATGGAAAACATCTAGTGGCCTGGTACTGGGTTAGTAACGCAGAAACCAAAAATAAAAATTTGCAGGTATTCTGCGTTACTGTGTCAATATAACCCTGTCATAAAAACTGCTCCAAATAAGGAAGCACTTCATTCTGGAACCAATAAGATTTGAGGATTAAAGAAATGTTCCATGGCATGTAAACAGTGTAGAATACAGCACACAGTAAAAACACAAACTTCCTAGGAAAGCTTCAGATGGTGCGTGAATGTCTGCAAGGCGCGATGACCACTTTTGAAGGTGCATTTCATCTGTTTTTCATGCTGATTGGAACTCGTTTAGTGATCCGTCCACAAAACAGGCCACCCAGAAAGATGACCCCGAGAGCTCCCATGGCGACCACCAGGAAATAGTTGCGTGAAGGGGAGTTGGCTATCTGTTGAACCACGTCGCGAATAGACTCCACTGGCGCCACCTAGGACATGGTGATAAGTACATAAGTAACGTGACTGTACATTGTTTATCGCAACACTCCTCTGGGTCTCTCTCAGCTGAAGAACGCATTCATTTTTAGAGCCTGAAGTTTTCAGGAAATATTTTTTTCTAAATTCGGGGGGTAAAAATCGGGTAAATAAACATGTGCTCTAAATTTGGGTGGAAAAAGGTCCAGTACGCTAAATTCAAGGAGAAATCGGGCTCAGTTACTCAAACTAACTGTACTGGCTTGGTACAAACAGTGATGTAACTGCATTTGCTGCCAAACAAGTATGTCAGTGCATCCCTACAGACAACCCAGGGAGGGGAATTTGCCGGGTAAAAATCGGGTTTCACCCTAAAGAGTCAACCTTCAATTCGGGGTGCAAATTCGGGGAAAAATCGGGTAAAACCCTAAAACTTTAGGCTCTATTCATTTTCTAACTAACACTGCCGTTAATTTGGCAATTTTCCTAGTGACCGCAAATTTCCTGCAAATTAATGTTTTCTCGATTGTAAGGAACCCCCCCCCCCCCCCCCTTTTCGTCTTTTTCAAAATGAGGCTGTCCAATGCGAGGAGGGGTGAAAGACAAAGACAAGAGGTGATGACACACTCTCGTCCCGCCATGCGAAGGCCGCATCCAGATAGTGTTCGTCTCCTGAGACCCCTAATATGATCACCATCTCTCAGTGCGTAGGACTGACAGGACAGCCAAATGTGATCTTCACCTCTCCCGGCGTTGCAAGTGAGGGTCTTCGGCTCTTGGCCTCGGCAGCTATCTTGCACACCGAGAGATGGCGATCAGGCGAGGGGTCTTGAAAGTGAACATTATCTGGACGCGCCGCTGGCGTGAGTGTCATCACATCTCTTTATCTTATACCGTGGTCCAACAGCAAGCAAGGGAATGAAAACTTGCAACTGCTCGCAACGGTCTCAACTCTGGCACACGCAATGGGAAGAGGCCAGACTTGTTCGCAGACACGTGACACTCTGACGCAGCTGTGGGATTACAGTGGGAGAGGGTCCTCAGATTCGCATGGAAACTCTTTTTTTTCTTTTGTTTAAGGTTGCAGTACTTGACCTCCAGACCCTTCCTGCTCTCTATGCAGTGGTGAGCACTGTATGTGGTATTTTTTGGTCGCACCAACGAGCTTTGATTCATAGGTTGCGGGTTCAAACCCGGCTAATGGGGCACAGGATATAATATTTAGCAGACAGAAGACAAAATATGCTGCAATATTGTTGAGCCTAGGAACATTTTTTTCAACTCGACACAAACAGAAACCTTCATTTTCAAAGGAATATGAGCAACACATCAAATTATTTTGATGATGTGGCCTCTTGATTAAGTCCTCAGCCGAATCGTGATTACGTGCAAAATGGAGACTCACCTGAGCAGCGTACTCAAACATTTCTACTCTCTTGGAAAGGAGAGTGCGGCATTCGTCAGTCAACACCACAGTGTCAGACTCCAGTCCAGTCAAAAGGCAAGACAGAACTGCAATGAAACGAACCTGTACAGCCCTGTTCCGAGCAGCAACTCACATACAACAACACACAACTCATACACAACTCTGCAGCAAATATGGCGATGTAATCTGTGAAGACATTTTGGTTGATGCATTCAGCTGTGAGTGATTGCTGTACAGGAAACAGATGTGTGTGCATAAGTTACTGGTTTGCTAGTGGAATGTAAAAAAAATAAACAGCTGGTTACAAATTACCATACCTGCCAACCTGACGAACTCAAAATTCGGGAGATTTCCCTCAGCGTGACGGGGGTACGCATTAATCTTCTACACTCGAAACAGTGTTGCCACCGGCTGTATTACGATTCCTCTTTGATGTACGTAGCCACTATCGGCTGGAGCTACGACGTTGCTTCGTTGCTTACATCAACTGCAATTGCGAAGTCGCGTCGTCTAAAGCTCTGCAACATTGCATTTTGTGCGGCTGCAGCCATTTCACCAATGATACCAGTGGTCTTCGTCGGTCGAAGCTATTGTACGAGACTAGACTGATGATAGGACAATATCGCGTCTTCTCGAGAAACACGGACACAATAAGACACACGATCTGCCGCGATCTCCAGCTATGGATGGTCATGCCACGAAACACGTATTACGAGCTGTCTAACTCTTCAGGAATATGTTTATGCAGCTTTTAAAGGAAAATGGGAGAAAAAAGCCCAATAACCCATTTTTCCAGGAGATTAGAGGACGCGTCCGTACAATCGGGAGACTGAACGAAATTCGGGAGTATATCCGGATAATTCGGGAAAGTTGGCAGGTATGAATTACAGAGCTAAAAGTCTTTATAATAAGGCAGTACGTACTTCCTAATATATGCTTTAGCATGTCCTTTGATTTCTTACATCTTCCATGCACACTTGTTGCAAAAACCAGTGTCGCTGGACGCAAAAATGGCCCAAAAGGAGGATAGCACACACACTTGTCCCGTCTGTTCTATGCATCCTCGACCCTAGTGACTCTACTTGACCCCGAGCACAGGGCTGGTTTGGCACAGAACAGTTCTGCAGTTCTGCTTCGTCACAGCTGCTACTCATTTTGAGCCTGGGCACCACTCACAATTTGTGCAACTACGCGTGTTTGTACTTCAATAGCTCTGGGTAGTAAAACATCAGTGCGCTATATCGTGTGGTCTCAGTCACTCTTGCACTTCTTTCCTTGCATCGCCTCTGCGATGACTACTCTGAAACACTCCGAAATTGGCGCCACTCATTTTTCAGACTTTGTATTTCTCCGAGAAGCTCAGAATTTCGGAAAAGTTGAAATCCCCAATAAACAGCCTACAAATTTTCCAAAGTGAAAACTCTGAACCCTAATTATAACATGTCTGCTTCCCACCTTCCAACTCGTCTAACACGGTAGAGATAGAATACATGGCAGTGAGTAAAGGAGGTGCTAGCTGGCAGATGTTTTGCTGTTAAAGCACGTGTCATTTCAGAAACCCAAAGACAAACTCCAAGTCAGCATTCTTGCTCAGGATATTGCAAGAATGCAGACGTAACCCATCCCCAAGTGAGCCTCAATAAAAGTAGTCTCTTTCTTTTTTTTCATTTGCTGTTATGGGCATAAAGTAAAATGCGACTCACTATTTCCATGACCAGGAGAAAGCCCATGGCAGTAGTGCTTGATATCAGTAAGGCATGCTTTGTGTAATATTGGGTCGGCCTGAACATCAGCTTTACCCTCATGGATGAGTCGCGCAACTTCCTGTAGAACAATTTATACAAATCAGTTGGCAGGTACACATTACATGAGCAGCTATTTGAATATCCTCAAAAACCTCAAGACTGTGCAAGCAAGATGCTACCTGTGCAATATTATGTTTGTGCACATGTCTTCAACAATTGCAACACTGTCTTAACACTCATGTAAAAGCATTACTACCTAACAAGTGACCACTTCATAGGAAGCCACAAAAACTGCCAACAATTGTGATAATTTTACCTTTTTGCATTCAGGGTTCTTGATGTCCCTATTCTGGAACCTTGCCTTCAAGCACTCTTCCATGTCATGTTCATCCTTACAAGGATTCTGGATCTGCAATCCATACATTTAATGAGCCACATTCAGAAACTTCCATGCACATGCTAGTTACACTGATGTGATCACCTATCCACGTCTGTGTAGCAAGTGGCATATTTGTCCCACACAAGTCAACTGCAGTTATCTTCAATCACATGAAACTACCATTTTTGTTGTTAGAAGTGCAGAAACCGCACTGCCTAAATTGGTGTCAGTTAGGAGGTTGCCCTGTTTAGCTGATCACTGTATAACGCAAAAGTGTCACACCTGCTTACATACATACCCCACTCAAGAGCCCTTGAGGGTTGTTCAGAGAGAAATGCAAAGGTGATCAATACCAACTCACCTCTGAAGAGCAAGCTCTTGCAAGGACTGGATCAAGTTGATAATCACGAGCAACCTCACGAATGATACCCATTACAACAGGCTCACAAGACTTTGTCAGCTGCCTTCTAACAAACTGTATCTTCAGACACTGGATCACCTAGAGAACAATACCAGTGGTGCATAAATGAGTCTCATAAAGCCTTGTCATGTATGGCAACATGATTTAATTCTTCACAACAACTGTCACAAACATTTTGTCTGGGGAAGCATATGGCTGCCTTTTAAAGTAAGGCCCAAAGACATTTTAGTTTCCAAGTCAACAAGTACTACTGCCATAAACTTCACTTGCATTGAGAAGCGTGGACTGTTGAGCTAGTTGGTACATGATTGCTGAAGAACTTAGCACAAAAAGACAAGACTATAAATGGAGACACAGACATAATGAGCACTTGTTGTATCTGGCTCCTCCTATAGTCATGTCTTTCCGCGCTAAATTCTTCAGCATTCACTTGTAGGGCTCTTTCAAGACTAGCTATAGTGCCCAGAGGAATGGAGCATGCACCGTGTTACTGAGCTTCACTGGAGTCTCGACTATGTATGTTAGATAACTATAAGTCACATCAATTAATAAAAATGCAATGCTCAAGTTATAACTGTTATAAAGTCAGGTTTTGGTTATAACTGTGTGTTGTCACTGTGGGGAATTTGCGTCTATTTACATTTCGTACATGCGGTCTGAGGCATGTAGGGTCCAAATATATCTCTACAAAAATGTGGCTTACCTTTCCTTCGAGCTCTGTGTCCTTGCCATCTTTCTCAAGAACAATGTTGGAACAGAATTTTGCAATATCCATGCGACAGGATTTTTGCAGCCTCGGATTGAGCCTGTAATCTGAATTCTGCTCGACAAGCCGCCTTTGCACTACGGAACGACATCGGTCATCTAAGGATGGCTCCAAACGGTACTCAGCTAGGCACGTGAGAGCTTGTGAACGAGGCCTATCAGCACAGAACTTGTGAAGTGCTGACTTGCAGGCAGTGATTAGTGTGTAGTCCATTGCATTGTCTTGCATCTCAAGCTTCTCACGTCGGAAAATTGCCACATGGCAAGCCCGACTCAGCTGTCCACGATGGTTCTTCAAGCACTCCAGTACCTGCAAGTCAAGCAAAGCACCTTGTCCTTGGTAATGTTTTTTTACTTGCAATATGCACCTTTTTTTTTTTTTTCTCAAAATTGATGGAACAGAGTTTTCATGAAAAAATGGCTAGGAAGCAAGCGAGCTGGTGAAGATGATGCATGATGTAAAACCCCGAGAATAGGGAACACGAAGGGACAGACACAAACACGAAGTATCCATGTCTACGTCTCCAGTCTACGTCTCCAGTCTACGTCTCCAGTCTACGTCTCCAGTCTACGTCTCCAGTCTACGTCTCCAGTCTACGTCTCCAGGCTTTGTTCACGCTTTGTAAACTTGGACATTGCATTGCTACCACCCAAGCTGAATTCTGCTTCCTGGGCCTCCATTGAGACTTCGTGTTTGTGTCTGTCCCTTCGTGTTCCCTAGTCTCGGGGGTTTTACATCATGCAGAGTTTTCATGTTGTCTCAACTTAGTAATACTATCAATTGTAGATCCATTATCAGTATTAAAAGGTTTTGGGCAGCCCACTATGTTTTCTCTTGATCAGGTGTACCATACTTTTATTCGGTGAGGACCTCAGATCTAGTCTTGCAACATGGACAAGGACGACAATAGCCAAGTAGAGAACTCCACTGTCCATTCCAAAAGACGCTGACAGTAAATCGCCCAAAGCACCACAGGAGCTCGTACAGCTCACATCAACCTTAATGATAACACTGGGGCGATTTCATTCAGATTCAGGCAGGGCCCTAACCTTTGGGTCTCCGATTTTTTCCGTAATTTTTTATGGCATAGCCCCACCTGTTACATGAATACTGGCGTTGGTCCCAGGTACCGAGACGACGTGGTAGGCGAGATATAAAACCAAGAGCGTCAGGGGTGAAAACAACGGCTGTGCTCCGAAGCGATTTCTGCCCACTTTGAAGCGATCTACTCCGGTGTCTGTAACTACCACAGCCTCCAGTCTTCCGCAACCTATTCACCATGTCATAGGCTCTGGGGCTGATTATTAATTATTGTCTCCGACGAGCGAAACCTTTTGTAAAAAATCCCAGAAAAGCCATCCCTACCGAATTTTACGCATTTTTTGTACCCCTATGTCTGCGTTCGTGATTTTAGCAAAACAATGAGCTACAAGTTAAACGAAAGCCTAATTTTCGCTCTGTTCAACGATGTGCAGCACAATTCTCTATCCTGTTTCGTTTCGATAAAATTTGCGCCGCAGCTGTCAGAGGTACGAAAATTTTGTCAAAGTTCGCGGGCACGTGCGTAAAAAGGCCATGATGGATTTGTAAACAAAAAATTCTGGATCACGACGAATGCCTTAGCTTTCTTTTGACATACAATTCATGGTTGCTAAAAGCTTCGTGACTGAGTTACAGCGCTCACAGACTGCCATACTTCGCCACGCCCGACGGACCGGCGTACTTCGCCGTCACTTGCTGTTTTCAAGCATGTGCATTCACCACAAGTTTATAAATGCTGGTGCATGAGCCACAATACACGTACCAGTTCATAACGAATATATATTCGCTTCAGAAGCATTCCACTTTGCAGAAAAATGAAGGAAAACCGGTAAAGAGAGGAACAAGGAATGGCAATGAGATCAACAGGCGCTTAATTTTCCACATTTTATTCAAAGACAACAGTGCCTTAAAGATGCATTAAAGCGTGGTCGTCACTTCACGCATTGTTCTCCCAAGGGAAACATCCTCGTGTGCACTTCTGTCAGCTTTGTATCAAACGTGACATGAACGAAGGCCGGGTACTGGCCGCACCGACGACCATTCGGTCTGTTTCGATTCCCTGAATGCTGCCACCTGCCACTTCATCTGAAGGCAGGTGCAAGATATGCGTTGCGTGCCCTCGTTCTGTCAGCACCGAAACGAAGTCCTGAGCCGACCGAATTACGTCCGTTGCTTGAGACCGCATGTTGTACACACTTGCTGCGTGTTTAAGCGAGCCCCCTACTCCATCACAGGCATTCTTCCCATGTCCACTCGCTGAAAATATCCAGAGTGTCAGCAGAGTGTTACGGCGCATCTCGTGTAACTGATACTTGTTTTTGAAATGCGCCGCTGCACCGTCCGACACATAGACGACGTGTGAGAACACCGGCAGTATGTCATCAAGGGTGTCCAATATTGTCTTCAACGCAAAAAGCGCGTGCGCTGTATCATGGCGCAGGTCATCGCTTACCGTTGCCAGGCTAACGGTGTAAGATTTTGCCGTTGCAACGCACGTGAAGAGAGATACTTGGCTTCTCTGCCAATATTGGCTCTGGACTTCATAAGGCAAATTAATCGTGCAGTTCTCCGCAAAATCGAAGTGAAGGACAGTGTGTCGGAGCCTCGGGAAAGATTTCTCATTCCAAATGGCCTTGCTCTGAATGTTGCGAATGTGGTCGTGCTTTATGAAGAGTGCAACCCCCTTGCGGAGCTCCTTGACGAATGCGCGACCGCTCATCGTCTTTCTTATGAGGTCGCCGGACTCCCACAACGCGAGAACAACTTCATCTTCTGCACTTATTTGTAAAGTCTTCACTGTTAACTTTTTAGCTCCGGCGCATGCTTGGCACTCCTGGAACAGGCATGCTTCACTTGGTGGGTCACATAAACACATTAGTTTAATGCTGTCTTTACACAGATCACGTGCAGAGATTGTGTTCACGGCAATAACGACAAGTTCGAAGTTGGCACAGTACGTGCAAACATACTGAAACTGATGGGGTGTCACTCGAACCCATTTCGGCCGAAGTGTGTAAAACTTCGTCAACCCTAGCTTTATATCCGTGTGGTCGTTTTTGAACATGTGGTACGTTTCTCTTATGGATCACGTCATGAATCGCTTCACAACTGCTTGCTTTTCCCCGTCCTGCCGTATGTGAATGACATCTTTCTTATTCGGGCTCCCTTAAAGGTTGTGCTGCGTACATCCCAAGACAAAAAAAGAAAAAAATCAGACACTATGAGCCCGCATACGAGCTCGTATTGACCTCATTCAACTTGTTCGTTTCTTTCCCTCATTTCTTTATTTTTAATTGTTTGCAAAGTGGAATGCTTCTGAAGTGAATATATATTCGTTATGAACTGGTAGGTGTATTGTGGCTCATGCACCAGCTTTTATAAACTTGTAGTGAATGCACATGCTTGAAAACTGCAAGTGACAGCGAAGTACGCCGGTCCGTCGGGCGTGGCGAAGTATGGCAGTTTGTGAGCGCTGTAACTCAGTCACCAAGCTTTTAGCAACCATGAATTGTATGTCGAAAGAAAGCTAAGGTATTCGTCGTGAACCAGAATTTTTTGTTTATAAATCCATCATGGCCTTTTTACGCACGCGCCTCGCGAACTTTGACAAAATTTTCGTACCTCTGACAGCTGCGGCGCAAATTTTATCGAAACGAAACAGGATAGAGAATTGTGCTGCACATCGTTGAACAGAGCGAAAATTAGGCTTTCGTTTAACTTGTAGCTCATTGTTTTGCTAAAATCACGAACGCAGACATATGGGTACAAAAAGTGCGTAAAATTCGGTAGGGATGGCTTTTCTAGGATTTTTTACAAAAGGTTTCGCTCGTCGGAGACAAGAATTATTAATCAGCCCCAGAGCCTATGACATGGTGAATAGGTTGTGGAAGACTGGAGGCTGTGGTGGTTACAGACGCCGGAGTAGATTGCTTCAAAGTGGGCAGAAATCGCTTCGGAGCACAGCCGTTGTTTTCACCCCTGACGCTCTTTATTTTATATCTCGCCTACCACGTCGTCTCGGTACCTGGGACCAACGCCAGTGTTCATGCCACAGGTGGGGCTATCCCCTAAAAAATGACGGAAAAAATCGGAGACCCAAAGGTTAGGGCCCTGCCTGAATCTGATGAAATCGCCCACTGAAAAAAAAAAAAAAAAAGATGGTCTCATTCCAGAGCACGATTACAGCAAACCCCTGGGGCCATGGGGAGATCTTAATGGAACAAAACTATTCTGTTAGTTTAATGCAAGGATTTTGTTTACTTAACATTCACCCAGCGTCCCCAGGGTGGCTGTTATCGCACTCGGAAATGAGACCGAATTTTTTCTAGTGTTGTTATTAAGGCTGACAGGAGCTGTACCCATTGGAATGACTGTCACTCTTGACTGACTTGAATGACTGTCACTCTTGGACGTCACCCACGTGATAAACACACTACATGTGCTAGCACACTGGAGGCCACAAATGGAGTGAATAGGACATCCTTTTCTGACACAGTGCAGCCCTGGTAATTCAAACTTCGGGATAATTCAAATTGACGCTCGGGTCCCGACAAAGTCGCGCATATTTCGGTAGGGGAAGACGCTCGGTAATTCGAACAAGGTTTCCCAGCCGCGTCTGATTACACTCCAGCAAGCATGATTAGGATTGCTATAGCGTTGTCAGAATATGAAGCATAAGATTAACGAGACAATTATAATTTCTTTGCAAGCAGTAATGACGAAAGTTTCAAAACTTATAAAGCATGTGATATGCAAGGATGTCAATGTAGGTACAGTAAACTACTTTACAACGAATGCCTTTTTAACAAAAATACCGCTACAACGAAGTTTCTGCGCTCTCCTGTCAAAGGCCCATTGAGCCAATGTATTTTTTTTACATTTACAGCAAATTCTTTTTCAACGAATATATGGAATCGCAAAACAAATTTTTGGTAACCTCCACCACATTTTGGACCCTTTGAACGAATCTGCGCAGCGGAACCACGAACGCTGTCTTGCAGGGCTGCATGACGTACCCCACACCCTGCCCCATCCTTCTAGGAGGCTGGGCCTGAGAAAATTTCCCCCTTCGAGGTCAAATGTACGTGTTCCAGAGGGGAGTAGTGAATGCAGGACACTGTTGTTCAGGGTGCGCTAACCCAACAACAAAGGGCAAGTTGTAAAAGCCGACATTTGACCAGTGCTGATCACACTTAACGTGACGTCATGTACATTCCATATGCAAGATGGAGATGGAGAGCCTTCGGATGTACTGTTCGCAATGTGCCATAAAGTTAGGACACCGAAACAAACTACAGAGTGTGATGGTGGCGACATAGACACTGCGCTTTTGCTAGGCACGACAGTAAACAAACTGATCCCGCACGAACGTCTAAGCTGACCACAACTCGCAAGCGGATCTAATACGAATTTTGGCAATAAGATAAGACATGAAATTGTGTGGTAACTCGGCAGAGAACAGTTGCGCTTACATAGAAATTATAGGTCAGAATTTAGGTTAATTTCACGTTTGGGGGCAAAGGGGGTAATTCAACAGTACTTTTTAGAATGCTTTTATGAACTGGTTTAGTCATTTCATAATGTTGTGACCTCGTACTGCTCCAATGAGGTGCGCATCCTCTTTAACAAGTTTACCTTTACAATAAATTTTTCCTGCAGTCCCCTGAGCTTCGCTGTAAAGGAGTTTGACTGTACTACATCAGCAAGAACATTTGACAAATTGCCAAAAATCAACGTTCTCAGGGTGAACCAAGCTTGGCTCAATCCCTGCTAACTTGAACCGAAGGTAAGTCAGATGAGTTAGCTACCAATCCTGTTAATTCGGACTTCTGGACAATTCGAACTGACGCTCGGGTACCGGTAGAGCCATGTGTATTTCAATAGGAGAAAAGGCCTAGCAATTTGAACACATGAACGTGTGGAATGGTTTCTTTGAAGGAGATTGCCCCGGCTGCGCCGGACCACACATCAGCTCGCACGTGCCCGCCCACGCCCCTGCTGGCGGATTGCTTACTTATTACTTAGATGTTATACATTATTATAAATTAGGGGTGTGCGAATCCGAATATTTTAAGTTGAATCGAATATCGAATCGAATGGGGGGAAAATTCCGAATACCGAATCGAATATTCGTGCAAAATTTTCAATATGTGACTTTCGCACTAAAAGTTTCCATTTCGTAGCCCATGCCTTTAGTGTAATTTTTCTAGCATTAACTGTCACAAGAGAGACATGCAATTCTTCTGTTCAAAGCCCCTACTCTTTAATGTTACATGAGAGTGCTTCCTGCTTTTTGGGTGAGCCTACACTTACTGGAGTACTGGAGTGGTTACCTTCATTTCAAAATTTTATGCCAGGCAGTAGCATATTATACGGATGAGGCTGTAATTGTTTCAGACAACCACAGGCCATTTGTGAAACAAACGAATTGGCATCCTGCCTCAGCTTTGTCATGAACACCTTTCAGTTTCTTTGCACTCGCCCTAGGAAGTTGCACTACTGAAATTTTAGATGCAAAGGACATCTTTAAGACACCCTTCTTGTTCGTGGGCTGTAGTCATTATTCAAGAGTCCTAACTTTTTAAAGGCAACCTCACAGACATCAAATCAAAGTCCCTCGTCGGCACCGCTAAACTGCATGTGGGAGAGGCGCCGCCCCTTCCACAGATGATGTCTACAAAACTAACTTTGGATAACGTTATCTTAAACTAAACACCGTCCCGCCTGTGTTGGTCCTGCAGCAAGGGCAATTTTGTAAAGCAGGCTTCTCCTCGTGCATGGAAGCATCAGGTGAAGCCCACTTTCGGGTTGTGTCGTTCATATTTGCGGAATAGTCGAATATTCGAAAAATCGAATACTGGATATTCGATTCGCGAATCGAATAGTTCGAGCGTTTTATATGCGATTTGAATTCGAGAATTCGAATATTCGCACACCACTATTATAAATTACTCATAAAAAGTGATCCTTATGCCAGAGGAAAGAGAAGCAAGTAATGGTGTGCGTAAATGCGATTGGTACGAAACAATGCCCCTTACTCGCTGTCGGCAAAGCAAACAAGCCTTGTTGTTTGAAGGGGATAAAGATCACTCCTGTTGACTACACGGCCACCAATGTTCTTGAACTGGTTTGGCAATATGTATTCGCGTTCGCGGGGTTTGCAACAGGGTTGGGCTTTATCGCAAACGACGTTTATAGAGTCGTGCCTGAAGAAACTAACGCAAGCGTGTATAACAGGTTATTTTCTACTCCAAGATGTTTGGATGCTTGCCTGTAAATAAATATTCTGGAAAGAACGAGCCTCTTATATTTCCGGCAATGCGTGACCAGGAATGTGCGGCAAGGCCTAGCGAGCCACGACACGCCTCTGACGCAGCTGCCAACGCAGGAAGCCCTCATTCAGAGTGACTCCGTTTAGTTAGGACTCCGCTTTATTCAAACAAATCTTCGGTCCCCTCAGAGTTCGAATTAACAGAATTGCACTGTACATGACTCGGAAGACAGACAGTTTAAAAAAAAAAAACATTTCGAACATTAGCAGCAGATAAGACAGTGCAGTTTCCAGGCGACATGAATAGTCGCAGACCAATATTTCAAACTGCAAAAATTTGGACTTTCCACCACTTGGCACTGTCAAATGCCCCATAGAGCCAATGCATTTCCACTTCCAATATTTCGGACCATGTTTCAGACGGACTGCCCAGTTCTTCGTACTTATTTCGCCCCAAGCATGCCTATTTTTTTCGGACTTGTCTTTCAAGGGCCACAACAGATGCACTACAGTGCATTTCGTGACTCAATGTTTCAGACCACACCACAAGGAGAAGCGCACTGACCCGGCACATGCATAGAAGCGCAGTGCGCGCGAAGGCAGATCTTAGTAGCACGTGCCGATTTGCCGTCACAAGGGGCGGCGACAAAGAGGTTGCCGTTGCACCCCATCAACCGCAGCTATCCTGACTATGCTCATGGAAGAGCATCACGACAAGGCTACGCTAGCAGAAATTAGCCATGATGCGTTATCCTGTGTCCGCGCGGCGAAGCAAACTCGTGTAGACAGTTATTTCAAGCCAGTGTGAGTGCGCAACTAAAGTTCTTTTGAAACATTGCAGATTTAAGCCTCTGTCTAAAAATTCGGACTGCTCCATAACTCAGACTGATTTTGTGGCTCCTTCAAGTCTGAAAAATCGGTCGGCGACTGTATTTCCATGTTTCAAAGAAGATACCAGTGAACTTGTTTTGAGATTCAAGAACTGCGTAAAAGTTCACTTACTCTGCCCTCTCCTGGGCTAACATTCGAACAAAAGTTCTGTTGGTCCCTCTGGCAAGCAGTGTTCAAATCTGGGTCAAGTCTGATGTTTTCTTCCTGCAATAAAGACATTTGTTAGTTGTTGAGGCCGGAGGAGGACATAGGCACGAGAGATTTACCCTCTGGAAGAGCTCAACTCTCAACTGGCGCCTGCAGTTTTCGGACACCCGTGGCTGCGATGAAGCCTTGTCTGACGTGACGTCTTCCAACACAAGCTGACTCAAGCAACTCACTACCTCTGCCCTGCGTTACGTATAGTTAAATATGTATTCCATGAAAATATGAAATGTCCAACTGTCAAAAGCCTTCAGCACATACTTTGTTTTGACGTGCTTGCAGTATGTGAGGACATCCTTCTTGCATGACTCCTTGAAGTTGAAACTGAAACGATAGTCCTTCAGAGATATCTGAAAACAAGAAATGAGAAATCACCAAAAGTCCGAGACTTTATGACGAGGCCATGATAAAATTTGCAACCAACCTGACCTCTCTGATAAACTAGATTACATCCCACTGAAAGTATGCACACGTAGAGAGGGTGAACTAACTCATGCGCCACATACCAATTGGAAATGTTCAAGGGTAGCACGGCACGTTTGCTCTTCTTTCATCCTTGGCTCATTCTTGTGGCTGATGAGGCACTGCAACAAATCTCCTTGGTCGACATCCTTTGTCAGCAAGTCCTGCGCAAGTAGAAAGAGAAAGGTTACACAGACCTCAGTGTCAGGATAGTCCAATGACGTGTACACAGAGGGCTGCGTTGTGTCGTGTGTAAACATCTAAACATCCAGACTGCCAGCTAGAGAAGGCGCCGCATGGGAAGGAGTACTTCACGCACAAATCGCCGGGGACGGTGGAGTGTAATGCTTGCCATCACTCTCTCCAAACACCAGCAAAGTACCACACATTCGTGGCACAACCATACTGAGCTACACCCACCCCAGTATCTCGAATGAGCTTCTTAAAAGCGGTAGTGGTGAACACGACGGGGGGTGTCCCAGCCATCACATTTGTCACGAGGAGAAAGCAACCTCTGTCACATGAGAGAGGAGCAGCAGCAGCTCTGACACGAAAGATAGCTGGAATGAAAGTACTCGATGTGCCTCCTTTTAGCATCGCGGAAGATTACGCTTAGCCATCAATGACGTCGTTTGCGAGAGTTTCGAGTTTTCGTTTTCCGCGTCTCCACCACCTGCCATGACATAAGAGGGCAGGTTAAGCCGACGGTACCAGCGCGACAGCATCAGGGGCGATATGCGGACGTCGCAAGCAATCCACAGCTTTTTCGGTCGGACCCGTCACCTTCTTACAAGCACCGGCGAGGTCAAGATATGGCAGAGTCAGTAACACTGCATCAAATACACAGTCTGCCCTTGCGAAACTTTACAATGAGTGGGGTACATCTGAAACTGCAGCAGTATAAGTTGTCTTATGGGAGTGGCAACCTTTTCCTCATCCTTTCATAGTTGATGCTTCCCTACATATTTCTGTTATTATCGAAATATAGTTGTATGTTCTCTATGTGTACATTGCAGAAACAGGGTTGCTTGAAGCAATTATTTGATTCAATATTTGAAGTCAAATATTAGTGATATTTGTATTCGACATTTTTACTATTTGCACAATCCTAGTTAATATTGTTGATGGGCCATGGTTATCACTCCCAATGTAATAATATTCAGACTGCTGAATACCTCTGACTGTATGAAGGGCCCCACAAATTCCAAAAAATCTATGTGGCTGTATGTACAATGCCTCCAAGCAGCACTTGCGATGAATAGAATCTCACCCCACATAAATCCTTGAGTACAGGATGGCAAGCTTTGTACAGTGGGTAATTGAGTTCCAAGTGTTCCGCTTCTTCCTCTGTATAGTTGGCCACTGCTGAACGACAGTCCTGGGTAAGCTTCTCCAAGTTCTGCTGCAGACATTGCATTTCCTGCAGAAAGCAAGGACACAACACAGTCGTGAAACTTCTATTTGAAATCGCCACAGTCACATTAATCGTACAGTCGAGCCCGTTTATTACGATCTTCGATATAACTCCGATATTACGATCAAATACCTGGTTCCCATCAGCTCACCCATTAAAGTATACAAGCAAATAAGGCATCGATATAACGATCGCCACGAAAGCGTTTGCTCACATATAGCTATCAGACTTCTCCTGGCAGCTGGTAAAACGCGTGAAAATCGAAAAGTAAGATTGCACTTTTTCATTGACAACAAATTACGATGGCATTTTCAAGAGCCGTAGCCTCTGTGAGCATTAAAGTGAGAACGCAGTGCCTTTATTCGTGCATAACTGCCGGGGGTTAGATGCACGTGTTCAAGGCGCGTGACTTCGAAGGGGCTCGTAAGAAGTAGATGAGGCAGTTCCTTCTCCACATCGTTCTCTCGCCCTGGTTTTTTTTTTTTTTTTTCTTTTGTTCTGGTTTGCTGCATGCTATGATGGCATCGGCAGTTCGGGACGTGCGTTAACAAGGAAAGGCACGTGGCTCAAAGGCTCAAAGTTGCACGTGGTCAACAAATTTTGCACTGGTGCAATACGTCATTGCAAAGTACTGTGTCCTCCAAAACGTGAGTTGACAGACAGTTGCGTGTCGCAAACCCAAAAACGTGTCGACGAATTAGCCATGGGCGAGGCGCGTTCTCATGGACAATGCAGTTCCGATAGTGAGAATGATGATGACTACAGCAATGGATGACGAGCAATAAACGAAGTCATCGAACTCAAACCGTGTGGAACCTCACGTGGTATCGGCGGGTAGTATATTGTCCATGGAAAAGCTTTCAACACAAAGATGTGTCAATTTAGAGCTAAATAAAATGCTTTTGCATTTACAACAAGCGTGCACATGTTTAGCAGTGTTCTACTTATGCCACCCTCTTCATTGATGTGATTCCGACCGGCGATATCCCTGACAATAAAATCATATTTCGCATTCCCGTCAATATCGTTATAAGTGGGCTTGACTGTACTAGAGCACTGCAAGCTCATTACATAATTTAAGGATTCCATTCAACGCATCAGGATAGACACAGAGGCAATGGCCATAATGCAAAAAATATACAATGCAAAATTTTGTTCTCATTTCAAGGATATCACTTTAGGCACCCACAACTTCACTGGCTGCAGTCTATAGTATTTCCACAGTTGTTCCTGGAATTTTAGTGGAGTGTCATGTTTGGCAATCTACAATGTGATGAGACTAAAATACTTTGAACCTTAGTGAGAACGTGACCTACTACTATACTAGAGACCTGGACATATACCAGTCGCCTATGAAAGAGCCGGGTCAAAGGTTAGTTATACTAATGGCCGCTAGAGGTGCTACTTAGCACTATTGCGAAGAATTGGGAAGAGGAGAATGACATGTACATTATCATAATCATTGCCACTGTCGTTTGTCTGTTACAGTCTGCTAGATATGCATACGCCGCCCTCTTCTTTCTCGTAAACCACCTATCGCCCACCATACAATTCCGCAGTTTCTGCAAATCATGTGATATGGAATCATGCCAACTAGCCCCATATCCCAAAGCAAAGCGACGACCGCAAGTACCACTGCCCGGATGCTGGGAGCATTGCACATGTCCAGGTCTCCAGTACAGTAGTTGGTCGCGAATTGAACGTAGCAAAGCCGATTCATTAAATCTATACATGGTGTTAACGAGAGGATGTCATCAAATTCTTAAAAACAGGTTTTACTTCAGAAAATTATGAAACTAGTATTTGGAATACACTCACACAGACTTTTGCCACAGATTGAGGCCATTTGTATTCTTGTCACACATTAATTTTGTTAATTGAACTTGCAAATTAGCCAAGCAAAGCTATCGTATAATTTTTCTTCATGAATTCGGAAGCCTATGCCATAACACACCTTTCAAATAAAAAAATGTGTTCTTCACAAGATTTCTACAATAATTTGAAGGCCAATAGTCTGTCAATGGGCGAAGTGTGCTCACTGATATTTACATTCATGGAACTGTTGGCTCCATTCAAATGCCATCCCTCCTGTGTAAGTAGAAAACAGCCCATGCCATAATCACACCTTTTGCCTTTATCAATGTGTCTGTGGTCAGCTGCCAGCCACTGATAATGACGGGCTGTGTGACAAGGCCATCGATCAGAATAAAGCTGTATCGCTCTATCCATTTCGCCTCAAGAAAGGCGGAGCCAAGAGTTCCTCAAACCCAAATTTCACTGAACCATTGCTTCCAGTGACCATGCAATCAGCAACCATGCAGTGAATATGCTTCGCACAGCGACCGATTTTCGGCTGTCAAATTTTTGTAGGAACCTTGTGAAAAAAAAAAAAAAACTGCCATTTTGATTGGAATAATGTGTTGCGGTCATGGGCTTCCAAATTCAGGAAGAAAAATGCTACCTTTGCTAATTTGAGAGTTCCATTAACAAAACCACCCTAATGTGTGGCACAAATGGAAACTGCCTGAATCTGTGGCAAAAGTCTGTGTGAGTGTACTGCAAGTAGTTTTATAATTTTCTTAAAACCTAAGTAGTAAAACCTATTTTTAGGAACTTAATAACATCCTCCCGTGGAACACCCTGTATAAGAATACCACGTAACTTGATGCTGCCAATCCTGTGGTAAGGACCACTAAACAGGAACTTCTGCAAAGGTGTGGTGCCACAGCAATTCACAGTAGCCAATCGTTTCTGACAATGTTTTCAGTCGAAACATTCATTACTCCAATACTGCAACAAGGAACAAAGCTCACCTCCCCCCGGCCAAGTTTGTCACTGCACAAGCTGGCTAGATCTGTCATGCACGGCTCTTCAATCTCTGGATGAAGATCAATGGAGACAGCACGCTGCCGCATGACACGTCGGACTTCATACAGGCAACCTTTAGACAGCTACAGATGGGGAGAAAGTAAGTCAATATTTTTTTCCACTTTTCTGAGAAGAGAAAGCTGCACTAAACCCCAGGTCGTGGCTGACGCAAATGTAACAAGGCACTTTGCATGTCTGTGGACAAATGAAGACCATGGATGTAACGTAAGGAAATGTAATACATATGAAAGACATTAAATAATTCAGAATTTTTGCAGTGTGAGTTACAGCTGCCTCATGCACTGGAGTTGTTATATTGGCTTCACATAGTGGAGACCACTTATAATGTAACCGCTTATAATGGGGCTTTTCCCCGACACCCACTATTCTTCCCATAGAACATACTGTATAGGAATACCGCTTATAATGGTCCATCCCGATGTGGGATACCGGTTATAGCGCAGTCACCGAAGGACACAGCGCATTTGTCAGCGAATTCCGAAGCGCGAATCACCCACTGCGGAGAACGCTTCTGTTATCTCCCCATGACGAGGCGGCTGAGGGTGTCTTGCGAGGAGGTTTGCTGCCGGGGAAGCGTCTCGCTTCTCTTTGCATTACGCCACCCGTGCCCATCTGGGACAGGACCGACGCGCAAAACTTATGGAACGATCTTGTAGAGAACGACTTTGTTTCTTCAGCGGACACTTTTATTTTATTTATTTATTTACCCTCAGGGTTCTTCATTACAGAGGGGAGTGGGTACTACACTGAAAATAGGCATACACATATATTATACAGAAAAACAAAACAAGAAATGCAGTTGATTCAAATGCAGGTTTCGTGGACAAATAAGCGTATGGTATGGAACAAAGCACATGTATCAAAGCAGGTATAATCAAATTTTGACGGGCATGAAGTGACCGATGAAGCGATAGTGCAAGCTGTCCGGGACCATGAGGCGTGAGTGCTGGAAAACGACTGATGATGATTGGGACTTTGTGGCAGCAGAGATGTCCCGCAAAGATGCAATATTGTGTGTGCACAAACTAATAGGCTTCTGTGCCCAGAATGGACTGAGCAACGAGGCATACAGTCAGTCAGCCACTGTTGGGGATGCACGTGCAAGACACGGTCAGAACACTACACCAGACAAAAATCACGGCGTTTTTCCAGGCTCCGTGAGAACGTTGAATAAATTGTTTTCTCTGCAAGGAATCTCCGCGCTGTTCAGTCCGGTGCACAACGTGGTATGACAGAAAGGTGGGTGCTCAATCTCGGGCATGTATTGGCCTAAAAATGTGATATTTGGTTATAGTGCGGTACCACTTATAGTTAGGGCCTGACTTTTTCGGGTTTTATTTTTGGCCAAATTCGGGGGGTAAATATCGGGTGATATTTTTCATTTGAAAATTTGGGTGTATTCGGGTTAAATCCCGTTACGGCATATTCTGTCGTCAGGAATTCGGGTGTATTCGGGTGATTTTTTTTTGTTCAATAAAAATTTGTCTTAACATGGAACTAATGTTTAGCAATGTTATCAAAGTTTATTTTAATGCACGCTTATGAGTGTGCCACGCGACCCGGATGTTTTCGGGTAGATTCGGGTTAAACCCGAATTTTACAGATTTCGTTCGGGGGGTAAATATCGGGCAGATACGGGTTTAACCCTAAAAAGTCAGGCCCTACTTATAGTGCGGATTTTCGGCGGTCCCACGTTCACGTTACACATCGCGACACACGTTATAAGCGGTCTCCACTGTAGTATACAGTGCACAGACAAAAAGTTATTCCCCTACCGTTTTATTCCCAACATGCCATCCTCAGTGTTGCCTAGTGCATTTAACATTGAGAATTTGCCAAATGACCTGGAGAAAGGATCCTCAGTGTCTGAAGGTTTTGTAGTGGTAGTTCTCAGCAGTAAACAAATGTGCACAGATTTCTAGGGTGGTTGTATTCTGTTCAATTACAGTAATTTAGTTACTTGTAATTAATTACTCGACAGCCCTGTTCCACAGCATGACTGAAGCGTGCATATAGTACAGAAATCAAGTAGCGGCAGCAGTAATTTAGCTGAGCAACTCACTAAGATGTCTAAATAACACAAGAACAACGGGAAACTGACCCGCACACTTTGGTCCGGATGGTACGCATATCGGTAGAGGCATGGTAATACAATGGGGCCCCTTTCTGGATCCATTCTACTAGGGTTGTCATGCCACTCTTTCTTAGCTCTGCAGTACTTCACTGCTTCTGTATGGCATTGCTGGTACAGCAGAGGGTCTAGTCTACAAGAAAACAATATGTAAATGTTGATGTCATCTATTTTTCTATACTAACAGAACACAGTAGAGCTAAAAGAAATTAAATTTATACTAACTTGAAATCTCGAGCAACAAAGTACTGTATGTGAAGCAAGGACTCCTTGCATGTTTCACTCATGTGAAAGTTTTCAATGTGGTCCATCAAGCAAGACAAGACACTGAAAGGACGAATATTGGTGCTTATGTTAGGCTTCCTTCACGATAGTAGTACTGTATAAGCAGGGAGTGACTTTTTCGGGTTAAATGCCTTTCTCAGATTCGGGGGGTAAAAATCGGGCGCTATTTTTAAATCTCTAATTCGGGGAGAAATCGGGCGATAATTGTGCCTTCGGGTGTTATCGGGTGTTTTTGTTTCTCCTCTTGTCTATTAAGTCCTTTCCTAATCTCTCTTTTTTGTTCTTTTTTGTTCTTTTTCTTGTTGTTTTTGCGAGATCGTGACCTTCCAGCGGTAATCCCCGAAGGCATAGACAGTGTTGACGCACATGGGTGTATTTCTGACACACGTGGCGACCTTTGTTCGTCTTCAGTGGAAACGTCACTTGAGGATTTCATAGTGACTGGAATTCAGGAAGAAATCGGGTTTAGCCCGAAAAAGTCACTCCCTATGTATAAGTGGTTAAACTCGTGGGCTCAATAATTTGCGAAGTTGTGAGTGGTCAGGGTCAAGGCAATAATTCGTGGAACCTTAAATTAGCGGTATCGCGACTTTCGGTCCTACACCAAGCGTCCTAGGAGCTCTTCCCCTTGAACTTCCTGGACGAAGTTAACAATAGGTATCACAACTGGGCAGTAACTCGTTCCATTTATCTTCCTCTATAGTCCTTCGGACTCAGAGCTGCGATTACGGTGTCCTTACTCGGCTGGTATCTTGTATGAGGAGCAGGTACGATTGGCATACAATAGTGAATCTAACTTTTGCAAAGGCTGATATGTGGGCCAGCGTGCTCCAACTCAAATACACTGGTTGGATGATTCAGGCTTACAAGGAACTGGAGTCATGGAATGCGGACGTCCACGCGGGGGTTCATGAAGGCTGAGCTACTCTTGCAACAGAGAAGAACACTTTATGAGGTAATGCAGTGTAATAATGCAATTAACCGCATACGTAAGTTACCTCACTGTCTTGGGCGTTATTCCTTAGATATTTCGTTGTCGTATTTTTCGGTCATTGGTTAGAATATTTTGCGGAGCTTTAAATTCGAGAAGAAAACAGTGCTCGCTAATTTCACGAATGTTAGTTCGATGCATAAATTACTACTTATACAGTATGACATGATAAGCATCCACACCGTGACTTACCTGCCTCGCCCTGGCTTAACTCCTCGGCAGAGGTATTCTACATCTCGTTGGCACGATTCCTGCAGCACCGGGTCAACTCTCCAGTCCTCTCCGATACCAACCTCTTTCAATACCAACTCGACCTGCGCACATGAGGGTTGAAATAAGCGCTGATCCCGAATATCTTTGCTACTGGCGTAGCATCCGGTTCTCAAGGAAAACATAATGCGAGAGCCTTCTTATTGTGTCATCTTTTCTGTGTTTCTCAAGATCAGGGTTCTTCTAGCATCCATAATGACACAGAGCATCAATGTTTACGTGACTGCGGAGCTGGAAATTTTCCTTTGTGTCCTTGTGCTGAATATTTATTTACGCTACATCAATTTCCTCGTGTAACTTTGTGGAAAGTTTGACCATTGAAAGGTAAGTAGACACTGCAGGAGGCAAAGGAACAACTCTAAGGTTTATCCCTGGACGCTCTACACTATGTAATCTGTTCTGTACCGTAAAATCACAGGGGCAGGAAGTATGGATGTTCCGATGGGGGAAGTAATCTGCTTCTTGAAGGGATAGTAACCACTATTTACTCTCGGTGAACATATCGGTTTTGGAAACCATGTTTAGGGTGACCAGAAGTCCCATTTTGGCCGAGACAGCCCCGTTTTTGAAAGTCAATCCCGCTGTCACATCATTTTTGGCTTAGTGAAGCCACAAGTTCCATTTCCGCAGATTGCGAACAGTTTTGGAGTGTGTATGAAGAGTGGTAAATGAAACAAACAATGTTCACTCCTCATATGTTTAGTACAGTCAAACTCCTTTACAACGAACGCCTTTGTAATGAAAAGACTGTTATAACGAACGTTTTCACGGTCTGGTCAGGTGCCCATAGGATTTAATGCATACTTCGGACATTTATAATGAATTCCTTTATAACGAACGTACCAAAATAACGAAGTGATTTTGAAGTCGGGAGGGCAAAATTCGCGCCCTTTACAACAAAGTTTTGCAAGCAAATGTTGAATTGCGAACTTTTTGAGAGCGTTTCTCATTCCGACGGAGCACGCGGTGCGAGCTGTTGATGATGACGGATGACTGTTCCGCGGGGGTCATAAAAGGCGGGGAGAGAGAACAGGTGTTCATCCTCCTGGCATTTGTCCAACAGAATGACTTCTTCACGTGGGTGGGGCACAGTCGGGATTCGTGGACCTCGCTTGTGTGACCTGCTTTTTGGGGGAGACTGTACAGATCGTACGAGAACTGACACGCGAAACAACGGTAACGCTGCACCATCTCTTAGGCGAGAGCAGAGGCTTGGGAAGTGCCTGCCCTCCGCGTCCTCCTATCCGCATCAGCAAACGCAAGGACAGTCGCAGAAAAAATTTGTATCGAAATGATTGAACCAAAATAAAAATTGAGACAAGAGAATAGACACTGACTGGTCATTTTCCATTACTGTCAGTGAAAGAGGCCGGTCGTAACGCTTTTGTGTCTTCGTTTTTTACCCATGCTGCCGAAATTCACGAGATGAATCAAAAGGCCCAGCAGGCTTTCCACCAGTCGTGCGCTCGTAAAGCGAGCTTCTCCTAAAGCATACAGGTGTTAGGTGAAGCCGACTTGCGGAATGGTAACGTGTAATATTGCCAGAAGCTGTCCTCATATGTTCCCTCCACGTGTTCTGGTCGCTGTTTTCGTCACACAGCTTCGCGGCTTATTGTTGCGAGGGGGGTAAATAAGTCAAAACAGAGATAAGGTTCCAGGTCTATTGTAGGTTGAATGTCTGAGGTGCATCTTTATCGGAGCAACAAAATTCTACCAATAAACAAGATTGCTAGCATTTTAGTTTTTCCTTTGAAACATCAGTTTTAACGAAGTTACCTTTACAACGAAGATTTTCCGCGGTCTCCTGAAGTTCTTTATAAAGGAGTTTGACTGTATATTCTTAGTATATTTGAATAAAGATATCACAAAAATACTTTCTTTCACGAAACACAATTTAGTATTGCAGAGCCTGTTATTGCATACATGTACTTTCTTTTGCTCGGACGTGGATGCAGACACTTTTGTGCAGCTGAATTTAGCATGTTTGTACAGGCTCCAACAAAAGCGACACCCCAGCGGTAAGCGGAAGCATGCTTGTTCACTCGTTCAGAGGGGTGGAGGAGTGAGCCCTGCAGAGACACCAATTCAAACCATCTTTCGAGCACATTCAAGCCATACCAAAACTACCGCAGTGTGTTGCTACCAGCGCACTTGCTACCCCTCTGAACGAGTAAACGAGCCCATTTCCGCAAGCTAGAAGGGTGTCGCACCGAGGAGAAAGTGCACCGCTCGCATGTTCCGTAAACTTTTGTCGGGACCCGTACAAACTTGTTTTGACAACCTTCTGGCATTGTCCAGAAGTCCAGAATTTGATGTTTCCGGTGCAACTAAATCTCGTAGCAGAGGTCCTCGTCAAACCAAGTATTTTCCCGGTGCGCATGGTGACTTTGTTCAGTATTGTACTGTGCTTTCACAAGACAAAAAAAATCGTACTCTCTACATTCCCTCTTTCCTCCCCTCTGCTCGTATGTTGCTTCCAAGCTGATAGTGCCTTGTCACCCGTGGGGCTTTCCACATCACACCTTTGTGTTACTTTCCGCAGTCACAGTGGCTTTGGTCCCACTGCAAGTTTCATATTAACATATATCGCTTCAGGTTTGCATGCACTATTACACACCGGCATACAACAGGGCCTTGTGTTTTAGGGTTAAACCCTGTAAAACCCGTTTTTACCGCACGATCTGCATCATTGTCACTTGGGGTAAAACCAGAAAACCTCCGAAAACTAACTTGGCAAAGTGGCAATTCAGCCACAATATGGGCACGGGAGAATGCTAAGCACTGCACATTCAGCATGGCTGTTCCACATCTTGTGTTCATCTAAAATGCGAGAAACGCTTTTTTTTATTTTCCACACAAAAATGCGCTCTTCCACCTGATTTTACCCGATGTTACGACTCCCAAAACTAAAACCAGATTTTCAAAAAAACATAAAACTCTAAAACACAAGGCCCTACATATACACAGTACAGGATTAGTTTCTAAGTGAAACCTAGGATGCTACTCCCTGCTCAAGAGCAAACAGACAAATTACCGCATTTATTCGATTCTAGGCAGATACTTTTTTCAAAGTTTCTGGGTACAAAAGCATGGGTCCGGCTTTGATTTGAGGACGCAGTCAGCGCTACTCCGTCCGCTTCCACCCGGTTTCGCCATCTCCACGCACAGCACACGCTGCCAGTCATTATTGCGCTTCCAACGTGCAACGTGTTCGCGACGACATGGCACCAGTCAAGCGATGCCACAACACTGCGGCATTCAAACGCAAAGTCATTCTCGCTGCCGAGCAAACATCAAACCTTCAGCCACAGCGAGAATTCGGCATCAATGAAAAGAACATGTGCCGCTGAAGGAAAAAAACACGCCGTTAAGCCAACTTGCGAACTGGGTAGTGGCAGCTTGGCACGAGATTCCCGCAGAGCTGATCATACAATCATTTTTTTAAGTGTTCAATTTCCAACACGTTGCACAGATCCCAAGACAGTGCGCTGCGGGAGGAGGACAGCAACAAGGAGTCCAGTGACGGTAGCAGTGACGACGATGATAAGCAACATGCCGAATATCGATAACGTATGCGTGTTTGTTTGCGTTTGTTCGTAACTTTGTGCAGATGAGCTTGCAATCGAGGAAGTTTCTTTTTTTTTTCCCCACCATCGGATTTCCGGGGGTCAGCCTAGAACCGGGACCAGCCTAGATTCGAGTAAACACGGTAGGCTACAAACTACAGATGGATCCTGCAATACCTCTCTGCGACACTTGTCCGAGATGTGGCTCATTCCATTCTTAGGAGAAGGTCGCGCATGCCTCATGAGGCAGTGAAGGGTCTTGCCGCCCTGCTCGAGTCTCCGTTGGCAAAAATTTGTAATGTCACCCTCGCATGCAGTTGCCAAGTCAGGAGTTAGCTGATACTGCTCCATTAGGTAACGCCGATGCTCCAGCATTTCAGCATGACACTCTGCCGCTACTGGGTAGTCTAAAACGGAAAAGATACACTGTTTTGCACAAACAATAATCCATAAAGCTGGAAAATGGTGTACCTTTGTGAAGCGCATTTTCTAGGCACAGGAGAATCTGAGCAAGCCGAAATTCCCTGCGCTGCGACGTATCGTCTCTGCAGTGGTACATCCTTATATCATCACGACAGGCGCGAGACAGACCGCGGTTCACTCTGTAGTCTTGCATTGTGAGCTTTTCCCGCTGAAGTAACTTCTCTTGACACTGCAGAGGGATAGCAGTGCTTCAGGATCATTCATAAATGACAACATCAGTTTGTATAATTTTTTTAAAGCCCGGTAGCAAGCTACATATTCCATAACACTCAGATAAGTACAGTCAAACCATGATATAACGAAATTCACAGGGATCACAATTGCTTTCATTCTATTGAATATTTCATACTAAAATTGACAAAATCTAAAAAGACTTATGTCATAAATTGTGAAGAGGCAAGCAACATGTATATACAACAGAATCTCGATGATACGGTTGCAGAATTTTTCCTGGCTGGAACGCCTCATGTGTAATGTGTTATGTTTCGGGATAGTACGAACACTCCTCTTGGTCACAGTAGAGGATAGGAACAGGTGAGCCGTCGTGCAGGCTGTGCGCATCACCCATACTGCAATGGAAACAGAACTCCACGACATGGCAGTGCCTTCTTGGCCGCCCTACCTCTCCAGGTACAGTGCCAGCTAGCTGACGACACTAGGCACGAGCAACGCAAGCCTGATCGGTTGTGATCGTCCCAACTTTCACTTTACAGACGGCGGAGGTCTTTTGCTTTGCCGATGGAGGATGACTGAAGGGGTTGACCAAATACTAGCACTGCAACTGGGAGGCTCAAAATAGCGACAATGACGAAATAAACTGTATGAGCAGCCAATAGCTGAAATGCTGCACTACCGTCGTCCTCATTATAACAAGTGGCACACATTTGCGCCTCTGTTCATTTCCTTGACCTTGGGGCAAATGTTAGGAACAGAGCAAATGCTGTTTGGGGAATTTTTCTATCATTGTACCAAGGTGCTGGCTTAAACTCTTTCATTCTAGCAGGAGTTAAAATGCATTGTTCTGTGATGGGGAATGTAAATTACTTCACTGTATCACGAATTTCGTTTCGTCTTGTTTTGCTGTAACAAGGCTTGACTGATTCTAATTTCAAGAAGGATAGACACCATTCATTTACTGTTTGCTCAAACTGTGCATTGGCAAATACATTTTCCATATCTATTCAACAAGTGGTTTATCCCCTTTCCCCAGAAATTACGAAGATAAGAAATGTGCAAGTATCAAAAAATCGTGAAAAGTCTTAAGGGGCGAGAGAATAATGTGGAGAGAGAGCAACCTCCATTACTTCTTTGCGAGCTAGCGTCATTGAAATCAGATGGTCGGCATGCACCTAGCCCAGTCAGTTATGAACTGTTAAGTGCAATGCATTATCACTTCACTACTCTTGGAGGCTATGGCTCTTGAAAGTGTCTCCTACCTATGTTTTTGCAATAAAAATGTAATTCTCGATTTTTCACAACACGTGAGCGAGCACTTTCATATCGAAGTCTTGTGTGCAAGCGCTTCAATGGGCAAGATGACAAATATTTTTCTGGCTACGCTACTGCCTACCAGCAATCTATATTAGGACAATGACTGTTCTGTCCCAGCTCATGTGTGTACTCAAAACTAAAAATGATATCCTTCACAAATGCAAAGCAATGACATTCTAATGGCATGCCTAGCTGAGCAGGTTAACTACCCAAATTCATACTTTTGACTACTCCGCAGCAGATACTAGTAAAAATATATTAGAATGAACAACAGATCTGCACAAGTCCCCCAAACACTTGACGCCCTTGACCAGTCCCCTGTCACATTTATAAGCTTAAGCATCATGGATGGATGGTCCCTTGTTATGATGAAATAACCTCTTAATAATTGACAGTACCAGTGTACCAATCTCAATATTTCGTTCACATTCAAAGCTCTGAATATTTACACAGACATACTCTTTTAACCCAATCTGGGAGCTCCAACATGCTTCACGATTCATCAGAAACTCAACATGTATTTACTCACCGCTGCACTCATGTCCCTGTGTGTACGATGCCTAAACAGGCACTTGTACACCCTGCCCTCTCCCGAAGGGACGTCTGCGCAGAATCTGTCTCGATCATCACGACACGCAAAGAACAGGGGACGGTCCAAATGGAAGTCTTCTCCTTGCAGTCGTGCCACTCGTAGGATCTCTGCACGACAGGCCTCCTGCAGGTGGTTGCTCACACTCTCCAAACACTCAATCGTCTGCCCTTGAGAGTGGGGCTCCTGAAAAGAAGGTTTTATTTGGCACCCATTGTTACCCATATGGTACTATTGGAACTAGAGGTATTTACTTTTCCAACCACCACCTACGTTTAGCCTCATTCCCTTGTGCAGGCTTAGCATAAGGGGCACCTTGAACATTTTTTTTTCCTCTCTCTGGGCAATATGAACGTACTACCTCCAGGAACTGTCACGCAAAATATTTCTTTTGGAGGGGCGCGCAATTCCCGAGAAGATTAGCTTATAAGAGTGCGTGCAGTGGCAGCAATCTCTGCCAGCGCCTTCCGGCGTGTTCAGCGGACGTCAGATCAGCAGAGCACTTTCACTGGCGTAGAAAGGAAGCAAAGTGTCATTTTAAAAAGACCCTTGTGCACAATAGTGATTCTTCACTTTCGTATTACTATGGGCCTCTGCATTTTATCTGGCATACTTCCATTAATTGTTCAAACTTGTTTCTAAACTTCAATTCCAGGATCCTGTGTGAATGACAAAAGTGGACAAGGCCAGAAAGCCCTGTAGAATGTGGGCGATGAGGTCTTGGTCCAATTCACCAACATAATGACCCTTTCCATGCACTATTAAAGTAAATCAAAATAAATAAGAAGTAACTACAAATCACTATTTAAATTTCCTGGTAATACAAAGCGAAGCTGCCTCAAAAATGTGATTAGAGATTGTACATAATCTGGAATAGAGAAAATATGAAGGTAGAAGCATGTTACGACTCACTGTCAGAATCTTGCTATAAAAATACGGTATGAATGGGCTTGAGACAAATAGAATGCAAAATCAGCAGGTACAGTAAGGCAACATACCGAGGAGGTCTTTGCAAGACGTCCACAGTGGAATTTTTGAATATCAGCATCACACTCTTCAGTAAACTTGTAGATGAGGCGATAGTCGCTGAACACCAGCACTTCCATGTGATTGAGGAACGTTCGGCATGCTGTATCACTTGCATTGTCAGCATGGTCCATCAGACAGGCCAGCATTTGACCTCTACCTCCAGGTTGGCACTCAGGATGCTTGAGTAATACACAAGGAAGAAAATATACATATTGCAATGGATTTCTAGGTGCTCCAAACAACTTTATCTCCTGTGCAAGGATACATTATATGTGCTCCTAACTTTGTTTGACTATATGTTTTTGTTTAGCAGAAAAATCTAATTATACTGAAGTCCCCATAAGCTCTAAGGCAGACAAGAACCATTTCACACACTAAAACATACATTTGTATGTCAAAATATCATTTTTAACTATAACAAATACCTAACATTTATGTCCAAACTAATTGAACAGGGAACAGCATGATGTACATATGTCAACTGTAACTGAGAATTACAAAGGTGTATTTTACCTCAATTGTTTCATCCCAATGGACTCTTTATGTACGAATACTGGCTAATTAAACTGACACATTTTGCATGGAGCACAGAGGAAAAGTAAAATTTGGGGGCTATAAACTATGTAGTCAAGCTGAAGAGCCATGCAGTTACTGAGGATTGGAGCTGTTCTTCATTGTCAAGGAGAGGTTTCTTGATTTTGTATTTTGTCATCTCAATTTTCCCAATGTGACATTTTTGGGATATTTCAATTGTATCTGCTGCATTTTGGGGAAGAGGAACTTTGGTACTCAAAATACATGTATTTACTACTTTGTTATTGTTTCCTCTTGGGGAAATATTGTGCAGGTGCACACTGAAATTGCCAAACTTTTAACTTCTGTTCTCATAACGAGACACCTATTTAATTAGCACAGTTATTGCACTGATATACTGCAAGGCATGTAGCATGTATTTTGGGAAGTCATTCAGGTAAGCTATAGAAGACTCAGTAGAAGCAAGGCAAATATCACAGGGAGGGATTAAGATTGGTACAGAATTGGTATAAATAGCAGGAACTGAATAAACTTGTGCTTTGGGCTACGAGTTAGGTAAAGAACAGTGCAACTGTGTAAAGAGTCATTATTTTCTCATGCATCTTGCAACATCTCACCACGTTCAACTGCCAAGGGATAGCCTTAGCACAGAACAAGACCCATGTTATGACATTTAGAAATGTAATGGTGTAGTTGCCCTGTACATGGCATACATACATCTCTCTGTATGTGCATTCAGGTTAGAATTAGTACACCCTACCCCCGTTTATCCGGACTTGACCGTTCCCAGCAAAAATGTCCGGATAGCGGGGCATCCGGATCAGTGAAATATGATATTTTGAGCTGTCCACGAGGCCCGTATTTACTTCCTAATGCATGTGAAACTGCCCATACTCATTTGTGCAAGACTACTAAAGCACCAAGCTCTCCTAAGCTCTCAGTTATGGCACTAACTTCAGGGGAACATTTTTAGGAACTCTTTTGCTCAAAAAGCACCACAGCAGCTCCAGGTGCATTTCGGGCCTCTTGGAGGGTCACCACACGTGCTTCTTCAGTGTTGTCATCTGATTCACGGCTGTCGTCGTTGCAACTGACAACATCAACGTCGTCTTCATCAGAAATGATGGCACACGTTTCATCACAGCCATCCAAATCAAGGGACCTAAATTCTGCTGGCAGACTTTTTGACTGACTTTCTTACTTTCGGACTGAAGGTCCTTCCTTCCTCTGCAGCTTCAAACAACTGTTCTGGTCATCACCCCGCATGGGTACAATGGGCAAGAGGGAAATCGTTGAAGCATAGTATGGAGTAGTTCGCTCTACCCTCAAGTTTGTCACCCCCGCTGGCAAAAAATGTATGTCGCACACGGACTCTCACCCAAGACCACATAAGTGAGGCAGGTTGTTGGGTACTTTCCCAAAGTGGTTCCTGGAAATTCTTGTCTGGATCTGGAAGCTGAGGCCCGGATAAATGAAGCTAAAATAGATGGACTAAAATCTGTCCCCATGATTTTTGGGCCCGATAGCGCGAGATCCGGATATGTAAAGCCTGCATAAACGTTGGTCGACCGTATATGAATTAGTTCCGATCAAGGCGGGGAGCAATGGCAATCACAATAGGTCTACAAATTTCATTTCTCCATTGGCGAAGTCTCATGTGTAGGTACTGTCAACGATAAGAAATTTGAGTACTTAGATCCTTCAATGTTTCCTCTTCTCTCTATCCCTCTCTATCTTTTTTTTCACATCGACTGCTGTCACCCCCCACCCCAAGAAATTCCTTAAAAAAGACACCCGAAGAAAACGCCAAGAAATATTGTGCTCCATGCATCTTTTTGTCAAATTTCTAGCTTTACACAAATTCTTTGGTAAATGCTATTGATTTTGCAGAGTGCCTTACTACATTGTATAAGTGTACTTACCGCAGCAAGTAGATTTGGACATAGCTTTGCCGCTGCATTGTTAAATCGGTTGTCCTGCGTCAAGTTCCTCTTGAATGTCCACAGGAGCTACGAAGACTCGATACATTAGTACATGTATGGCATACTACTAATTAAATTGAAGACGTGCTACACATGCACAAGAATTATATCAAAGCAAACATACTCACATGATGACATTCTGCAGACAGACTGCTGTCTTCCATCCGCTGAAATTGACAAGAAATAATGTCATATTGGCAAACTTATCAGTAACATGACCACCACTTTGCAGTTGTGATACTCATTCACAGTGTTGAGGACAACTCTTTACTGTAACCGAGATTTTTTTTTTTTTTTTTTACTTTTAGCTTAACTCGTTACTTCTAACTTCCAGTAACTTCTTCAGGAACTAATTCCTTTGTCACAAGAACTTGGGGTAAATTCCTTTTGTTCAATTCCAGTGCACATATCATACAAGCTGTATCTCCCCTCTCTAATGAGAAGAAAGTCATGTGCGCGCCGGTTCAACATACACAGTGCATCTGATCCTGTTCCGTTGTTGAGCGGTGAACACCACAAATTACGGTTTGGCCGTCTGTTCGGTGACTAGGGAGGCATTCACCCTAGCGACCTGTATTGGTTTTATAATGGTGGAGGGCACTATGTAGCTACATTAAATGCTACACTTCACAGAGTTCTACGAAATGGGCACAGACGATGACAACTCATAGAACTGAAAATTCCGATGACTGTTTTGTTCTCCATTAAAATAAAATTATTCAGATGTCAAAATAATCAAATATTAATATAAGGAAGCACATCAAGGTAGGGCACCTTTCACCATATCGGAGACCGGTATGATTCTGATGCATCAAAGCTATTATACGTCTTAAACCACCCATTGTGACATTAAGATCTTAACTACCTATTTTCCGGTGTATGACGCAGGCATTATACTGTAAAAAGTGCTCTGAAGAGGTCCTGCACGTTATACCAGGAAATATTTTCCTGCAGAGTTCCTTTTCAGGTCTGTGACATACAAATTCTAGCCTCTTCCAGCGTGTGCTGTGGCTTTCTCCCAAATGTTGAGAAGGGACGCGAAACCAAAAGCAGAGAGGAAACTGAAGTATACTATGAGACCAACTCTGTTGTATTCAGAGTTTAACGGCTTTGACTAAATGTGTTTCAAACATAGCATATGCATATATGATACACCACCTTGGTTTATTGTGTATACTGGTAGCAGTACAGAAGCTTGTAGCACCACTACGGTGCATGTCATGCACAACCTTTTTTTCAAATTTGGCACATTTTTAGGGGTGCGTTATACACCGGAAAATACGGTAATAATAAGAAGGTCAAGAACTAAAAAGTGCATATTACGTAGCAAGTAACTTGAAAGTAACTAGTTACTTTTCCAAAGTAATTTAGAAACTTCAAGGTCACTTTCATAACTAGTAACTTAGTTACATTTTCTACACAGTAACTTAACTTACAACGGGTTTCTTTTTGTTGAGTAACTTACTGATCTCTGCTTGTTCATACCACAATGCTAGGCTTACATCAACTAACTGCAGCACTATACTGCCTGTTTCTGAGAAAAATCTTTTCTTGCACACTGAAAGAGCACCATGTGGTAGGGTGCCCACTGATCGGGCCATGTGGAGAACTTTGATGTGGCTGTCTTTGAATGGTCAATTCCGACCCACAAAGCAGAAGCACTCTCATCCACACGCTTCCAGTGACTCAAGCAAAAGGAGCATGCTCGAAGAAGTTGCCCAAGACTCAAACTACTGTCTGCACGTCCTTGAAAGACACGCTGGAACATCTAAGCCGAATGATATGAGGATCCTACACTCAGACAAATACCACCCCTATCACATCAGACTACAACAGAATTTTCAGGCAGATGATTATTTGTTTGTTTGTTTATTATACGTTCAGGGCCCTCACATGAGGGCATTGCAGAACGGAGTGAGTATTTACAAAATACATGTGTAAATAGCTGCAACGAAACACAAAATGACCGTGGTGTGAAATCACAGACAACAGCCCGACAAGAAAACACAAAACGAAAAAAAATATTGCTGATGCACAGATTAGCGAGCATTGTATTGTAAATTAGTTTGTTGATGATGTGCTGATGAAAGATAGGAAATCAATGCCTCCTTGAAGTGTGTCACGGAAGTTTGTGAGACAATGGATTGGGGAAGCGAGTTCCACTCGCTTATGGTGCGGGGAGCAAAATATGTATCATATATTAATGTTCGACAGAGAGGGCGATTTAGTTTGAAGCAGTGGTCTAGTGGTGATGAGATGTGTACTGCAGACATCAGGAATTCAGGCTGTGATGGACAAAGAAAGAAAATCTTGTACAACAATCACAATCGTGCTACTGCACGTCTGTCTGAAAGGCTAGGAATATTAAGTTCAGATTTCATGCTTGGTGTGGATGCACGATAATCATAGTTAGAGAGTATGAATCTGGATGCACGGTTCTGAACGGCTTCAATGGAATTAGTGAGATATTGCTGGTGCGGATCCCATATGGACGAAGCGTACTCCAACTTTGGACAAACGATCGCTAGGTATGATAGCCGTTTTAGGTCAAGTCTGTTGTCTTACATTTTCCCAAAACATTAATTAAAAAGTTAGTGAATTTTAGGTAACTAGTCGTCCAGTAACTACATACGCTTTCCCACAGGATGTCCACCTGGCCTGCAGAAATGGCATCAGTTCTCACTTTTCTTTTTTTTTCAGTAAAGGACAAAAAAGCACCCTGTATAATTTCACATTGAGAATAGGTTCATTAGTCTTCACAATTACAGTAAATTTGAAAGCAATTTGGAATTTCAGTAAAAAGGCAGAAGATAACAACTGAAGATTGTAGCTGAGATGCTTAAAGACTGAGCATGTTTTGTGGCCTTGAGGGCTGAGAAGTCGTTTCATATTTAACCGTTAAGATCACTGAAAAGTTATTCTTATTAGCCCTTTCAGGCTACAAAGATGTCATAAAGCAGCCATTATTTTTAAGCATGTCACCTACACATTTTGCTACCGTCTGCTACAGGTGCGGATCCAGAACCTCACTTTGGGGAGTTGGGGGTTCTTCCTAGAGACACGTAACGGAGGGGGGGTAATCTAATCGTTAACCAAATGCTTTGGGGGTGGCGGGCGATACCCCCTGGATCTGCCACTGGTCTGCCATGGTGCATGTAGTACAGCTTCATAGGATTTCAATTATAACTTTTGTTTATATTTTAGTCACTTTCAAATTGACCATGACACCAGCGGCCATTGAGCCTTCTTTTTGTGCAAAATTATGCATGTTTGCATTGCATAATTATTGCACATGACATACTGAACATGGGATCGTTTTACCACATATACTCACTCACTTTCTAACATTTGTTTCAATGTACAAAAGTCTACCACATGGCATCCCCTAGGGAAAACGCCTGAAAAAGCTACGCTCAGGCCTTTCCAATATGGAGTACACCTTCCAGCGTGCCTGGATCTATGTGATATTATCTACACATGGCATTCACCCTTTATACAAGCTTGAAAAGTAGTGGGGAAGCAGTCATGTACATTTCTGGAACGTTTTCCTGTCCTTTACTAAACTGAAGTACGTGTAGCAGTGTGCACACATGCTGTTACGGTTTCAAACACACCTAACGTGTCAATAGCAATGTCCATAAATACTACTGACAGACTGAAAGCTGCACCTGCTAACACATATATCACAAATGTGTAGCAATAAATAAGAACATACTAATACAGGAGCTCTAGAAGGTGTAGAGCAGGTTTGTTAAAACTGTCTTCTATGCATTCCATCATATCAAAATACTAGTACACTTCTTCTACACACTTTATTACGCTCACTCAAGTGAGATGCTGCGCATTCAAGGCTATTTAGGTGGCATTATTCGATGTCTGTGAATAAGGCAGTTAAATTGTAGCTCACAGCTGGTAAGTGTGGCGGCTTCCAAAGTCCCAAAAGCACTAGAAAGAGGCGTGACATGCTTTGGTGACAGAGAAGCGCCACTTTTAGAAGGCAACTAGAGTACAATATTTGTGTAGTTAAGGACGTTCCATACTTGTTTCAGGGACATTTATTAAATGCAAAGACTGTTTTCTCTGTCATGGTTCCCATTTCATACACAAGCGAAACTAGGCATTTAAATTGCTTTTTGAACTGCTGCTGCACATTTGCTTCGCATAAACAAAGAAAGATTTCCTTGAACGGTGCTTCACAGTGTACCTCACAATTTGCGTAAAAACTGTGCTTCAGCATCACACTTTAATTGTCGCAGGAATGATACCTCACATTTACCAAGGCCATATCTTGTGCTAGCATGTGAAACGTGTAGAAAAGGGACACGACCACAAAAATGTTTAACTAGTTGTCATGTTCAAAGTATTATATATGGATTGGAATAAAAATTGCATTAATCGAGTATAACTACTAAAAATTAATTGCCCTGAAATATTACAAAGATGTTCCATCCCGTTGCATCAGTTCATCATACACATTTCATCCCAGAGCTACGGCACTTTTTCGGATGCAATGTGTTTTGGATATACAGGTATACATGTGTCTACTAGTATAGGAAAGTGGGCCTATTGGTCACATGTATTCATCATGTGAAGTTTCGGAGCTATAGGTGTTTGTCGTCTCTTTCTCTCGTCTGCCCGCACTTCAGCTCCACAACTGCACGCAATGTATACATGTGTTGCATGTGAACGGGACAGCCAAGCAAAGACGGATATTTTTCTACCAAGGTCACAGGGAATCAGCAACACCCAACACCAAGAGAAGCGTACAAGATGCCCTTACACATCAAACATGTCCAGACAACAAACACTGCTTAAGCCATACGTTGCACTGGATCAGTGTTATGTGCATGGCCGGAAAATTTTGAGTGAAAGAAAAAATTACGAGGAAATTTGCGTAGGACTCAAGCAAGCACATCTGAAAAAAGAATGTTCAGACAGAGAACAACACAGAATCAAACAGAGATACACATTTTTCAGTCATTACTTGTTTTTTTCTCCTGAAAAGTACAGCATGGTTAACTTAAAAATGATTCTTCATCAGGAATCAACACAAGTGATGTATACAAATGCTCCTGGCACACTGCTCATTTTATCATTATCGTTATTTTGCATGAGTGTAATCTGCTGTTGTGCTCACTTTTGTCTATGTTTCTATGAGAATTGCATCATGACTAAGTGTTCACCAAACTGGAAATCAAAGTGACCAAAGCTACCACGTTGTTGAGATGCTGCTCTATGGAGTATTCCAGAATGATCTGAAGTCCTTGTAATTTACATTCTTTTCCAGAACTGTTTAACCAATTTTAACAAGACTGGGAGCATAACAGTATCTGTCAGATATGTTCAAAGGCTATATGCCAAACCATTCACCCAACAAAGCTGCTCAGAATTAGCAAAAATTGTCGAAACAGCAAGTAACAATAGCTGTTTCTGAAAACCGTATCACTGTCAAAAGAAATTCTGCCCGAACAAGGTCAGTCATCAGGTGGCAAAAATGCCCACGTATGGCAAACAGCAAATGCACACAGAAAAGGTCTTCAAGCAGCATACAACCAGCTGCATATATAAGCCTTTGATGAGATCAGAATCCACTATTACGGCATCATGGTCGAACAGCACATCCTTCAGTCAAAACAATGTTGACCAGAGAAAAAGCACACCCTACGTTGCAGATTTCATTGTGTTTTGGAAAACTTAACAGTGACAGCAACATGGACATGGCACTGCCTTTCTTGAATGTCAGCCTTGATTTTAAGGTGACGCCAAAGTCAATCACCTAGGAATGGTTGATGGTAACGAGCTGGAGTTTTATGAAGACTCTGAGTGATGATGTCTAATTGGAAAAGTTTAGTGCAAAATTTGGATGTTTAAACCTTGCCAATTGTTTTACTTTTACCAGTGACCAAGATTGAAACAAATCTCCCTGTTTTTTTTGTGTTTTTTTCTAAGCTTTCCAATATTTCCCAACGTATGGGTACCGATACATGGTATACAGTATAACAACAACAAAAAAAAAAAAGCTTCACAATAAAGGAGGTTTGATGTTTCTTGGCGCAATAACATCAGAAAAAATAAAGAAGGTGGCGACAAGCATATATTCACACCATGTGCCATGGAATTCTATTGGAATGCGAAGAGCTGAAGCATACATTCGGTTCAGGTCTTTTATTAACAAATCCATCTGTGCGTAGATTATGAAACTGACGCATTGTCACGTGGGTACACGTGTCAGGAACCCCTTTTCCACCTTACACGACGACGACTCTGGTTAGCCGACAGAAGAAAATGAAGTACAGGCAAACGGGACGCTGTTACTACAGATGTGAATGAACGACACTTTTCTCATCCAAACCATCTGGAAGCTGTTCGTGCTCCGTGACAGGCGTGACTGTTCACGAAAAACCCGACTCGCGCTATTTGACTGCGTTACCGCTGCAATGACTAAAGGTCGCATTCCGACTAAATCGTCACCTGTCAGTGTAAGAGGTCTGATATGTCGTCAAGTCACACAAGGTGAGCCGTGCTCATGAGTGTTGTGGCTACAAACCGGCACAAGATATGCGCAACATTTCCGAGGCTCATTAGTAATTACCTACCTTGTCGTCCTGCACGCATTCCAAGACATCGTAATTGTTTGAGAGCGTGCTAGGTCCACACAATGCTCGCAAGTCACTCGCGCACTCCTTGGTTTCCGCTAGTTTTACGGTGTTCACGTCTCTCTCAAGCACATTCTGCTTGTCTCTCGACAGGTCGGCGTGCGCTGCTCGAGGTACATTGTCAATATGAGCGTTTTGGCTTTCGACAGCAATGTCATTCCCTTGAGACAAAGGTTCACCGGTAACCGTTATCACACTGGCATAGTAAAAAACGAGAAACACGCAAACTGCCACATGAAAACTCTGCGGCGCAAAACGGGAGGGCAACTTTGCGGCCGCCATCTTGAAGCGGGGACTTCTCGGTGCCGCCTGTGTCGTTGTGGGCGGGAATACTCCCTAGGAGCTGACGCGGAAGCGTGACGGAAGCGACGGAAGTTCGCTAGACGCCGCTGGAGTTCGAACACGCGCAGAGCTCTGAACACTCGTACGCGTTTTTATCAGGGTTCCCCTCAACATATACATGTGCAGGCGCAACCTCGCTGATATATCTGGCTCAAACTTGTCTTGAGCTTTAATGCGATTCGCAATGAAAAGCCATTTCCCCATGACGCTGCAACACGTGGTATCATGAGACAGAATTAATTTTCACGAGGCTTTCTCTCTCTCTCTCTCTCTCTCTCTTTGGTCTCTTGTCTTAAAATTGTAACTTTTGCTATTGCTGGATATTGCTGCACCAGTCGCGAATCTGTTTTTCGACACAGTGCCTGTTAATTTTTTTCTTCGGCTATGCATATCGCGCTACACCAACTGTCATAAAACAGGACGATGACAAGTCCGGATTTTGTAACGATAAACAAATTTCAATTTGCCCAATTAGTATTCCCATACACCTTCCGATACCTTGCCTGTCACATCTAGGCTAGGGTACCTAAAATGATTTCCCCAGAAATCGCCCCCCCCCCCCTCGTAAAGCTCGTAAATATCACTGTCAATTATCATTAATTTGACTAAATTAGACACGCTCTTCACATTGGTGGGGTAAAAAAGTGACCTTTACTAGGCAAATTTCCGACTTAAGCTCGCAAAAATTTACATAATTAAACTTACGTTACACAACATTCACATGAGGAGGTGGCAAAAACCCAGTAAGAACAAATGCCATTAACCGCATGACTCTAGGTGGTGTAGTTTTTTTATTATAATTCAATGACACGTTTTCTGGGACACCCTGTATGTGATCTTGCCACCGTTGGAATGTCGGTGTAGGCGAAATTAGCCGCGGTACGTGTATTTCGTTGCAACATTTTTGTTGTAAATACAGTCGACCCCCGTTTATCCGGACGGTGCCGTCCCCGGCGAAATCGTCCGGATACTGGGGCATCCGGATAAATGAAACGACCGAATAGAGACGTCCTACAGAGTAAGGTTTAATTAAACCACAGAAATCTCGTCAATGACAGCTGTTACATAGTAGTGTAGGCACTCGATTCCTGCAAACTTTTGCTAATTGCATTGAGTTGAGCCACGCTGTTGCGCTGCTCGAAGAATGTGAGTGCGGTCGCAAAGTGTCAATGTCCGAGCCTTGTTTCTCACTGGCGTCATCGGCACCGTCTTGCTGCACATGATCGGAGACACACCGTCGTCAGTCATAGCTGCACACGCGTCATCATCCTTATCAACGTCAACGTAGTCAGAAACCGCAGCATCATCTACGGCAGTCGCAGTGAGTCTCTGCATCAGGAATCGCAGCTCAACGGGCCGTAAGCAGCAGGCCCTCGGGTTGGAGTTTTCCCCTCTAGAACCGGACAGTTGCTCGAGATATTTCCAAATGACTCGACTGGTCAACGTGACGCACAAATAGAAAAGGGGGTCATCGTGCACGGTTGTCTCCCCTACGGAGGAATGTAGGTCCCCGACGTGTGACGGGAATAACCCCAAAACAGCGAAAAGGGTGACGAAGTGGGGTCAGCGTCTCCTCTTACTCACGGTAGTCCGGATAACTGAAGCTGGATTACAAGAATTTTCGACTTTCGTTCCCTGGAATTCTTGTCCGAGTCCGGAAGCTGAAGTCCGGATAGACGAGAACAAAATACATGGAGGAAAATCTGTTCCCGTACCTTTTGTCCGGATACCGCGGGATCCGGATAAATGAAGTCCGGATAAACGGGGGTCGACTGTATTTAATTTTCTATGGCGGACTGGGGCAGGAGATTGCAACGCTCATGGCGGATTTTTGGAATTAACACGGGGGAGGGGAAATGCTCCTCCTATACCACAACAGTTACCTGCCAAATAGAATTTCATCTGGGGAGTTGAGAACAGGGGTCGTACCATTATTTGATGTTCTGCGTATATTTTAAGAAGACCTGAAAACCTGAAGAAGTGCAGCCTACTGCACGAAAGTCTTGTTTTTTATGTATACAGGGTGCCCACGCTAAGTGTGAACAGATTTTTTTAAAATATATAAAACACTTTTTCCAAGATGAAATCAATTGCAATATAGCATATATGCTGAAGGGCACTCCCTAGCAGGGCATTAGCAAAGTCCAAAGGCAATGTCAAATAAAGAAAAAAATGGCGTTCCTTCACGATTTTTTTGCGGGCGATCTATCGAACGGATTTTTGTTCTGAAAACGGCTACGATATCAGGTGACCGAAAGGAACAGATGTTCTCATCGGGACAACTTTGTAGCTTCTATAATTAAAAAGTTAATTAACGAAAGTTAATAAAGACATTGCCTTTGGACTTTGCTAATGCCCTGCTAGGGAGTGCCCTTCAGCATATATGCTATATTGCAATTGATTTCATCTTGGAAAAAGTGTTTTATATATTTTTAAAAAACCTGTTCACACTTAGCGTGGACACCCTGTATAGTAAACAGTTGATGCTCTTAACCGTCTTTGTTATTTTTGATTCTGCATCGCCGGAAACTTGTACATTGTTTTTTCTTCACGTTCTACGATATATTTTAAGTGTAAGTGCTTTTATAGCAAATCGCAAACGTAACCTTTATCCATTCAATTTGCGCTGACAACCCGCATGTAACTTCACCGGCCTTGTGAATGGTCCTGAGGGTATACTAAACGGTGATGCTCAGCGAGCCCTTTCATCACCTCAGCTTATGAACAAAACAATGGCAAAGACCACCACCACCTGCTCAAAATCAGCACAGCCATCACCTGTGAACCCATTTCAACCCTCACATTTGGCATGGAATGGCCTCACACATGGCAAATAATCTTTTAAGCCTCTGGATCATCATCTGCGGACTTATTTGAAGACAACAATATGATGCATATTTGATTCAGCGCATAACTACTGTATTTTATTCGTACGGTGTCAAATGCCATCATCAGGCTTTAGTGGATGTAGGCAAACCTTGAAAAGGATGTCTTGTTTTCTGTGTTTCTGCATGGAATAGTGTCCTGTTTTTGTCAAGCAGAGGAGCATTCTGCACGCGTTGAGCACTTGATGCGCGAATGTCGGTCAACCCTTATCATTTTGCACCATTTTGTGTGGCGTAAACGGATTGGAAAGTTGTGCTTGGGCACGGGTCACCGGGAGACTCTTTTCGGCTGCAGTTCGAGTGTGTGTAAAACCGACAGAGGTTCGCTACACTGAGTGCGTTCAGGTGGTTCTTCCTCTCGAGCGAAACGGGGAAGTGTCTGAAATTTCACCGCTTCCCCGGGCAAAATAGGAAAGCCGACCTGTGACAGCGCTGGGTATTTGTCACTCAAAATAATTCATACGACAAGGAAAGCTTTTGTTCGTTTATTAAACCAAGCATATCATTCCAGATTGCAAGAAGAAGAGTAACTCGTTCACTAGTCTTCGCGGGCAAGATGGGTGGGGGGATATATTTATTAGACCAAATAAAAAAGGGGAAGAAACGCAAAATGGGGATCAGTGTTTGCCGAACGGCAACACAAGTGCCTGCTGCTGAACTTCGGAAAATTTTGCGATCAACAACTACAAATCGCAAGAGGACTGTTCTGAACTTTCGTCTTCTGTCACAATTTAGACTAAGTGCGACAGGTGTGAGCAAGCAGTTGTGTCTGTGATGTGTGATTCAAATGTGTGCTCAAATCGCTGGAAACATAAGATAAAATAAAAGAGCAAAAGAATAGACTGAGAGCAATATACATGTGATTATTGTATTCCATTTAATGAAAGAGTTTCTCTGTGTCTGTTCTTGTTAATATATATATATATCGAAAATCGGAAGCACGTACAACAACAAAAATAAATGATAGAGAAGTTATGATGATGTGCGATGTTTACCCCTGGTAGCCTCAGGACCCTACCCTACTTCACAGAAGCTAATATGGGAGTAAACACGTTACACGTACAAAAATTACACATAGCCATGATAATATTATTTTGTGAAGTAAGATAAACTTGAAAATCGCCGTGCATCGAATACATAATGCTGAATTTGAGAAGCCGTAATGGGGTAACACGCCTCGGACAGCGGTACACAGGCAACAGCGCAAATAATATTTCATGACGTGCTGGAAGTGCTGACTGTTTCAACGGAACATTTAACGGAATGTTTATCGTGTTCTCAGTCTGATGGGCTGCGTACATATAACCGCTCTTAATACCTTTTTTTAAGTTAGAACTCGCCAAAAAATCGCCCTACTTGGAAACAATTCTGCAGCCGTGCACATACCAATCTTACCTCCCCGTCTTTGCTCTTCCCGAGCCATTCCCGCTTCTCCCTTGCTCTCCCTGGTATCATCTCATATGGCCCGAGTGTGCATAAGGCCCAAGTGATGAGAACGCCCAAATGTTCATAAGACCCGAAAAAGATTTGGGCTTTTTGAACATTCGGGTTGTATGAGCAGGGCAGGGTAAGGTGTCCAGAAGGCCGAAATGCCCAGAAGGCCAAAATAGTCATATGGCCCGAAAACCAGGAGGGAAGATTAGGAGTGTCCTAGATATTTCCTTTGCTCCTATGCACAATATTAAATGAATGCGACAGAGGAGAAAAAGGTAACTGAACTAAAAATATTAATAAATGTGCTGAAATGAGGAAACAAATTTTCAAGCAAATAAGATATAGATGTGGCAAAAACTGAATACAAATAAATATGAATCCTTACAGCGTTTAATATTTCGTTCGGTACATTTGGTAGGCTCTGTGCCTAATGTTTTTATTGAATAACTTATCCGTTTGCCACATTAAAAGCTTTTCAACCTTCTCTGGAGTACTGCTATGACGCACAATGAGTACCACTTTTTCTGCGAAGGTAACCAAGCCGGGCACGGCAGTATAGCGTAGCCAGAAAAAATATTTCTGGAGGGGTTCAGGGGGAAATTTACATAGGAGAGAAGGGCTTATTCCTCGTTTCCCTATCCCAAACATGCTACCAAATGTACGATTTCGGGAGGGGTTTGAACGTAGCAAACCATGCCTACGCATGGGACCGTTTTTTCCGCTCTAAGCCCTCGGGAATCATTTTTTCCGAGATCGTTTGTTCCGTCACCAAATTTCGTAACTTGCACTGATAGAAATACCGTACTTTTCTGTGTATAAGCGCCGTTATATATTTAAAAAAGTTATCTGAAGAAGTCCTGCGCAGGATGATGACGCGCATATGATGACATTAGATGACGCGCAGGACTTCTTCGGAGAATTTTTTTTAAAATGTATAACGGCGCTTATACACAGAAAAATACTGTACTTTTATCAGTGCAAGTTTTGGGACCCTGAGGCAACAGAAGCCTTTCTTTCAGGTGAGGGAAGGTTGGGACTGGCCTAGTTGAATGGGGAAATACGCTTCTGTTGTTTGCGGTTCCATGACCTCACAGGTCAATCTGATGCCTTCCTGGTTTTCGGGCCATATGACCATTTGGGCCTTCTGGGCATTAGGGCCTTCTGGACACCTTATGCTGCCCTGCTCATTTGACCCAAATACTCAAAAGGCCCAATTTCTTTTCGGGCCATATGAGATATAACCGCTCTCCCTGTCCCTACTCATGTGACATATGACGCACGCCATGAGGCGGAGCCCGTGTGACTCGAACTACAGCCGAAAAGAGTCACCTGAGTAGTTGCACTGCGGCCATTACAAACTGCTGCATCAGGCGTGAAAGAAGATGACCCGAAGCTTTAGTAGTGAGAACTACAGGCTGGGAAGTTTTATTTTACTATTAGGGAGTTTTCACCTACGTCACATCGTGACGTGGGATGCTTGTAAACTCCTCCCACTGGTGGTCACTTTTGGTGCTAGCGGCATTGAAAGATGACAAACTGCACTATTTTTCGATGCGACAACCAAAGTTTTCATAAAAGAAAATGTCAGTCCGACAATAACGAAGTGTCTTCGGGATAAAAGAAGAGTACGGACGCAACCGGATTTCAAACAACCATTCAAGGCTTCGTTTTCGAGCAAATGCTAGATTATCTCGGCAGCTGCGCCGAAAATGTGACCACCACCATGGCGGCCAAACGCATTCGTTTGACGTCATGTGAAAACACACTATAGAGGGAAAGGCTCGTGAAAAAGGGAAAGTGGGGTGAGGGTTGGACGAGCACACACGTGAGAGAGCGTGCTCGCTCAAGATAATACAGGGAAACATATGTTCCTGTGTGTGGCTATATCATTGATGCTAGAAATTGGTATAGGGACAGCACGCTAAAGTTTTCGGCCGACACCCGCGCCCCCACTAGGCTAAATGTGGGTAACCTCCTGGTACCTGCCGCGCAGTCCCGTACAACTGCATCGATTTCGATCACCGCTCGGAAGGGTTGAAGTTAGTTTAAGCTGGTTACGACACCGAGACCGTGATACAACAACAGTCAGACGGCTCGAGAGACATTTACCTTCACGTTTTGTGAATGGGTTCTGGGCGAAAACGGAAGAACGGCTGCTATTGCTGCGTAGTAAGCTGCCACAACAACAGGGCTCCCGTCAAGGGAAAGCAACCTGCCATAAAGTTTTATGCTTTCCCTTTTCCTTTAACATAATTTAAATTTAATGTAATTTAGAAACTGGTAAATCAACTATTAGGTGGTCTTATGCTTGTTCCTCAGATATTTCTTTTTTTTTTTTTTTTGTATATTGCCTAGGATTTGGCAGCAAATTTTCCTGTTTCCTAGGATATTTGGAGCAAAGCAGAAGCGCACGCAAACAAGCGACCAGTCACATGTCAGACTGGCTGTGCCGTATTTGCAAAGAACGGCGGAGAATAATAGTACCGGGTTATGTGTGGTTTTATTGCACTTTATGCGAGCGATGGGCTCAAGGGGGTTGCGTAGGAGCCTACGGGCTTTACATTGTCTGATTGGATTGCAAAAACTAATTTGTATAGTTAATTACCACGGCGTGTCTCATATTTCCCCACTCGATGTCTCGTCTTGCCCCGAGGGTTGGGCAAGGTGAGACAACCTGCATTTTTGAATTTCTTGTTCTGTTATCTTAGACCGCCTAAATCCGTTCTGCGTTTATAGGTTAGAAGCTCTAGACCCCTGAGAATTCCTATGGCTAGTTGTTCTTTTTTTTTTTGAAAACACGAAAAATTTAAAATTTCATATTCAAGTGCAAATTTCTGTCTCATTTTGCCCCACCTTACCCTACGTGTGTTCGTCTAGGCCAGACACTGTGCCGTCAGTTTCGATTTTCCGTCACTGAAGACTTCCTCGTGTACGGCTTTCACGTGTTTTGCATTCCGGAGCAGATTTCCTTTCTTGACGGTACTTCCACAGAAGTAGTCTGGAAGGTCAATGGGAGGAAAGCCGCCAAATAAAACACGCGTGACTGCACGTACGCCGTGATACTGTCCCAAACGTACCAAAGCAATGAACGGCTCCGTTTGGTACCGAGTCAAAATGTACGGAGTCACCATAGAGGGCGTGCTCAGGCAAACCACCAGAGCGCCCTCAAGCTAGCGTGCGGTGCCTTCTGGATCGTATTGGAGCAACCGGATTAGGCTGCCACTTACTTTGAAAAACGCATCGACGCAGACAAACCATTCTTTGCAGGCAAATATCTCATGAAGGTTGTACACGGCCTCAGGTCTAGCTGGCTCGACACAACCACTAACAACTTCGCACAACCACTGCTCTTGTCCCCTCCGAATGCAAGACTTAATTAATAACAATGACAATAATAATAACAATGAATAATAATAAGAATGAATAACTAAGAAAACGACTGGTGACTGCGGAGCTGGGTCTGTGCTCCAGATTTATTCAAGCTGTAGTGAAATGTTGAAGGGAAAACCCTGTAAAAGCCCTTATGAAAGGTCTTGAGCCACAAATACCGGCAAAAGGCTGCCGGTATCACCTTCCTACCGGCAACCGGCAGAGCGCCTAAATAACCGGCCGTGCCGGTATAATACCGGCATGGTGGCAACCCTATAAAGGGGGTAGAAAAAGAAGAAGGGTGTCCCGGAATACGTTAGAGCTAGCTGCCACAAGTACAGGGTGTTACCCTATAAAAGTCTACCAGCGCCGGCATGCCGTGCTTTGCAAATACTCAATGCACGCGCAACATTGGACTGTCTGCATGTAAAGCTCTTAGGGACAATCAACCATGCTAAATTTCCACGCGATTGAGCCCCGCGATGCGAAGTTATTACGCGAAACGTATGATTCCGGCATTGTGTATTTGCCAAGCATGGAGTGCCGGCGCGAGTAGACTTTTATAGGGTAACACCCTGTAGATAGGAAGAACTATCAGTACAACAACAACAACACGAACTTTATTGTGAGGTGATGAATGGGGAGTTCCATCGCCAGGGGCGACATGCTGGTGGTGATGCGGGGGCCCTTTTACAATAAGGACCCAAGTCCTATGGCAGGGGTACCGAAGTGGCGGCCCGCGTAGCCCCCGAGCAGAAAAAGATCGTCCCAAGCTTCATGAACGGTCGTGGCGCTATAAGTGGGTTGTGCACTCGTGCAGCTTATCTTGCATTGGTTAGTATACAAAAAAATATTGCCGGTGACTCTAAGAGACGAACGGGGCCGGTTGGTACTGTGGGGGATACGGTCGTCTAAAATCAGCACTCCGTGGTTTATCGCATTTACAATATACGGGTGCTGCGAGACTATTTCTTTCGAGTAATAAACACGTGCTGCACACGATCCACCTTCACATACAATATTGGCACAACACTTTTAAGCGCGAGCAAGGTGATATGGGACGGCGAAGTACTGACAGGCGGTTTTAGCTAACCGTGTCCCCAACTGTACATGACAACAGAGAGGACGATGAAGGTAACGCAGACACACAGGAGGGAACGTCGAACTTTCGACTTTTAATCATAATTAACCTTTAATCGTATGATCGAAGGTTGAAGGTTCGACGTTCCCTGTTTGTGTCTCTGTTACTCTGGTCGTCTTTGCTGATGTCTCTGTTTGCTTGATTGATATTACTTGTACATTACTACCAAAATTTCTGAGCAAGCCCTACATGCCGGAATTGCAATATTGGTGCCTTCAAAGCAACCAGAAACGAACCGGATCAGTCGCAGGCGACTATGGGGGGGGTCCGTATTTGTGACAACGTTCCTGATTGCGACGTGTCGATATAGAACAAATTCGCTGAAGTTAGTGCGGCTTCGTTTTATTCTTACGTTGAACGAAAGTATCCGAAGAGACGTATGCTGTCGCAGAGAAACCTGTCTATGTTCTGTACAACAGACGTCCAATAAAAATAAGTTGTGGCTTTACATCACAAGACACCTCTATCAACATACGTCTGCAAGCAGGTGCTTTCTGTGACGAACAGGAATAAGCGGAACTTACGCTCAGAACTCGCAAACGCAATCACTTTCACCCGACGTTTTTTTTTTATTTCTTTATTTATTTATTTAAACATACTGCAACCCCTTTAAGGGGTTATTGCAGGAGTGCATCAAAGAAGCATTCACAGGAGAATTGGCGGACAGAACCATCCAGAGGGTTCCAGTCTTCAACGAAACAAGGAAAAAAGCTATACTTAAAAACGTCAACACGGGCCAAATGGGCACAATATTTAGCTGATGAGAGCTTCTGAGTGAGGATCTTCCTGCGTATGATAAATATTTGCTAAAAGGAATTCTTACTTTACCATTAATAATATAATGAAATGTTCTAAGGCGAAGAGCACGCCGTCGAACCTTTAGTGGAGTAATGTCAAGATCACGAAGTGCTGTACTTGGTGAAAACCATGGATCGTAACGCGATAATATAAAACGTACTGCCTTATTTTGGACCGAGTCAAGTTTAGCAATATAAGACTTATTGTATGTCCCACACTTCGCATGCATATTCCAGGGCCGGGCGTATTAGCGTTTTGTATGCAAGTAACCTAATTTCAGGTGTAGCAAATTTTAATGTCCTCCTCAAATAGCCAACCTTCTTCAGCGCTTTGGAACAGATCATTTCTATATGTGGTGACCAGGACAATTGGTAACATCTCATTACGGCCCGAGTCTCATTACGGCCGAAAGTCTCATTACGGCCGAAAATCCTTTAATCCCCAAGTGTCTCGTTACGGCCAAAGTCTCAATACGGCCGAAGGTAGTCTCATTACGGCCGAAGATGTCTCATAACGGCCAAAAAGAAAAAAGAAGCATCCACCATAGTAGCTCTGTATATACTGTGTTTTATGCTTCCCAAAATGTGTCCGAGGCGGTGTGCCCCCATGGCTTGTGTCACACACAATGGTTCATGCACACAATATTGCGACAGTGTCTCATGCATCCCTTGTGAAAAATGTTTTTATTGTCATATGTGTCACACGATATTTGTATGTGTTACGCCATTTTCTCTCAGTATTCAAGCAACATCCTACTCGTTGGTTCTGTGAGCAAACTGTATGTGTGTGTGTTCTGAAAAGTACTCCACAAGGGAGCCCACTGGGAGCTCCAGGAGTCACATGACCTATGACCATGATCTTCTCCCCCACTAGCTGCCTTCTACAATTTACGTCCACCTGAAATTTACAAAAAAGTACATAAGCCACTGAACAAAATGACATATGCTCTTGTTTGATGATGACTATAAGGCATATGCTGTCAAGCAGACTTTTTTTTTCATATATTCAAAACATATTCAAGAATTATGGACAACAATGACAATTACGTCATAATAATGCAGCTGCATAGCGAGGAAACTATTTCAGGAGGTGTTTTATGAGGCTTGACATGGGGTGGAGGAGTCCTACTCGTCAGTGGTTTATCAAGACCCCCCCTAACTTTTTTGCCTGTGCACCCCCTACAGGGGGTGCCCTTGCGATTTCAGCTTCAGATACGTCTGTAATGATATGTTAAGCTGTAATGACGTAACTATTCCAACAATTTTTTCCAACACCCTTCTCGTGCTTGGGATTCTGGATAAACCACTACCCCTTGTTCATTTTCGTGGGGCACTACATTAGAGCTTATGCCACTGCACTGATGTCACAATGTTAAAAGTGTGTGTCACTCTGGGCATTCGGAATTCCTCTAAGCGACAATATGTAAATTCAGAATATCCGAAGGGTAAACATCAGATGTTACCTGCAGGCTTCATGCTGAAACGCGTGTACGCAAAACACTTCCGCCGTGGTGGGCGACGCCGTTAGTGTAATCATACACGCAAGACAATTGCGGGCACATGGAGTAGTGGCAGCAACCTGAAAACGATACATTTTCTTGTTACATATGAGTAATCAAAAATATACATTCCCACATGTTTCGTTTTGTCGTTTGTAGGAAGCGCTAGTAAGGGAACAGCACTTGGTTGGTCACATGCAAGCCACAATGCGAGAGGTGCCGATATTTCGATTACGCGATCAAGAATTAAAAGTCTAGAACCATGCACACTTCCCCAGCATCGTGAGACATGACACCATGTATTCACGTATAGTGTAATGATATGCAGGAATGAAAAAGATGCCAACATACCTGTAATCCAGTGTCCCATAAGTTTGATTCGATTTTTTGGCAGCTACCATGAAGAGCAAATGCACGATTCACAAGTTTCGTTTCGCCATTTTCATTGTTGATTTCGCAATTTCGCAAGCGTCGAGCAATCCCACGTGACCTCCTTTGGATCAGTGAAAAGTGAAAATTACTCGCGTCATGAACATATATGTTCATCTCAGCGCAAATCACGTTTTGCATGCTATAGAAGGAGGGGGGATCAATACTCTTCCTTTCGTGTTTTGATATCTTGTTGTTTTGCTACTCTCACTTCGGAGTTCGGATGGTGTCTAGCAACGTTGGGTACATCGTTTCTTGTGTGTGTGAGCGAGCGGTTGCTGTTTACGACTTGTTCATATATCGCTTTGTAGTGTTGTAATGTGCAAATTAGCGGACTTTATAGCGGCTCTCTATTTTCCGTCGTTGTCTTTCGAGCAGCGCCTGTTGTTCCGGTAAAAATCGAGTTGAATGAATCGCCACAGCCCCAACGTATATCGCGCAGTGTTGACCAAGACCAAGTCAAGCAGGAATTCTGGTGAGTAATGCTTTCGTAGATTGCCTGTCTTAGTAGTGTGCTGTCCACACATAGTTGGATTCTCATAAGAGTAATTTAAATTAATCAAAACAGCTGAAGTGCCTGTAATAGATGTAACTCGGTATCCGTTCGTAGGTTTGCGCAGTTTCTAGTTGGTTGCGCGTTTAGGAACAACAAATTTATTCGAAGACGATAAGATACCGATAATGCATCACCGTACAGCAGCATTTACTAGTATCATTGTGAGCCATATTTCATTTGTTAAAATTTGTCGTCGTATTTCTTCAAAAATAAAAGCGCAAGTCGGCGTACTTGAATTGATCTCCAAGAACTGCTTACGTCGAACGTCTGCAAATGTTGTACTTATGTGCCTTCGCGCACCATAGTAGGCACAAAGCATATCTGATTAGAATAAATACTTCAAGAGGAAGTCATTCAAATACATTGTTATTTATAGCTGGTTTTCCATTCCAGGCATGGTATGTGGCTGCACGAAGGATTCCGAAAAAGAAAAACAACAACATGGCTAATAGGATGTTGCTGCCCAGGGAGTCCTGGCGAAGAGGTGAGCTGTTAAGATCATCATAAGGTTCTGTTGTGAAGGGAGAAATTTTGTAGTAGTGCACGAATGTTAATTCGTGCACTACTTTTATAAAAAAGAAACCAGAAATGGAAAGTTATGCATGCATCATTTCATGAATTGTAATGTATTACTATTTGATATTCACATGTTTCCATTAAGGGAATGAACTACTGAACCTATATTCATATCATGGTCATGCTCTGTGTTTACCAGGAAGTCACATTTTTAAGGCTTGTCATTCTTTTGTCTAAATGAATATTTATGTTAACCTTGTATGAAATAGCAGACACGTATCAACACGTGTGCAGCTTGTGCACATTAAAACGAGCCATGTAGAGACAAATGCTTGTTGTTGTTGTTTTTAATATTCTAGCCTATTCATGGTTGCTCATCGCTTCTTGCAGGTTTACTCATTCCAGAAGCAAGAATTGTATCATTGTAAGGCGAATGGAAATAAACTGACATCGACTGAGATAGGTGCTCTGTCATGGCCAATGACTGTAGGATGGCTCCAAAAGCATCACAACAAAGCCAGTATTCATCTAGCTCTCTACAAGTAGCTAACTCCACATAGTAGCCTGCTTCACAGCCTACACTACCTTGTGGGAGCACACATTACACAATATGTTGCATTGTGCTGTGGTATGATAACATACCGTTTGTCTCGCAATATGTGTATATAAATATGATAAGGGCACAGTGCATGGCTTATACCCTGCTGAATATATATCCATACCTGGCTGCGACATTGCATATCAATGCAGGTTACAATACACATTTTGACATTTGGCCTTTATGAGACATCTTCGGCCGTAATGAGACTGCCTTCGGCCGTATTGAGACTTTGGCCGTAATGAGACACTTGGGGATTAAAGGATTATTGGCCGTATTGAGACTTTCGGCCGTATTGAGACATCGGCCGTAATGAGATACAATCGGACAATTTGGGGTTAAGGATAACACCCAGGTATTTGTAACTGTCGACCGATGCTATAACCGAATGGTCAATTTTATAGTCAAAAAGGAGCGGAGAATAACGGCGTGTAAATGTCATTTTGGCACATTTTCCGAAGTTAATGAGCATGCCCCACTTGTTGCACCACGCAGTGATTCTATCTAAAGACTCTTGGGGTAATAATTGATCACTATGTGAAGTCACCTCTTTATAGAGGCGCAGTCATCTGCGTAAGCCTTACCTCCGCTGGAACCATCCTTAGCAATATAATTAATAAACAGTGAAAAGAGCAGCGGTCCCAACACAGACCCTTGTGGGACGCCAGAGATCACATGGGCATCTGCGGAAGTACACTGGTTATAAAAAACACTCTGTGATCGACATGAAAGGTAATCCTTAATCCATGATACAATTTTCGAGTTCTTCAGCAAGGACTGCAGTTTTAAGAGTAGTCTACGGTGGCATACAAGGTCAAACGCCTTGCTAAAATCAATGAATATAACATCTGTTCGTTTATTCCTATTAATGCCAGTTGCCAGACAAACCAGCCAGTTGCCAGTGGACAAACTCTATAAGCTGTGTAACAGTGGAGTACACAGGCCGAAAACCGTGCTGATACTCAGACAACAAAGAGTGGGACTCCAAAAAATCGGTTATATGGTTACATAATACATGTTCAAATACTTTGCAGGCGGTAGACGTTAATGAAATTGGACGATAATTCTGTACAAGCTGCTTGTTGCCTGATTTAAAAATAGGCACAACAATAGCTTTCTTCCATATATCAGGCACGAGCTCAGAATTAAACGACTTATTGAATATTATTTCTAAGTATTTGGACATCCACTCTGCATATCTAGCAAAGAAGACGTTTGAGATTGTGTCGGGACCACTACTCTACTTAGAATCAAGTTTCAATAGCTGGTTGAAAATGCCAGAAGCAGAGAAATGCAGATCGTTTATCGGAGGAACCTCATCGGCTATAGAACGAAGTCTGTACCGCCCTCGTCATGTGAACCAAATACGAAAGAAAAGTAACCGTTAAAGTGGTTGGAAATGATTGAAGCATCAGAGGAAATATCTCCACAGATTATGAAAGAGTGCACGTTAGATTCATACAAATTGATACGTTGCCGCAATAGTTAAGAACAAGAGGTGTCAAGTTTCCTCAGCACAGAGCAAATAAAAAGGATTGCTGACCCTGTGACTCAGCTAGCAACGGGAATATACAGGGTGTCCACGCTAAGTGTGAACAGATTTTTTAAAAATATATATAACACTTTTTCCAAGATGAAATCAATTGCAATATAGCATATGCTGAAGGGCACTCCCTAGCAGGGCATTAGCAAAGTCCAAAGGCAATGTCTTAATTAACTTTCATTAATTAGCTTTTTAATTATAAAACTTACAAAGTTGTCCCAATGAGAACATCTGTTCCTTTCGGTCACCTGATATCGTAGCCGTTTTCAGAACAAAAATCCGTTCAATAGATCGCCCGCAAAAAATTCGTGAAGGAACGCCATTTTTCCTTCATCCCCAACGGGAGAGGGGGAAGGAGCACAGTGCCGCCTCATGCGTTGAAGATGAGCTTTAACTTGCGGAAACAAAACAAAAACAAATGTATCGGGTGACTCTATCGGAACCGGCCTTATCTTGGGTTGCATTTTCTGTTTCCTTTTAATCTTTTTCCATGACGCGAGAGGCGATAGTGTGCTCTTTCTCCCTCTCACATTGGGGATGAAAGAAAGACGCGTCTTCTAAGAAGCGCAATGAACAAAATAAAGTAAGAAATGGCATTCCTTCACGAATTTTTGGCGGGCGATCTATCGAACGGATTTTTGTTCTGAAAACGGCTACGATATCAGGTGACCGAAAGGAACAGATGTTCCCATTGGGACAACTTTGTAGCTTTTATAATTAAAAAGTTAATTAATGAAAGTTAATTAAGACATTGCCTTTGGACTTTGCTAATGCCCTGCTAGGGAGTGCCCTTTAGCATATGGTAGTATATTGCAATTGATTTCATCTTGGAAAAAGTGTTGTATATATTTAAAAAAAATCTGTTCACACTTAGCGTGGACACCCTGTATAGGATAAGGTGGGGCAAGGTGCGACATTTTTTGCTCGACGCCGCCTGTTTCAGATCGCGTATTCCATTGGGTAGCAGATTTTGCCCGGCGCTGGGTGGGGTTTGAGTGCATGCTCCCGACGGGGTCACACGGGCTTGCTTCGTCAATGGAATGCTAACAGTCGTTCGAGGTACGAAGCACGCGCTGCGCATAGCGCGTCGAGCCCGTGCTAGCTTTGGTCTCGTGGGTCGAAAACTATTACTCTTTCGAGCAAACGTTTTGCCCTTGCTCCGCCAATGAAACTTTCGACGTCTGACACGATTCTGCCAATGAAAGAGCTTTTGTCCCATCCCGGGGCAAAAACTTGACCCACCTCTGCCAATGGAATGCGTCAAGAGACGCGTTGCCCTATGTGCTTGGAACTTTACTCATAGGTGGCTCTGCATGTCCGCTTTATTGCACGTGAGAATTTTCCGGATTGGTATTTGCTTTGGAGGGGAAAAAAATCGGTTACTTCTGCCTGGAATGTAAAGACCCGCAAAAAGTCGTGATTTTCTGTGTGATTTTTTTTCTCCATTACCCTCATGACCTCCATGACCCTCTGTACTACTGGGAGACTATCCTAGTTGAAAGCCATTGTAAGTTTTAAAAATTCTGCAACACGCACCAGCGTTAAAATATCCATCCCCGAATTTTGATACGCAAGACGCTACTGAGAAGCGCACCACCCAGAGTCACTAAATAGGGGTGAATACAGTCACTATATAAGCTTATAAACTACCGCTGTATGTCGCTAAGAGCGCAGTCGTCCACCCCTCTGAGGCAGTGAACTGGCCTGATTTCGCCAGCTTCCGCTTGCCGCTAGGGTGTCGTACCGAGGAGAAAATACACCGCTCGCGTGTTCCGTAAACGTTTGTCGGGACCTGTTCAAGTATACTGCTAGTATTACAAGTAATCTGTTGAATACTGAACCGATAATGATACGTTCCCTAACTCCCTAGCTTGGGCTTCGCAATTCTGTTCGCTACGCAAACTCTACGGCACAAGCCTCGTGTGTGGTACAGGGGCGGATCCAGGATATTTTTCGGGGGGGGGGGGGGGGGGGCTGCCTTGGACAGCATGCTACTACACTACCTAAGGTCAATTGCATAATGGAACGACAGAAATTGAGGGGGGAGTTAGGACACCCGGACCCAGATCCGCCCGTGTCTGTGCATACGTGCACGCCACCACACATGCAAACTGTGTTCACAGACATTAAATATAAAATACAGGTAAAGCGCGTAAGTTCCTATGGTGGAAAATTTGTTTTCTCGCGATCTAGACTTTACAAAAAAGAAAAAAGAACGTGAAATCCGCGGGATATTTCTGCGACTTTATAACTGAACAAGGGGATGCAAGGGACAAATGATATATTGTTTATTTTCTTGCTTTATTTTTTTTTCAACAGTGATAGCAAAGCATTCTACCAAACAAACAAAAGACAAACAAGAGAGGACATTGAATACAGATACAAGGCACCAAACATACAGGTGAAGGTAGCTGTCATGCTTCAGCACCAGGAAATGTTTGGTGTGTTCATTGGTTAGTGAGTGGCACTTCCCCATACTGGCTAAATGACCTCTCAGCATATCAGCTGTGTTAGCTGGCACAGGAATGTACCGCAGAGCAATAGAGGCTAATGCAGGTGTCAGTCCCTTCGTACCATTCCATAATATCGAAGTCTGGACCAAAGTGCTCTTCCACTGACCTGCAATATACCTCTCTGTCGCGGAATCGGGCAATTTTGTCCTTTTTCGGCGGCATTTCTGTCATGTTCTAACGACGCCCGGGGAGCCGGACCCGCGTGGCCAGAGCCAAAGTGGCTAAAATTGTCGCATACACATGGGTCCGTTTGCTCGGTGAAGGGTTGTGTACAATAGAAGTATTATGCTCAGTCTTGACGGGACAAGCACTTAAGCAGGCACGTAGACGGGGTAAATTGGTACCAGCCGTTACTGACGGCTTATGCCGTCGCCACCTATTACAGGGTTTTGATGGGCCTCTACCTGTGTAACAAAAGATTGCGGAAGTCTCGTAGCTGTATGAAAAACACATGTAGCGGCGTCCCTTTGGACACCCGCAAATAGTTAAGAGTCAATGTCTGCGGTGGACCATAGGGGTTTCCTCCTCCTCCGTTGTTTACCAGTTGTGTCCCTCCACTTCTGTGATCAATTAAAGTGCATTGTAGCAAGTGTGTGTTAGGCGCCAGAGGTATGCGACGTCGGTGACTGACAAAGACGTCAAAGCCATGCGACACCGAATAAAACTCTTGAGGACCCCTGTTTCGGGGCAGTCGGTAAACATGTGACCAGAAGTCGGACGTCTCAGCACCAACTCTCCAAAATTCAATTTTAAAACAGTTATTCCCTCTGCGATGGTTTGTCAATATCGTTTGGTGAAGTGAAGTGTGTGCAGTGATCACCGATTTGGACTTTGTCTACCAGCCACACCAAGAGGACCATCTGAAGACTGCCAGCATCAATCAGCTAAGACTTTGATTCCATTTCCTTATCCCTATAGGTACTAGAACTCTAACCGACCTGTGATTTCGAGGTTACCGTTGTCTGTTCTCCATTTGAACAAATGTTCACCATGCTGTTTATAGTGTTCTCGTAATTCTAGATATAAATTGTTGCGTTAATTAAATTAGTTGCTGTTAACGTTACTAGCATCTCTCCTTTGTCTCATTGTGTGGCGCATGGGGCGTGTGTCGATTGACATAGGGCAGCCCGACCACTCTTCTTCATTTATTTGTCCGGAACGGTGTTGCTAAGTGTCCGCTGTGCGGCCGGAAAACTTTCGCCGGTGAATTCGTCTCACCTTTATCCAGAGGTTAAGGACGGAGGATATTTCACCTGGTGCGATCGCGAGTAGGTCCCAGTGGTATAGCATCCCGGGAACGCACCAGGTTTCCGTGACACTCTCCCTGTTTGTAAACAAATGATGTCACAGTGTTCGACAGCGCCACCAATTTGGTAGAGTTGAACTACGCTCGAAGCTAGGGGGGGGGGGGGGGGCGAACAAGGTCTTCAGGGGATTACGATGGTCCCTCAGAGGGACGCGACCTTCGGTCCTACTTTTCTTTCAACAGGAGGCAGAGAACAAGTGCCCATTCGTGGAACCCAGCCCTCCCCTTCAGGCTTGTTTCGGTTTCAGTCTGTCTACCAACGTCATGACGACGTTTCTCGGGTAAAGGCAACACCACCTCGGGTACGTTCCAAAACCTACTCGAGTCAACTCGGGAGTAGCTCTCTACCCGAAGCGCCGTTCCAAAACTGGGTCGAGTAACTCCATGACGTCATTACCCGCGTTCCAAAACAAGGTGGAGTAACCAGAGAGTTAACTCGATTGAACTCTCCTCGGAAGGCCGGTCAGGGAAGGTTCGCTCGAGTAATGACGTCTTGCTTTTGTCGTCTGCTCTTTTCCGCGCAAGCGCGGTATCGAAACCAGCTGAACGTTTGGTTGTCGAAAAGCCTCTACCTCCACAACGGGTTATCAATAGTACACAACTGGACACCGAAATGGCAACTCACTTCCGATGCGGATTGTGCGACATGGTTTCTGAGGACCAGGCGAACGCGAAGACATGTGAGCCGGATACATTTCCCAGGATAAAGTGAGTCTCGCTGGTGCGCCTTTCTATTTTGTGTTCATGTACGTCGCTTTTCCATTATCTATTTAGCATATGTTCACTAACAGCTGCCTGCAACGTTTATTTGTTTCACTGCCTCGTAGCCACGTGGTCTTTGTAAAGGCAGAGCTCTATGTGAAACGTTCAAAACTATATTAGGAGCAAGGGCTATTACTGACCAGCATTATTATTATTATTACTTTTGTGTGCGTGTGTCCGAAATGGGATTTTAAATGGAATATTACTTTTCTTCCTTTACCTTCACAGTTGTAAGATGGTTTGTCGGTACGTTCATGTGAACAGGTTTCAGATAAAATATGTACCATAGGCCAGGCTAGCTCGTGGATAAATGCCTGGGTGGAACTTGGATAAATTCTGAGCTGTGGAAGGAAGGGACAACACGACAGAACTCTGTCACGAATTTCCCGTCTTTTCGCCCAAGCTCAGACTTCTTCCAAGGTGAATGAAACTGGAGGCTTTTGCGCGCTTCGCGATATGTGTACTATCAGAACCGCTTCATCGCGCTCTGATTACGTGTTTTGTTTCAGCCGTTCAGCTCACATTCGGCTCCGACGGACCCTACCCACGCCCGCACCACTACCTCAGTTGCAGGATTCCAACCAGCAGCTTCCACCTTTTGTATTTTCATCTTCTGTCGTCATGATGTTGACATTTTTCTTTATTTCTTTTGACTACCAAATGCAACGGGATGTATCCACTTCATGCATTTGGGGTAGCTAATGGTGAAGTCTTCCATCCCACAAAAAATAAACAAATAAATGACGACAATGTCAGCTGCTTTTCCCTTTCATTCTCCGATAGAGGGGCTTAAGAATAATTCTGGAGTGTCTTGGAAGAAATACTACCAGACAAGCAATCTCTGAATCTAACTGTCCAGTAAGTACTACATACACAAAGTGCTGAAAAAGCCAAATGCCCACTGGGCCGACAAGACAGAGTTCAACTATGTCCGACGGGGCCTGGTGACTCCTGTAAACAGCTCAATACATTCCCAATCATCGTTATCGTCGTCTCTGTAAAATAAATGACGCGCGCGACATGAGAGCGGTGATGACACCGGCCTCCATCTTAACTCAGTCTGAGTTCCCCATGCGTTCCCAAAGCTACTCGACCGGGCGCGTACTCTGTGGTCACATGGTACAACTCGGTCATGTGACCTACTCGATTCGAGGGTTTGTTTTGGAACGCACCCCTAGATAGATAAAGTCCGCGCATTGCCTCCTCTCCCTCCTTCACTACGTGGACATATACAGGGTGTCCCAGAAAACGTGTCATTGAATTATAATAAAAAAAACTACGCCACCTAGAGTCATGCGGTCAACAGCATTTGTTCTGATTAGGTTTTTGCCACCTTTTAATGTGAATTTCATGCACTTCAAGTTTAATTATGTAAATATTTGCGAACTGAACTCGGAAATTTGACAAGTAAAGGTCACTTTACCCCACCAATATGAAGAGCGTGCCGAATTCACTCAGACTCATGATAATTCACAGTGATATTCACGAGCTATCCCATCGGGAAAAATAGCCGAATATCATGCTTTTCGGAGCACCGGACCATAGCGCGCGATGACTTTTTGAGCGCAATCGCTCTCAGTGCGACGAAAGGAGGTTCCGAAGCCAGCCCACAGAGTGATAGTAGAAAAAGTAACAGTTCCTAAAATTGGGAGAGCGAAAGCATTATCCCAGCGAAAGTCGGACGTGATAAGCCGTGCCTGTTTCTGCGATGTCGGGGAGGGCTGGGTTTCCAACCTCCTTTCGTCGGACTGACAAAGATTGCGCTGAAAAATTCATCGTGCGCTATTCTGTGCCACCTCCGTAGAGCATGATGCTCGGCTATTTTTTCCGATGCACTCTTAAAAATGAACTTCACCGCATAGCACGCTCCTAGCCAACCATAATCTCGAATGATATCGTTATCTGCCCTGATTTGTTGAAAACGGGAGGCGTACGCCTTTTTTGTGACAATTATGAACAGCATAAGTGTCACAAAAAAGGCGTACACCTCCCCTTTTTGAACAAATCAGGGCAGACAACCATATCATTCGAGATTATGGTTGGCTAAGAGCGTGCTATGCGGTGAAGTTCATTTTTAAGAGTGTGGGATAGCCCCTGAATATCTGTGTCAATTATCATTAATTTGACTAAATTAGACACGCTCTTCACATTGGTGAGGTAAAAAAGTGACATTTACTAGGCAAATTTCAGACTCAAGCTCGCAAAAATTTACATAATTAAACTTAGGTTACACGACATTCACATGAGGTGGTGTCAAAAACCCAGTAAGAACAAATGCCATTGACCGCATGACTCCAGGTGGTGTAGTTTTTTTATTATAATTCAATGACACGTTTTCTGGGACACCCTGTATAGCCAGAATTCGTCTGCTACTGCGATTCACCGTTCTGCGAATTCAAGAACCCGCAAATGATTGCAGCTCACCTGGAACCTGCAGACCTTACTATTTAGACAAAATGTGCAAGAGTCTTTCCAGAAAACCGCTTTTGAGAAAGATTGAGACCGTTTTGCGCTTTATTTCCAAGTTTTCTCATTTGGTACGCGGGGATGTTCAATCAATTCGCAGGCGACGGTGGTGGTCCTTCGTGGCCACGCCGTTGAATGCACGTTCGTGATTGGCTACAGCCGTTAAAAGCACGATCCTGATTGGCTGACTCGTAATTGTTACGTCAAGTCGACGAGCGCACAGGCTTTCTGTATCTAGGTGGTGTATCTTGAGATACAATTGCCATTCGGCAGGAAGGGAGGTAGATTGGGTTGAAAAGGCCAGTACCGTCAGTGCAGAGCTCTCGTCATTGTGTGAGGCAGGTAACCTGCAGGTTGAATACCTTGGTAGATGGGACGCCACTCGAGTGCTCCTCATGTTTTCGCTTTGCTTTGTCTGCGTTTGTGCGATGTTTGAAGCCTGCTATGTGCTTGTCGATCGACGATTTTCGCCGATGATCAACCGATTTCGCGCATGCTCGGCAGAAAAGAACTCCATCTTCATAGAACCCTGCGGATTTGTAATCGCGAGTGCGGTCCCGAGCTATCTTTTTGCTTAAATGTGAGTTGTACCACATTCTCAGACTTGCGTCTGTCGAATTGGCCACCACCAACACAATTCCACCACCAAACAAACACTTCTCGAATCCGCGCAGCACGTGCGTCCGCGAGAAACACATTGTGCTTTGATTGGCTCACAATCATCACGTGAAGCGATATTGTTTGAGGTTTGGTTTCGCGGTATCACAACGTTGTGCAATCGAAATGCAAAATGCACCCCCCACCCCCCAAACCCCTGCGCGCCCTGTGCAGCTCTGCGTGCGTGTTTCGTGCTTTCCTCTGTACAAACAAAACTGCTCCAAATATCACATCCAAAGTAAAAGCTACGGAAACTCGAAAAAAAAAAAATCATTGCTTCCCAAATCAGCTAAACTGTTAATCTATCAGTCATTGATACACTCTGTTACTGCAATCTAGTATGGAGCACTAGCGCTTCCAGAAATTTAAACAAAATTCTAAGACTAGAAGAGAGCAATCAGGATTATAGAAAACGTTTCATACTGCTCATATACTTCCGCTTTATTCAGGACCATATATACAAGTATGAAAGTCACGAACATGTCCGACTATTTATTAATCAGGTCGTATCTGACGGCCATTCGCCAACACAGCAATATGCGACACTCTTTGTGCAAGCCATAGCCCACCCTGCGTCCAACTAGGCAATCAGACCTCTGAGAATTATCTTTCTGTCGAACTAATTATGCTAAACAGCAGGGCCGGTGCTAGGGGTGTGCGGGGCCCGAGTCAAAGGCACATCGCGGGGCCTCTTTCACACCAGCAGTAATGAAAAGATAAATGATAAGATATTCGCAGTGGGAGGTTTTAGCAATACGGGAAATGGCAGCAGGAGAGAAGGGTGCGAAATCCTCGGTATAGCTTGCAGGGTTGGCGGATTTTTCTTAAAAGTGGGACTTTGTCTCATCACATGACGGAATGGCACATAACACATTCTTCTCTCATTTCTGTTTTAGTCGAAGATCGCGCGTGCAGTTAAGTGCATACATGATATTAGAAAAAAAAAAAAGTAATCTCTGGTTGAGGGCTTCGTGCGCGGGGCCTAAGGCGGTCGCCTTACTCGCCCCCCGCCCCCTTATCGCCGGCCCTGCTAAACAGCCCCATGGCACCAACAAAACTTTGTGATGCTTTCCTTATATAAGAGCAACTTTATCCTTTGTTTGATTACCGCAGAAGTGTCTAACCTATATTTGTATATTTTCTATCAAGCTTGTCAATGCGTTTTGTATTTGCATAGCGCCTTTATGGTATTTCTAACCCTGCGTTTGCTTAGATCATTGTATAACTGCCTTACCATGTGTATAGTTTTTTTTCTTTTTTTGTCAAGTGAGCCACTGCCGGGCCACAAGTGTAAGGGGTGTTGCCATAGTCAAGCAGCTCTCACTGCTTTTTGGCAGCACTCCCCTATTAAGCTGTACTGCGGCATAGCAGGAAATAAAGTGAAACGAAATGAAATAAGAGAGATATGCTGATTCTGTGGAATTTCACGCAAAAAAACTTTTCCGTGAAAAACCGCAAGTTCCGCGAAATTTTTCAGAATCGTGGAGACCTAGGGGCTCGAAATACAGGTGATAGTGTCGAACCTCGCTTTTACAAGTGCTGCAAGACAGAGGGAAGAATGCACTCCACATCCCTGAATGTAGTTTGCAAAGGTCAAGGGAGGTGTTTCTTGCATATAGACTTTTCGCAATGCCCTACATGGCAATGCTACCTCGTTTACTCGTACATGTTTGAGACATTGAGTATCTTCAGTTGTACTGTGTGATAAAACAAAACACAAAAGGGAAAGAAACCATGAAAGATAATGTGCTCTTTGAGGCACTAGAGGTCTAGACACTACCCCATTTCAAAGCGCATCCATCCCTACAGATTATTGACACGACACTAAATAATCGAAGAATTAAAAGCATACAATCTTATAAAACATTAATGCATTTGTACACAACTAAAATCTGTAGACACACAAAAAGTTGGAAACGAGATAAACGAGGTTTTCATTTAATCGAGAGCACACCTTGTGACCATCTACTTCCTTCGCAGAGCTCTGACAAACTGCGGGAGAAGAAAGGGGTATGACAGTTGCAAATACGGCAAAGTTCCCCATTACAGCAATGTCTGATGACGTCACTGTCATAACACAAGCACGCACATTGTACTGCCAACCGAAGTTAGCTTTAAAACTGCAGGTGCAAGTAGTTTTTCATAATTTGTATACTTACTCTAGCTACCTTATGAAAACTGCGCGGAGATAGCTGTTCGATATCGTTAATCAAAGCTGCGAGACCAGGTTCCGTCGATGCAGCTCCTGACCTTCCTGCAAAAGAGACGGACAAATCAAGGCGGAGCACCAACACAAAAGCAAGCACTTTTCCGAATCGAAACGGCGCTTTTGAAATGAGGTATATCGCATGCCAGTCATGAGCTTCTATATTTACACAATTCCAAACCATTTCAACAACATAAGGAGGTAGATCAGTTTCGATGTCGTCAATATACCTTCCGTGAGATATGGATGTTGCAGCAACTCAGCAATTGTGGGCCTTTTTTTCGGATTTCGCTGTAAGCATTGCTGCAAGGCAACATAATAGTTAAAAATTGTGAACTAGTACTAAGGCCCCGGGTTTTCCGCGATTACGCGAAATTTCACGGAATCCATCGCGGAATCCTACGTTTGGCACGGGATTTCGCGGAATCCCTTATTTTGCTCGAAATTTTGCGGCGTTTTGCACGGAATTCCGCGGAAATCCGACTGGTTCGAAGGACGCGATTGGCGCGATGTGGACAGCTACTACGAAGTGCAGCGTCGCTGGAGAAGTACCGCACGCTCATGCGAAATACCGTCAAGAGCGCGTGCTGCGCACGCTCCCAACTGCTTCAAGGTACACGGACCCTTCGACATATTCACTCGCTTATTTTGCGTCATCGCATATTTTTAGTTTAGCACTAAATGTGACAAGAAAACAAAAAAGTGAGTAATTTGCGCACCCGCGTTTTTGTTCGCGGCTATCTGGCACGCGCGTCTCGGCGACCGTGACGATCGCTTTTCGCAACGCCGTCAGTGCTACCGAAGTTATATTGCGGTGCTTTTGTTTGATTTGCGCGCACTTTCGAGTGATCGTCCACTGACGCGATGGACGATACTGTCACTCGAACTACGAAACGCGGACAGAAACACTGGACAAACCTTACACGTGGCCAACGTGGCCAAGTCAAGCGCGGACTAGCGGCGTCTTTCAGCAACGTCTCGGCCGTTTTGCCTCCCGACCGTCGGCGGTTGCCGGGTATTTGGGTGCTTCTTTCGTGCTTGCACAACGCACTGATAACGTCGACATCGGCTCTACCGAGCAGAGGTGGGCGTTTGTCCTCACGAGCCTCGCCCTCACCTCAATTTTCTGGGAGCAAAATTTTCCTCACCTCACCTCAATTTTTTCGGAATTTTCCTCGCCTCACCTCAAATTTTTTATACTTCTCACTTCAACTCACCTCAGAAAAAAAAATCAAAACATTTCCTCACCTCACCTAAAAAAATTGAAGCTCTTCCTTACCTCACCTCGCAGGCTAGAAAAAAACTTACCTCACCTCAAATTTTTTTCTGAGCATTTTTCTCACCTCATTTTTCCGAATATTTTCCACACTTAACCTAAATATTTCGCACACTTCATTCTCTCCGAAGAACGACATGAAGGTACAACTCCTCTCAGAGTCAACCATAACACGGGGTTGTGTCTCCAAGCAAGATCAAAGACACCCTGGTGGGTGGTCACGGGGGAATGTTTGTTGAGCAGAATCTTAGGACTGGCCTGTCCAGAGGGTTCTGTCCAACAAGCATTCCCCAATTTACGCTGGGCTTTCCTTGACCTTGCTTCGGACGCAACCACACGTGGTTGTTAACTCCGAGAGCAGTTATACGTATTTAATATGGGGTGGTGTTGGTAACACGATTTTGTTTAAGATACTCATCCAACGGCTAGGTGCCAGCAGGGGCAAATTTATGGGGGGGGGGGGTCTGGATGTCCTGTCCCCCTCCTCGATTCCCAACTTTAAAGCAGTCCCAGCATGCACCTGACCCTTGCCAGTAACGGACTCCCCCTTCCCACACACACACTTCAGAAAAATCCTGGATCCGTCGGTGAGTGCCACGTGGGTGTGGGCTGGTAATCCTGGAGGATGACTATATAGGACAATTGAACATTGAAGGATTAGTAGACAAGCTAGGATAGCTTGTGTAGTACGGTGTCATGAAAGGACATTTCCAGGGTTTGGCGAGGTGAAGGGCGGACAGGCGACACGAGCAGCAGGATGGACGCAACAATTAAAGCTCTGTCAGTCGGTCAGGTTGGGTTGGGTTGGTACAGACCATGACCGACTATGGAACTAAGGTTGTAGAACTACACAACGCCACCAGCCAGCGGCCCCTGCGTGGTGCAAGCTAACGGCAATGATGGCAAACTTTCATGTTGCAGCTTGTACCACTTTCCGAATGATTCCATTTACTGAAAGCTGAATGACTTATTTGTTTTACAGTCAATACTGAGTGTACCTACCTACCCACACACGCGCGCATGCACGGACGGGTGTGCGCGTATCTTTTCGTGTTTTCTGGGTACAAATTTATAGCTGAAGAAATGCGGGTGTGCCCTCCCTCACACACCACACTTCTTACATTTTTCGAGTAGGCTATTTTAGTTGTGTGCACAGTTCAGTGGTTTCAGTTGTGGTTTTATCTTGAAAGTAAGGTCGCTTCAATTCCCCTGTCTTTGGCGCGAATGTCATCTTCCTTTGATGTATCCAACGATATCAATTCGCTG